>NW_027397064.1:45302842-45335312 GCF_003265705.2 Callorhinus ursinus
CACCCCAAACCCAGTGCTAGAAACTTTATACATGTTGTCCAATTTCATCCTAATACAAACCTGCAAGACTTTTCTCCAGTGTTAAGGCAAGGCTAAAATTGCACAAATTAAGAAGGGTAGAGGCAGGATTCATGGACAAGTTCATCTGACCCCAAGTCCCATGCATTCTACTCCCCACATCTCTCATTGAAAAGACTTAGATCGGGTTTTCAGCATATTCCGTAGCTTCCTTATTTCTTTCCAGCCAGCGCAGAGAAGGAAGTGCTTGATTTGCTGCTGACCCTCTGAGCCTCTCACCCCAGCCTCCCACCTGATTTGTCTGGCCCCAGCATAAGCAAGAGCAAAACCAACATTGAAAACAAAAACAAAAAGTCTCAGCTGGAGGCCTGCTCACCGCAATTAAAGGAGCATGAACAATTCTTTTTCCTCCAAATAAAAGGAAAAGTTATAAAGATTGCCTGCTCGTGACTTAAATAGGATGCTTCTGACTTCCATGATGTCAACAGTTGATCAGGCAAACAGGCCTGGCAACAAAAATATATACATTATATATATATATAATATATATATATATATATATATATATATATATATATATATATATATAATCTCCATAACAATCCCCCTTACTCGTTCTCTCCAACAAAAATACTTTGGCATTTAGATGGGGCAGATTTTGTGGTTAAATATATAATTTTCAACCACAGGTGCTTTTGTCTCCATCATCAATCTACTCTTCTCCACTGCATTTTTCAGCTTTCCCTGCACTTGGTATTTTTTCTGTCACTTAATTATAATCGTTATGTCTTGCCCACATAATCTTCTTTTCAATATGTCACCATTAGTTTAAAAAACAGTTCAATATCAAATGATTTCAACTGAACCCTTAGAAAACACATAATCTAGCTGTTGAGAGAAACAAAAACAAAATACACATCAATGAGCATGGTCCTAAGGTTGCTGGGGAAAATTTTAACTATCACATGATTAAAAGTATTGTTCAGTAGTTAGAATCACTATAATTCAAAAGACTAATGTATACATAAAGAAGTGCTCCTGAAAGAGCATGTTAGAACCAACACTATTACAGTTTTGCTATAGGATAGAGACAGGTGACTCAAAGTCGAGGAAGGGTTTTAGAAAAGTAAAGCTAGCTATTTGTTTGGCTATCATCTAGAGCTTCAAGTGGGGTGGGCTGATAAATTATAACCCACTTCTTTTCAAGAGAACTTGACATCATCTTATTATGTTGTTACCATTATATAGGTTACAACTGTGCCCACAGAAAAGCCAGCTTATTTTCAGATTTCTCCAGTACAAAAACTAGCCTACTTCTTTCCCATTATATTTCAAGCATGTACAATCATTTAACATACATTTTTTTTCCTCTAGGAATATAATGCTAAAAACATGTGAGGTTTATAAAGCTTTTATAGACAGATCACAGATCAAATTAAGTATACGACACTCTAACAAATAAATTTTAAAACTTTACTAAGGTTTATGCATTCTAATGAGAACAAGACTAAAAATGAAGAGCATAAAAATAGAGTGGAATGAAATACTTAGTTGGGAACAATTAGAAATATTCACCTACAGGGGTGACTGGGTGGCTCAGTCAGTTAAGCATCTGCTTTTGGCTCAGGTCATGGTCTCAGGGTCCTGGGGGCCCCATGACAGGCTCCCCTCTCAGCAGGGAGTCTGCTTTTCCTCTCTCTCTCTGCCCCTCCCCCAGCCCGCTTGCGTGTTCTCTCAAATAAAATCTTAAAAAAAAAGAAAGAAAGAAAGAAATATTCACCTACATTACTTCACCCATCAAATGTTTATTGACTGCCCATTTTGAGCCAGATCTGCTCTAGCAGGTATTGGGAATACAAACATTAAAAAGACGCAGTTTTGCCTTGAGGATTAATTTAGAATCTGTATATAACAATTCCTAGAATAAGTATCCATCTTGAAGAGAGATAGAGCACTCCCAGGTTCACTGCAGCATTATTCACAGTAGCCAAGATATGGGAACAACCTAATGCACAACAGTAGATGAATGGATAAAAATGTATATACAGATAGTGGACTATTACTCAACCTTAAAAAAAGAAGGAAATCCTGCCATTTGCTACAGTATAGATGGACCTGGAGGACATTATGCTAAGTGAAACAAGCCTGACCAGAAAGATAAATAATGTTACAATCTCGCTTATATGTGGCATCCAGAATAATCAAATTCATAGAAGCAGAGAGTAGAATGGTGATTGCCAGGGCTGAGAGGAAGGGGAGGTGGTGGTCAAAGTGTACTAAGTTTCAGTTCCATAAGATAAATAAGTTCTGAAGACCTACTACACAGCATAATGCCTATTGCTAATAATACTGCATTACATATTTAAAATTTGCTAAAGGGAAAATCTTTAAGTGTTCTTACCACAAAAAAGAATTGATAATAAATAATAATAATAATAATAATAATAATAATAATAAGGATGGGAAGAAACTTTGCAAGGTGATGAATATGCCTATGGCCTTGAGGGTGGTGATGGTTTCATGGGTATATGCCAAACTCATGGAGTGTATACATTAAATATATTTAGCTTTTTACGTGTCAGTTATATCCTGATAGTTTTTTAAAAATATCAAAAAATATGTGAATTTAATATTTACTTTAGAATCAATTCCCACTATCATTTTTTGAACAGGGAGAATGTCAACATTTTTATTTCAGATCTCCAAAGTGCCTGCCCATTTATTCTCTCCTGTTTTCCATAATCTGACTTTTTGGTCCATTATAGTAGAGACTTTGCGGTGAGAACCCAAGATGACAAACTTCTGGCTATGACCCAAATCAGGCTTTATTCATTCTTCACCATTTTCTTTTTTTTAAAGATTTATTTATTTATTTGAAAGAGAGCGAGAATGAGAGGGAGAGAGAGAGAGAGCACATGAGAGGGGGGAGGGTCAGAGGGAGAAGCAGACTCCCTGCCGAGCAGGGAGCCCGATGTGGGACTCGATCCTGGGACTCCAGGATCATGACCTGAGCCGAAGGCAGTCGCTTAACCAACTGAGCCACCCAAGCGCCCTCTTCACCATTTTCATATAAGATATCTAGTCACAGAAATTGTAATTTAGAGCTAACTATACAAATACCTTGTAATGTAAACATACAAAAATCTTGTAAACAGAAAACATCTGGTCCCAAATTTAAATGTCTGTGTATTTAAAACCTTTAGTAGAGACATAACAATCATGGTTTCACTAAAGAGAATATAAATTAATTCCCAACTCTTTAGCCTGGCATTTAAAATCTAAGATCTGGCCACCACCTTCCTTTCTAGCCTTATCTATCTGGGGATTGACAAACTACAGCCTACAGCCAATTCTGACCCACCACTTAATACTGTATATAAAGTTTTCTTGTCATACTGCTAGAGTACTCATTTATGTATGGCCTATGGCTGTTTTTGCTACAACAGCAGAGTGGATAGTCGCCTCAGAGGCCACATGGCCTGCAAAGATTAACAGTTACTATCCGGCACTTTCCAGAAAAAGTTTGCCGACTTCTGCTCTATATTGTCACATAAATGGGTCAAAGGTCACTATCCAAGATTGACCCACTTTCCTGCTACATTATTCATTTCCTTCTTTTATCTGAAAATCCACCCTTTTTCCATCTCTACCCGTCAAAATCCTACTCCATTCTTCAAAATTTAGCTCAAATAAATTTGCCCTTATTTCAGTCAGATGGGACCTTCTCTTCTGTACCTACTAGTCTAATGGCACACGATACATTCTGGTCTATGTTTGGCTTTCTGTTTGAGAATAAGTTTCTTTACAGCCAATATTGTTTCAAACTCAACCTTGTGTTTTGTCAGAGTTTAGGAAAGGGTTCAGAATATGTATTCTAGATGAATGGAACAAGGGTCAGGAAGAAAAGTGGGAAGAAGAGCAGGAGAAAGGAGAAATGAAGGAAGAGAAGCAGAGAGAGGAAGACAGAGAAGATCAGAAATGGCCAAAGAACGATAACCGTAGGATTTCCACAGAGGCTGCCTGAAGTTACAGCTGGCTTTCCAACCCCCATATCAGGTAAAATTTGAGTTTAATCCCACAGTTATCAGTGAGAAATATATTATTGCAACAATCACAACAACGAATAAATATTAAGTTTCCTTTTCCTTTTGGAAATTAATACTATTCCCTCTTTTTCATAAGAATATTTAACTTGGAAATTTTCACTAGAGAATAATATGTAAGTAACAAAACTTGCTAAATATAATGCAATTGTATTACGGCAAAATTAAATCTAAAAGTTTTACTTGTACTATTACAAAACAATACCAACATAGTTTTACAAGTCTTTCTCCTAGGGTACCAGCACAATTTCCCTATTTTAATTGGAAGGAGGGTTGAAAGTTTAGGAACAAAGGACAACAAAGAAGCTTGTAAAGAGAAAAGGACCACATTATTCACATTCTATAAAGCAGAGTGGAAAGGGCTGCAACAGTTTAATCTTCACAGCATTTCAAACATGGACACATAGCCTTCTTTTAAAGGAACAAAAGACTACTGAATTAAAAACAAAAAACAACCAAACCTCACTAAAATAGAAAAGCCTCCTTTTCATTGTTTAAGTACCAGATTGGATCCAAAATTCTCATTGGCTCTGGAATTTTTTAATTTTGTACTTATTTATCTGACAGAGAAAGCACAAGCAGGCGGAGTAGCAGGGAGTGGGAGAGGGAGAAGCAGGCTCCCCGCTGAGCAGGGAGCCCGATGTGGGGCTCGATCCCAGGACCCTGGGATCATGACCTGAGCCGAAGGCAGACGCTTAACCGACTGAGCCACCCAGGCGCCCCTTGGCTCTGGAATTTAACAAACAAACAAAAAAAACTGTTCCTGTTTGAAGCAGAAACAAATTTATTTGCAGTAAATTAATATTACAGAGAAAATGTCAAATCTAAGAAGAAACCAGAGAAACAGAATGAGGACATTATCTCCAAAGGTGAAACATGTTACAAAGCAAGTAAAATACACATACTCTCCATTACGACCAGAGGCTTAAACGAGTATGATTCTCCAAAACTAACGACATGGATAACATAAAAAGAGCACATAGCAGGAGCTCTTGAGTGGCTTAGTTGGTTAAGCGCCCAGCTCTCGATCTCAGCTCAGGTCTTGATCTCCGGGTCATGAGTTCAAGCCCATGCTGGGCTCCATGCTGCGGAGCCTATTTAAAAAAATAAAAATAAGCACATTGCAAACGACTCAAGAGGGAACAAATGAGAGAACTGGGCCCTTAGCCCTTGGACTCAGTTCCTTCTTGCCCAACCCAAAAGGCCTTTTCCTCAATGGAAATAAGTCAATCAGACTCTAGCTCCTAAAACATATTGTCCAGGCTCACTCCAGAGTCATTTCACATCCTGATTTTTATCTTTTCTTCCCAATTTTTCATGCTGCCTCATAATCACTGAGATTTACTCCTTCACTCACTCACAAATTCACTCAACATTCCTTTATAAACTATGCTATACATGGAGGCACTAAATGTGGCAACAGAAGATCCTAGAGCCCAGAGAAGAAAAGTGAAGGATCAGTTTTTCACTTGTTTGAAAAAGCACTGGTCCTGGCTGCCACAGAAGTACTAGGCACCTAACTCAGACGAAGGTGAAGGAAAGGGCTTGACAAGCTCAAACGGCATGCCCCATTGTTCCAGGCACATACAATAGCATTCATCCGTAACATAAAAAACATTCCAAGGGCCACATTCCCAGGGTCTAGCCAAGGAGCCATGATGCGAAGGCCCCACTGGACACCTGCAAGAATTGAGCAACAAAATCTTGTGTTAACACTCTTCCCACACCCTACTTTGCCATAATCCCTTCTTAACATACTACATAATTTACTCATATTCATTTTCTGTTTCCCCTTCTAGAATGTTAGCTCTGTGACATCATGGACTTGTCTTATTTACTTCTATATCCTCAAATAACAATTCTGAATTTTGAATGAATGACTGAATTAGTGGAGGAATACATTTACTCTGATACCAGTAAGTGAGACCACTGGCTCAGAAGAACTTAGTAATTGCAAGGGAGGATGCAAACGTGTGAAATAAGGTAGATGAGCCTTGAAGTAGAGGATGGGACAAGGAGATGCGTAAGCAACCATTTCTGTGCACAGACCATGTGTAAGTTACATACTTCACGCTAAGTACAAAGTCTTTGATTCTTTACCACTTCTTCCTGCAGTTCATTCTTTCAACAGATATATTCATTCTTGTAATGTTGAGAAAGAACTTCAAGAAACAAGATTAGAGCAACCATTGTTGCTTTTCTTCAGGAAAGCAATTATAAAGGCACCTGGGTAGCTCAGCTGGTTAAGCGTCTGACTCTTGATCTCAGCTCAGGTTATGACCTCTGGGTTCTGAAATCAAGCCCTACCTTGGGCTCCACACTCTGGGAAAGTCTACTTGAGGATTCTCTCTCTCTCTCTCTCTGCCTCTCCCCCAACCCCCCACTCTCTCTCTCTCAAATAAATAGTTCTTTAAAAAAACAAAAAGAAAAGAAATTATGTGAAGAATAGGTTCCACCAATTATTACTTAACTTTAAGTAATTTGTTGGATAATACTCTAGCATAGCACCAAGAAACCAAAATTGAAGTTGGAAATAAAAATGGAAACAAGGAATACAGATGAAAACAAAAAGACTGCTATAAGGGGAAAAAAGCCCCATTTGGGAAAATAACTAAAGAACATTTTTAATATGAAGTTTTTATGAAATCTATTTCACAAAGACCTATGTTTCTTAATAAATTGCTATTAAAAGGAATAACCATTAGGAATCTGACTAGTTCATGTTTTCCCCTGGGTGTTTCAGATACATTGATAATGGTATATGGGAGAAACAAGAAGAACTTTGGAGAATGATCACTGTTCACTCTCACAAAGTACCAATGGAAATTGGGTTAGATGTGTTAGCTAGGGTACAATACCTCTAACACGCTGGGGATGATTTAAGTATGTTACTACTTCATTTGGACACAGAGTACTAGAGCCTCCTTTGCAATTTAATGACTCAGTGTTCTTAAGTATTCCCAATTAGTATAGTTTATGAAGTCTAAAGAGGACTATGTCATCCAGACCAAAAAGAGAATCAAGTGATTGTTACTTATATGCCATCCTAAAAAGGATTTAGCACACCAAACCAAAAATATCCCCAAAAAGTTATCCCCCAGAAATATTTCCCACCAAGTGTCTAGAAAGGATGTAAAAATCTCCAAACAGCAAATAACTGTAGAGTGTGGTTACTATTTTGAGCTGCACAATTCCAAGCCAGGGGACCTGGAGTAAGAGAGAACTCACTGCTGAAGTCCACGTTAACACATTTCTCTCAACTGGACTTTAAGGTAGGTCACCTGTCTGTACCAACTGGGATGGCCCGCAGCCTCCACTTCCTGCCAGGAGAACTATCTAGCACCAACCAAAGACTGGCATCTCTAAACCCCATGTAACAGGACAGCCTACTCTATCCTGCAGCAGGAAAGTTTTCTTTACCATTGTTTATAAGACAAATTCAAATTTTAAAGACAACTCAGAATCAGAGAATACAGTGCTGTAAAGTGCTTATTAGTACAGCACCTTGAATCTAGTGAAGCACTTTTTAAGTGCCTATTTTTACCATATCTTAATGCTGCAAAGAAATAGTGTGACTAATCTCCTCTCTTGAAATGTATGCCTATGCTTAGCAGTTGAGTACCTAAAGCCAATGAGCTAATCAATGAATATTTAGTAAACAAATCTTCTGTAATACCTAAAACAGAAAAACATCAAAAGCCTGAGGTTTGGGACCACAGTCACTGATGCTCAAAGCCATCAATGGGGACATAAATTCATAGGGGTAAATTTTCATTCAGGCACAATGATAACATCTGTCGGACATCACACAAACTGGGGTGAGTCCATAATTCAAGGTACTACCCTCAAATCAATGACATTACATCATTGTGAAGTTGGGTGTTCAGTGATGGCTCTGATAAAAAGCAAATATTGCATGAAAATGAATGTCAAACAGGAAATGAAGACAGCAGTGTTCAAGCTCATTCTGAGGGCTGAGAAGTTGTGCCCTGCCTAGCAAATAATGTAATTAGCAAGTATCTATTATTTTTTTCAAATGACTACTAAGTTGTTGTTAGTACACACACACACACACACACACACACACACACACACACACACACAAATTATTGAGGCACTAAAGGGTCTGTGAACCAAGAAAGTTTAGGAGCCTCTGTATCTGTTTGTTACACAATTTTATTAAGCACCTACTTTATGTAAGGTCTGTCCTGTTCACTGTGAGAGATGCAAAGACATTAGTTGCCTTCAAATATGTACATGAAAGAGTCAAATGGAAAGAGACATGGTACCAAGAAGAGAGTATGTAAAGTGCTTGAGCTCAGGGAAGTGTAGAATTAGACTACTCTGGTTAACAATGCTAAGCAAGAAATGAGTCATAGATGAATTCTGAATGCACATCTTTCTACAATGTGCCTGTTCACTTTATTGTCTTAGTATAAACACTCCAGGAAACAACTGTTTTTCAAAAACACATGTGTTATAAACACATGTGTCTACTTAACTGTTCTCTGAATGCATGACTAATTGTTTGAATGAACAAATAAGTGAAATATTAAATGAACCTCTTACAAAACCTCAAGATTATCAGTTTGTATAATGTGTTACTATTGTTACCTTTTCTAGTACACTCAACTCCCTTTGCCTAGGACAGTGGTTCTCAACCCTGTGTAAACATTAAAATCATCTGAGGGATCTTTTGCTATATTCCCAGCCCCCACTCCAGTCCAATTAAGTCACAATCACTGCAGATGGGGTCCAGGGAATCACATTTTTAAAAGGTCCCAGATGATTTTAATGCACAGCCAAGGTTGAGAACCACTGACCTAGGATAAAAAATAAGCACATCCCAAAGGGAGAGGGATATGCCCTAACGCCATCCTCTGCAGTTCAACTGTTCTGTTTCTTTTAATATAAAAGGATTTAAATTACTTCTCTTGGATTGCAGTGGGAGTGCCCATTTAGTCCGCGGCTTGCTGGTGGCCCCTCTGTTGCACAGACCTAAAGGCACCAGCACCCCAGAGAATCACAGGTGTAGGCTACTGCTGTGAAGCAAACCTGACCTGAGTGGCCGCACCTCTTGATCCTCACTGTCAGTCCTTATCTCCGTGTCCTCCTATTTAAAAGGGTTTGGCTTCACTCAATATTTTTCATTAGTTTTTTTTTTTTTTAACATTGTATATAGAAAATTTAGAAAATACAGAAAAAATAGAGGAGAATAAACGTTATTTCCTAATTCAATTTCTCAAAAGTCATTTGGATTCCATCCAGTACTTTGAAAAGCATACTGAAAAAACAGATTTACAAAATTGAGATTATACGGTATATATGTGTGTACCGGTGCATATGGTTATTTAAGTGTGAAGTAAGGTGCGAAGGAAACTCACCAAATTAATATTGACCATATCAGTTGGGTCATGAGGGGGCAGCAGGATACCATTTCACTTGCCACAACATGTGATGTGACTTACTACAGTGAGCTTGCATGACAGGTAGGAAGGAACAAAGAAAGGAAGCCAATGAAGACTGTTATGAGCTGTTTTTTTCAGTTAAGATTATATCATGAACATGTATCCATGGTATTAAAAAATATTTTTTTAACTTACCACATTTTATTATTGAAGAACATCCTATGCGTTACTATTCATTTAACTTTCTCCTATTAGTGTATGTTTAGTCATTTCTATGTTTCATATTTGCCAACAATGCTTTAGTTAAAAATCCATGTACATAAATGTTCCTCTGAATTCTCAGCTATTTCGTTGGGAGGAGAAATAATAAGTCAACAGTATAAACTGTCTAAAGCTTCTTGATTTGTATTACTAAAATGCTTTCCAGAGAGTGCTACCAATTTATACTATGAACAGGAGAGCATTCGTATTTTATTTTGCTGCAGTCAATATATCAACACGACTGCTCCCATCTCCCCAGGGAGTTAATATGAAAAACAACATTCAGTAAAGTTTTGAAATCATTCTATTGTCCTTTAAGTTTACCTTTTACTCCCAACATTATTAGTTGCTTTGTTTTGTTTTTTTCTTCATACCTCTTGATAGGGTGAGAGCGTCTCATATGAAGAAAATTAAATACACAAACAACAGCCTAACAAAGAGCAGTAAGAGCCCAACATATATACTCTTTGGTTGTTTTGGGACTGCACTGGTGAATTCACAGTAAAATCAAGTGGAAAGAATTTAATAAAACATCCATTTTCTCTTTTACAGAGGTTTTCTTCCCTTGTTCTTTCTACATGCAAAGTATGTTTAAATCAATAAAGAGAAAATGGAATTTATTTAGAAACTGCCAGACACATGCTTCAGCATGTCTTTTAGAAAGGGTTTGAAACCTACTGTCAGCATTTCATTAAAGCAGATGAGACACACCCTGCTGGGAGAGTGGTTAAACAGATCGAGTCCCAGCCTTTTTTTCTCCAATGCTTCTCTGCTACCTTAGTACAATGTAGCCTTTTCCCTGTCATTAGACATCTGAAAGGAATACTGACCAGTAAACAGAAATTCAGGTGCTACAAGAGAGAACACTGAGTGCGAAAGCATTAGCACAGCATCAATTCCCTGACACTTACAAGATGCAGCTAGTATTAGTAGATAACCAATATATTGCCATACCCAGAAATTGCAAGCAAAACAAATCATTCATTAATTTATTTTCTGGGTGGAAAAATTAAAATGAAATTGAAAGATCTTAAAAGACAAAACAGATATGACAATGCATACGAAGTATGCATTTTATATGAAAGAAAGATCCATAGGTAGCACGGCAATATTTTCAAAACTTCAGGTATCAATTAAATTCACTTGAGTAAACATGCACTGAATACTGATCAGGCATCAGGTAAAGTGCCAGGTCCAGAGGGAGCATGTGCAGAAACTGTGCCAAATTTTTATGTATGTTATTATATGTAATATTACCCAGTTTCAAGTCTGAAGTAGTTGAAAATCCAGCAGGAAAGGCGTACAAAAATAATATGAACAAAGTACTATGGGTATGCAGAAAAGGGAAATACGAATTCTAAAGGAGGGATGTTTTCAAGTAAGAATTAATTGAGGCTGATCTTGAAGGAAGGGGTAAATTTTAAAGTATGAAGTTGAAGTACAGACACGTAAGGAAGAAGGAACAGATAAGAAAGGGCACCAAAGTTGCCAAAAAAAAAAAAAAGTAAAGCATTCGTAAAAGTAAATGCAGTGTTAAGGGGATGACAGTCAGTTGTAACAAGCAAGAGAAAAGGAGCCTGAGAACAACGGGAGATGACTGGATCGCATTCCACTGTTTACGCAATGAAAGTTTGAACAGGGTGACAAGAACTTTCTTGCGCGGAGTGGACCATCTCACCGGGAACTATTTGTAAAATGGACTTGGATAGTAAGAAATGGAAGGTAGCTATTGAAATAGTTCAGGATCAAGTAAAGAAAGTCCAAATTAGGGCAGAGGCAGTGTAACGAAGGATCAGAAGCAAAAACATCATGTGGCAACTGATACAATATTGAGATTGAGGGCAACTTAAAATGATAGGAAATTTTTGAGCCTCAATGATTAAGAGAACAGAAATAATATTATCTTATTTCATAACTGAGTACCTGATACTCGTTGATCAAGGTGATAAGCACTGATGTTCAGCCAAACAGAACAAGATCTTGACAGGGGCCAGGAAGTCTAGTGGGAGGCTGTGGACGAGTCGATAGGCCATTTCAACTGAGAGCCCAAAGTGCTCCAATACGTCAAATGCTACGGAAAAACAGAGCAGGGACACCAAGCCAGGCCTCAAGGGTCCAGAATGGTTCTTTTTTTCTTTTTTTTTACAGTTCTTGACCCGTTTTTTTTTTTTATTTTATTATGTTATGTTAATCACCATACATTACATCATTAGTTTTTGATGTAGTGTTTCATGATTCATTGTTTAAAAAAAAAAAAAAGATAGTAGGAAGGGAAAAATGAAGGGGAGGAAATCGGAGGGGGAGACGAACCATGAGAGACTATGGACTCTCAGAATGGTTCTTGACAGAGGTGAAAGTTAAGCTGATACCAGAAAGCTCCTCTTACCTTAACAATAGAAACTATGCAGACAGGAGAAAATTCTAGGTAGACTGAGGGGAAATGCTGAGTCTTAAGCCGGCAGAGGGCAGGAACTACAGACAAGAGAGCACAGAATGCAAGGGAAAAGGAAACAGAGAAGAAAGAGGGGCATTTGAACAGAAGCACCCATTAATACTAGACTCAGCTACTCTCCTTCTGGAAAGAAATATAAATTAAATGAACTTTCAAATTTGCCCATCCTGGTCATTAGGATAAAACTCCACTAAAGAGGCTTCCTCTCTTTATACCAGAGTCAGCCATTTTTTAATCCCTTTGACAATCTGATGGATCAATGATCTCTCTTCACCTCCACCCCCCCGCAACACACACACATATACAAATGCATGGACCCATAAATAAGCAAAAATTTTGCATGCAATTTCACCGAGCTCAAAGATTCCCATAAACTAAGATTCTAAATATTGCTAAGGTCATCAGCATGTTCCCAGTTTCACATTTTTTAAAAACAAGAATGACTACTGTAGGGGTGCCTGGGTGGCTCAGTTGGTTGAGCATCTGGCTCTTGTTTTTGGCTCAAGGTCATGATCGTGGGGTTTGAGGTCAAGCTCTGAGTTGGGCTCCAGGCTTAGCAGGGAGTCTGCTTGAGATTCTCTCTCCTCCTCCCACTAACCCTCCCTCCACCATGAACACTCCCTCTCTAAAATAAATAAATCTTAAAAAAAAAAAAAAAAAGACAATAGTAGGAAGGGTAAAATGAAGGGCGGGAAATCGGAGGGCAAGACGAACCATGAGAGACGATGGACTCTGAGGAACAAACTGAGGGTTCTAGAGGGGAGGGGGGTGGGGGGATGGGTTAGCCTGGTGATGGGTATTAAAGAGGGCACGTTCTGCGTGGAGCACTGGGTGTTATACGCAAACAATGAATCATGGAACACCACATCCATAATGTAGTGTATGGTGATTAACAATTTTTTTTTTTAAAGCCAAAAAAAAAAAAAAAGGAACACTGTTGTAATCATACTGCCAATTTCAAAACTGTGTTTTAACTTTTGGGTATACATCAGTCATTTTCCCCCAGAGACAGCCAGAGTTCCAATCCCAGCTCCATCTCTCACTATTTATGTGATTATGACAAGCTATATAGCCAATCTGTGCCTCAATTTCATCTATGAAATGAGAACAATAGCAGCACCTAAGAGATGTGCCTCATTGGTTTTATTGGGGAATTAAATGAAATAATATATAGTGTTTAAAGTAGCACTTGGCCATGAACATTATACTAGTGTTTAGTCTTATTCCCCTATACTTGTAAATATTTTTTTAGCTTCTGAAAATAAGTCTCTTCTGATAATTTTTGAAGAAATGCTCTAACTTCACCAAAACCTCCCCCATAAAGTTAGCACATATTTTATACATGTTTTACCTTGTATAATTTGGCCTTTCCGGAAATCTTTCTCTTACTTTAAGAAGTTTATAAGAAGTCTATTTATTTCTATGAAACTAAACAATCACAATAAGATACTTTCACATGAAAGACAAATTATATAAATACAATGGAACAGAATAACTAATATTTACTAAAAAGTCCTGGAGCAAATTTTGATAAATGATCCCTATTTGTGAGTTGTCAATTAGGAAAAAGACTTCATTTGTTTTTATTACTTCTATTAGGCAAAGACATTAATCATACATTTTAACCTTCATTTAACTGATCTGGAATGAACTGGATATAAAAGGAAGTCCAGTTCAAATAAAATTTTATGTATTCAACAAACATTTACTAAGCAAAAGAGGTTAACACTGGGTGCCCATCGAGTTACATTGTTCTAAGTTTCTTGTATCTATTAATTCATTTCAAGTCTCACAAACCCATTTTAAGTGGTACTCTTCCCATTTTAAAAATGAGAAAATAGGATTCAAATAGGAAACTACTCAACGTCTCTTTGCAAGAAAGTAGTGAAGATAGTGTGGTGCTCAATTAAAGATATACTTTCTCAAGCAGAAAGTTGAGGCATCTAAGATGTGATATCAGCCATTATGAAAGATTCTAGAACAGTACATGAATTTGTATATATAATTCTTTTCCCTATCTCAAGCAATGCTAAAGCTGTACAGAAGCAAATTTATTACCCAACCAGATACACTGCTTTTTTCCCCTCCCAAATCTGAATACAAGCTTCTCTGAAGAGAAACTATATAACCCAACTTCTGAAGCAGTCAACTCTAAAAACAAATTATACATGCAAGAATAAAAGAAGTATTCCACTCCTAAAACAGACTGTTCTGTAACCATGGTAATAGGTAGGCACAAGAACAAACATTAAATAAAAATGCTTAATCAGTATATAGTTCTATAGCCTTAGAACCACAGAACTGGCTTGAACCCCCTTTAACCAATAAATCACTGACAACTTGCCTCTTTGAACGCCTCTCTATAAGGCAACAAATCAGCGACAGTCTCGAGAATCAGCCAATCAGAAGTGGACTCACCCCGCGAACAGCAAGCCAGGGAAGCCAGCTTCTGTGGTTAATATCATCCCATCACCACCTCTGCAAGTTCTCCAATCTCTGAACTCAATACTTGCCCAGAATAACTTCAGTTTCTTCCTCTGCTGAGAAAATCTCTGCCTGGCCAGCATGGCTCTCCCTATCATTAAGTACTAAATTCAGCACTTTATTTTTTCTTTCAGATATCAAATGGTAGTCTCATCCCTTGATACACACCATGCTGTTTCAGCCTTAGCAGATACTGAACACAGTATTTTCCACATTAAAAAATAACTTCACTAACACTCTTCTAAGCCAAGTACTGCTGCATCCTTCACACCAGTACTACGTCTGTAAGGATTGTTTTCATTTTAAAAGCTTTGAAAGCAATATTACTTCATAAATAAAGTAATTCAGGAGAAAAGAATACATATTTAAATAAATATGATGCATCAAATTCAAATAACTGTACATCTTGCATAAAAGTATAGGTAGTTTTTAAATGTTCTAAGTTTCTTGAAGCTCACTAAGAACAGAATAAAGAATGTAATATATACAGATTTTGAAGGACCTTTGAAAGATTTAAATTATTTCATCTATGTCTGTACCCCACTCCTTAAACAAAAATAAAGTCCAAATGGGTTAAACACTTAAATATGAACAGAAAAACTTTTAGAATTAAATACAGAGGGCTTTTTTAAATTACATCAGATTAGGGAAAGAACTCTTAAACCGGATACATAATTGTGATGATTAAGAAATTTCGTTACATCAAAATATTTAATTTTTTTTTTAAAGATTTTTTATTTATTTTTTGACAGAGAGAGAGACAGCGAGAGAGGGAACACAAGCAGGGGGAGTGGGAGAGGGAGAAGCAGGCTTCCTGCCGAGCAGGCAGCCCGATGCGGGGCTCGATCCCAGGACCCTGGGATCATGACCTGAGCCGAAGGCAGACGCTTAACGACTGAGCCACCCAGGCAACCCAAAATATTTAAATTTTTCCACAAAAGACTCTAAAAAACATTGTTAAAAGACAAGATAGACACTGGAAAAAGGAATCTGCAAAAAATATAAACTACAAAGACTGCTATTCAAAGGAGATGGAAAACTACCAAATCAATAAGAAAAAAAAAGAGAAAACAGACAATGCATATAAAAAAGCTCACAGAGAAGAAAAGTAGAAGAAAATTTTGAAAAAAATGCTGGGCACCTATCATTAATCAGGAAAATGCAAACTGTACAGCTACTTTAGAGAGCAACTTGGACAGACCTAGAAACACTAAAAATGCACATACTATATAATTTGGTGATTTCATTTCTCTGTATGAACACTATAAATTCTTAGACTCATCTAAAAGGAGACACCTGCTAGTTTGACCACTGTACACAGAATAGGAAATTGCTAGATAAAACCTAATTGTACATCAGTGTGCCTTATTTATATAATGGAATATTATGCAGCAATTAAACCCAATTAATGAAGTGTGAATGTATCAAGTCCCCCAAACATGCTGTTAATGAAAAAGATGAGGGCGCCTGGGTGGCTCAGTTGGTTAAGCGACTGCCTTCGGCTCAGGTCATGATCCTGGAGTCCCGGGATCGAGTCCCACATCGGGCTCCCTGCTCAGCAGGGAGTCTGCTTCTCCCTCTGACCCTCTTCCCTCTCATGCTACCTCTCATTCTCTCTCAAATAAATAAATAAAATCTTTAAAAATAAAAAAAAGAAAGATCAAACTGCAAAAGGATACGTATAATATGTACATACATCTATTATAGTTTTCAGACAAAAAGATTGACACCCACTTCAGAATAATTATTAAATATATAATAATGTAATAATAATTCCAGATAATGTGGGTAAAGGAATGAAAGCGGAGCTTGAGTCATCTTCAATTTTTATTCCTTAGGGAAAGAGAAATCTGAAGCAAATACAGCAAAAAGCTAATATTGGATTAATTCTGTGATGAGTACATGGATATCCATTATATAGACTATATGTCTATGTTTGAAATATTTCATAATTAAGATGAAAATGTCTTAAATAAAAACAGTAGAGGAATTTATTCCTACAGTGAAGATATGAATTATAAAAATACAAACCAAAATCCTAGTTTCTATATCCTGCCTTAAGTTCTACCAGCTAACCTTCCTTTTAGACACAATAGGCAAAAAAGAAAAAAGAAAAGAAACTGGTTCCTTTCCAACCACCCCTTTATTATGTAGGTTCTAAAACTGTGTTGATCAAATAGCAGGTAATTAAGCTGTAAACAATCAGAAAATCAGCCCCTTAATAATTGTCTCACCTTACCTCCTGTTCCCACAGCACTTTAAAACTCTAATGGGCATATTATAACATCTTGCCTTGTATTATATGTTTATGTCCTCTCCACTTATAAATGATAGGTATATTGAGAGTAGAAAACCTGCTCTTCAAAGTTTTTGCAAAAAGTCAGAGACTGCATAATAAATGATCATCTGCACTTGCTATATTCAATTTGAGTTTTATACTATATGCCCATCTCTATTTGACTGAATAATTTTCCATCTCAGAATCTCAGTATATTTAATTTTTAATTATTGGACTTTATAGACTAAGAAATTACCATCTCTAAAGTTTTCTAATTCTTTCTCTTACAACAAAGCCTGAGAGAATAGCATAACCTGCTTTATTTAGGTTAAAAACTGAGTGATAGGGTGCCTGGGTGGCTCAGTTGGTTGTCTGTCTTCTGCTCAGCTGGTGATCCCCAGGGTCCTGGGATGGAGCCCCACATCCGGCTCCCTGCTCAGCGGGGAGCCTGCTTCTCCCTCTGCCTTTGCCTCTGCCTCTACCTCTCTCTCTCTCTCATAAATAAATAAGTAAACTAAAAAAAAAACATTAAAAAAACAATGATAGAGGTCAAATCTTCTATTTAGCTAACCATCAATTTAGACATAGCTGTCTTATTAGCCTTTGCCACACGTGTCAATCAATTTCATCCAACCAATCAAGAAGCAAACATTTATCCATGCACCCAACCGTTCAGGAAGCTATTACTGCCAACCCTGCACAAGTCCGGGGTTCCTACTGTGTTCCTACCCTTTGCCGGGCTCTGGGAGTAGGGAGGAAAAAGATCAGTTTGACATGCTCATTCCTTTGTTTTCAGTTACGTTCAAAGAGGACAAAAAATAATTCCCAAACTACTTGCTCTGATTTATTTTTGTCCTACCAACTTTGCAAACCTCATCTGATTTTAATTTGGACACAACCCCTATCATGACTAGGAATTTTTAATAAAGTCCTGATGAATTCTATCCAGCCTTTATAACTCATGACTTTCTCTTGCTTCCTAGAGAAATAAGAATGGCAAATAATTTCTGAACACCTTTCTCTTAACATGGAGTTTATAATTCTATTCCATTCTTTCATCCCATCTCTTAATGAAAACTGCTTAAATGTGTTTTGTGAATACTGTCAACATTAGAAAATTCTGAACTGGTTAGGTGCGGCTGCCATACCAATTTAATAATTCCATCAGCTTTGAATTTCACAGAACACAAGCTTCTAGATCTAATCAATATGCTAATCAATCAGCGGCCTCCATCAGGATGTGAATGGCCCTCTCTATGGTGGAACAGTAACTGGTGATACTAGAGAGAAACATGCTTTAGTACTCCTCTGAGTATGTATTCAAAAATAGGTAAGATTTCATCTGCTTTGCAGAATTCTTTTCTAAGGAGAGTGTTTCAAGCACACCATTTCAATGGACAAATAATACTCCCCAGCACGATGCCAAGGCTAGCAAAGAGAAAAGAGAACTGCAAAACATTCTTGTTTTTTCCATAAAGAAAAAACACTATCTTTTGAATACAAAGTTTTCCAAAGGACCAGAGCCAGTATTCATTGGCTTATTTGCATGCTGAGAATATTCTAGCTCATGTTAAGATTTTTCTGGACAGAAAAAATAAAAACTACTGTTTGAATTCAGTCTTTCTTAAAAGCCAATTTGTCTTCTCAGCGAAACAAAAGCAATCAATAGAATAGTGAAAACTTGAAGCTCACAAATGAATACCTCACTCTGATTTTTGGCTTTCAAGTATGTTTTGCTTGCTTGCTTGCTTTAGGTAACATTCCAAAGACAATGTTGTTTCTAGGTGGCTTTAAAAGAAAAACAGTAATTTTATTCCCCCATATACTTCAATATTTCTTATTACAGAAACACATATGCACTTTTAGAGTCTAATTTACAAAGAAACATAACAATGAAAACAAATCCAGCTTCACTTACTAGAAAGTTGTGAAACTGGCATATTTATCTTTTCTGTGTACCCACTCAACCCTTACGAACATACTACAAAGAATATAAATCAAGACAGAGTATTCGTACTTCTGAAATGTTTCATTTATTAAAAATAATCCCTACTAATAACAGTAATTGATAAGTATCTGTTAAGTCCAGGTGTTTCACATCTATCAACTTTAATACTTAACAACATTCTGCAAGGCACACCTGGGCCCAAGACCACACCTAAGAAGCCAGAGCAGATTGTTTAATCCCAGTTAACCGAACTCCCAAACCCATGTTCTAACCACCAAACCACACAGCCCTGGAATGCTGCCTTTCCCGGTAAAACCACCGACCACAGAAGCACGGGTGTGAGTGCACAGAAGCTGACTTTCCCCCCTAACCAACCACACCTGAACCCTGCCTGGCTTGGCTCACGCTCTCCAAGGCAGCCATACCATACCGGCCTTCCTTTACGTCTCAAATTCACCAAGGCCGTTCCTCTCCAACATTACAGTCATGAACTAAGAGTCAGCTAGTCACCCAGTGTTTTAAAGTGCCAATAAAAAAGTTTAATGAGGGGGGCCTGGGTGGCTCAGTCGTTAAGTGTTTGCCTCGGCTCAGGTCATGGTCCTGGGATAGAGTCCCACATCGGGCTCCCCGCACGGTTGGAGGCCTGCTTCTCCCTCTCCCTGCTGCTCCCCCTGCCTGTGCTCTCTCTCTCTGTCAAATAAATAAAATCTTAAAAAAAAAAAAGTTTAATGACTGCTCTGATGTATCATACTTTCTGTGACAAAGAGGACTTTTGCTTGATAATTATTGAAGACTGATTAATTAAATGTACTTGTTTGCAGTGTAGATTTGGAAACTTGTTTTTATAATTCAGAGGCCCTAGGGCAGTATTCTGAGGAGATGAAAAGGTTCTTTCTGCAATCCTACATCTAAATTAGCACTGTGAAGTGCGGGGGAAAATGAAGGTGGGAAAAGGAGGGGAGCCCAAGTGAGAGGCATGAGGTGATCATCATGGACCAAAAAGTGACAAAACTAAGTGTTAATGAGAGACAAAAAATAAAAGTAAAAATGGAAGGAAACAAATATATAGGGCAGGGAAAGGAAAGGACTCTAAAAAGTGCTACAGGTTTAAGCACTATACTTTGGTATATTAATATCATGACTGACTGATGATGGTTCTCGATCTTAAAGCATCATGTATTATTATTCAATTCACCTTCTTCAAATTCATTTTAATACCATCAGCATTTGCCCCATACTCATAAGTCTAAGGACAAACACACTTTTAATTACCATGAATTTTGGAGTACCAACTATGTGTCCAGCACTGTGATAGGCAGGAGGAGTAGATACATAAATAACAAAAAACTATTAGAGTTCCTTAGATATTTCTCTTAACATACATAGTCATAACATGTTACAAATCAACACGCTTTCCTTGAGCACTTACTGAGTGTTAGGCATTCCGGGATGTAAAATGGGTGAATGAAGATACCTATACTCTGAAGGAATTCAGAAACTCAAGAGAAAGACAAAATAAACACACCAGAAACAATTCCAGACTAATCTAAAACATGTTATCAAATACTGAATCACCAAATAGAGATTGTAAGTGATATTGTAAGAGAAAAATAATTACAGACTGGAAAAGCTCCATGGACAAAGTAGAATGGAGCTAGGTTTTGGGGAGAGTTTTGGATAAGACAGTGGTAGGGCAGGGCCACTGGGGAGAGAAAATGTCAACAAATTTAAAATTTGCTTGGAGTTAGGACTTAGTGCAAGAAATAACTAAAAATGGCTCAAAATGTTAACAGAAATTCAACCAGAATTTGCTGAGGCAAAAATGGGAATTTATCAACTCATACAAGGAAAGGCCATATAAGCAAAACACGAGGATTAACAGCTATCTGGCCAGATCTTGGGAATGACTGAAACCAGGAATCCGTGTTACTGGCTTCTCCCTTTCCACTCACAGGCTACTAGCTCTATCCACACAGTGGGGAGCAAAGCTGATGAGAACTCTTCGGTTTTGTGTCTTAACCATTTCCACCATCAAACGTGGATGGATGAGGGCAGCAAAAGAAAGGGGAAGAGAGGTACCAGACAATTCTATATATGACCGCGTAGAAGTTACATACAAACAACTGACCTTGATCAGTAAGAAATGACCAAGGAACAAAATAAATTGGCGACCTAGCAGAACCTCCCATTTTGGAGAGTCCCATATCTGACTAAAATGCTACCTTTATACAAAGCACAGTCCTACCAAATGTGGTGTACGTGCAATATAAATAAAATGTTATTTGCACAAATATAACAAGTCAGCAAAGTGAACCCTTCTTAAGAATTTTCCACATACAATCTATAAAGTTTATTTATTCATTTGTTACTTGAAGCTCTACTTTTTCCTCATTTTTATATAGTTCCCTAAAAAGTTAATTATTTTACCATTTCAAAAAAATGATCACTTGTCCACCAAAGCTTACCTAGATGTTAAAAGAGAGGCATGCTGAAGCTTTTAGGGGTGAAGGTCAGGATGCATACGACTAAGTTTCAACTGGTTCTGCAATACTGAAGGCCCTGTGAGCGCGTGCACCCCCGCATAGAGATAAAGCAAATTATAATAGAGATGAAGAAAATATGACAAAATGTGATGCCCTTTCTCTTGCTTTAGCAATTTTCAGCTAAATGGCCTCTTGCTAGGAGTCCAGCTCTAGCTTAACCTTAATGGAGAAAAACTTCATGAATACATAAAATTCCTATTAGGTGTCATAAACTTTGACTTAGCAACAAACCAAGCAACTGCTTTGTGTAATTACATTTTTTTTTAAGTCTCAATTCAGATGGTCAACCACAATCATTAACAGGATATACTTTAAATCACTCACTTCTTTTGGTGAGGTATGGAAATGAAATTTGGGGTCACTGAAGGGGAAAGAAGACGAGCCAAGTCGTTTTCACAACATATTTGGAAAATGGCCACCAGGCTGGCACAGATGGGAAAGAGAGAGGTTCTAGGAGACATCGAGACCCCACTGGTCTGTTGTGTTCATGTTGAAGACTGACATATTAAGAAAATAGCACAATGTGGTCAAGGTGGTGACACCCCTACTGTTTTCATGGCAAAGTATTTCTGCTGTATATCAACATGAAGGCAAAAAGGACTGACTGCCAGGTCACAGCAGATCTATACTCAAAGAAATGGGCTTATGCTTGAATTCTGGATTCAATTCCTTTCTTTAAGAGAGGAGTGCATATCATCAGTCCAGTGTCTTTAAGAAGTTTGTGGGCACTGTGAAAGAAGCTACGTTATTTTTTTTCTTTTCTAAAAATCTCAAAATGATGAGCCATAGAGGTAGGAAATAAAATTCTAGAGAATACCAAAGGTAAAAGGGAATAGAATTATTATATTGTTAGCACAGAAGGAAATGGAAAAAAATCTAAATCAAAAATAAGAAAATAATGTCCTTCTTTTGCTTTTTTACATCCCTTTGAAACTCACTTTAAGTGTGCTTTCTTCCAGGAAACAGGCCAAATGATTTACCCCAAACCTGTGTCTCCACAGTATCCTCTACACTCCTGCAACATAGCACTTACCACACTCTATTATCATTTATGGTCTCTTTTATCTACAGCCCCACTGGGTGTACTCTGCAATCAGGGGTGATGGAGTGCCTGGCAAATAGTAGCTACTCAGTGAGCTTTGTTTAAAAAAAGAAAAAAGAAGATGAATGAAATCAGTCACTGTAGGAATCTTATTATCTCTGGCCCCATATATAAACCAACATATGTTGTATTGAGTTTGAGTAAATACGTTCCTCTTCCCAGATATTTTTTTGATACTGGGCATTTTCTTGATCCCAAATATATATACTGTGGTCACTTCATTCTGAAAGTCCTACAGCCTTTTCCCTATATAATATCCTTTTCCTATATATACTTTCCAGAGAAGCCAGCTCAAGCATGGGAATGAAAGAAGGTATTCAATCAAATATTTTATATGGAGTCATACACTTATTCAAAAAATATTTATATAGGAATACAACCCCAACCAAAACAATTATTACACCTGGCCTCATCTGACTTCTAATCTAGAGAAGACAAATATGGAAATACAGAATGGGTGCCTAACTACAAATCAATCACATACCTTGAACAAGTAGGAGGTGCTTATGAGAGCACATAACAGAGGAACCTAGCTCAGTTTGGAAAAGTCAAAGAAAACCTGTTTTAAAAGAAGCATTTAAGTTAACATCTGAAGTTTGAATACAACTGGCCAGGTGAAGAGAGTGTGTGTGTGTGTGTGTGTGTGTGTGTGTGTGTGTGTATGTATCAAAGGCCCTGAGGCACAAACTCTGTCACACTCAAGGCACAGAGAACTGGAGCTGAGACTGGAATAGTAAATCCCGCAAAGCCTTGTAGGTCACGTTAAGACCTTCGACTTGGTTCTCAATGTCTTGGGAAGTTCAATCAGATTTGGATTTAAAAATAAAATAACCGCTATGGGGGTGGGGGAGCAGAGGATCCCCATGGTTGCTCTGGGGAATACAGATTTTAGAGCATCAAGAATGGACGTAAGGAGCCCGCTAGTATGCTAACCTGTAGAGCATAAGAATAACCAGGGCCAGTGAGGCACTTCATTGTTTTTTAATAGCAATAAGGGAGGAAGGAAGGTTGGAGAAGGTGGTCAAAGTTAAAAACTTCCAGTTATAAGATACATAAATTCTGGGGATTATAGTTAGAGAAAAAAAAAAACAATAAAGGAGATTTTTCTATTCTGGAAGAAGTGGTGAAAAAAAAATCAAGGGTCTCGTTTTAGACATGCTTAAACTGAAATACCTGTGATATATCCACATAAAGTTGTCAAAATAACTGGTGGATATATTCAGGAGTGAGCTCTGGGGAGTCTTAGCATAGAGATGGTATTTAAAGCAACTTAAGTGGATGAGATCACCTCGTGAGAGGGAAGAGAGAGAAGAGAAAATGTTAAATAAAATGTTAAAATACACTCTTTTCTATTTTTATGTTTTAGAATATAAAGATATTTTAATTACCTCCATATTACAGTATCAAACAGTTTACGGTTGTAATACTAATACTTAAGCATCACTTTTTTAAAATAACGTAATTATTGCATAGCCAATTATTCAAAGCTATAGACTTGATATTGTCTATTATTGATAAGAAATGCCGACGGGGAGGACGGGTGAGTAAACTGGCTCAGCCGATTTTCACGTGCCTTTGTGAGACCTATCTTCAAGCTGCTGGATCTGTGATGGGCCCCACAGACAGTCCCTGCCAGGAGTTCCGGACCATGAGCAGCTCCTTATGTATGTGGGGCACATTGGTCACAGTAAGACGTGGATTCGGCAGGAGTGCCTCTTTCTTGTCTGTGCCCCACGCTGTTCTCTGAAGCTGCAACTTTCTAAGTTGCAACACACGCTATTATTTATCTTTGGAACATCAGAATGTGTTGAAATATTAATCTCTCCATTTGGATTTTCAAATGAAAGAAAAATTCTGCAATATAAAGTTGTTCCTCAAAACAAAGAAAATTCTTCACTCTGCTATGCACTCTTCATAGCATCTAACTTTTCCAATGTAATCAGTTATTAGTGAAACCAGGAAAGGCATGAATCAAAAAAGTAGAAAAATACAGGTTTCAGTGAGTTTTAGGAATACTATTAATTTTGAAAGCCGAAAACATCGCCGGTAATGAATGCAGCAAGTTCAACTGCTGGCCGACTTAAATCGCTGTAAGCCAAAATGATATTTTGACCCCCAAACTATTTAAAGACCAAAGATTAATACGTTTCAGTGGGTGGGGAAAGGCTTAGGTTTCTACAAATGCCTTCCTGGGGAATTAATAACAACCAAGGTAGGTCCGCATCTGCTAAAACTGACTGAGGTTTATAATCAGACCTAGAAGGATTAGAGGACTCACAAAATCATCAGAGCCCTTATTAAGATTATTAAATTAATCTCAGTGACCCTATCCTTCCATGGGATGGCCAAAAGCCAAGATGCAGAGAGTTTCTGGGTTGACTGCCAAAAAATTCTGAACAGAGTGTTTTTTCGGGTATAAGGTATCCCACCCGTTTATTGTATAACAAAACCTGGATACAAAGCAATCCAGATTTACCCAAAGAGATCTGTTGCATATTGGTAGCCACTCTGCAAATGGGATGGAAAGCCAAAGGATGCAAGAATTGACGAAGGCACATGCATCCCAAGCAACCAGTTCTTGTAAGGGTTAAAGCCTTCTGGCAGGATTGGTTATGCTGTTGTCACATTTACTAATTTTACCCATCACGTGTGCACAACAGAGAAACTTCACATGTTAAGAACATACAAAACTGTTATTTGAGTCTGAATGTTACCTTTGTCCTCTTCTTACTGAGTCCACTCACAAAGGCCTAATTAACCATGGCGGGTTTTCTTAACATTTCTGGGGTCAAGGATTCCTTTGAAAATCTCTCAGATACTCTGAATACTAGATAATTGCAGACTGCATCATTAATTTCAGACTATCCATGAACCCCCTACACCCTTCCACTAACTTTTTAGAACCTGTCTTATAAGGTATAAAGGACAGTGAGTCCCCTCTACACATAGGGGGGTCTCACAACTTGTGAGTACTTTCCACTCCCATGAACTTACTTACCTGACCCCGTTTCATACTCATCACAGTGAGTTATATTACTTCTGACTCCTTTCTCTTCAAACTCCGAAGACCTCACCTCCTACATTTTCACATCCCACACATAACCAAGCTTTATTAATTCACAAGGCCTTGCCTCTTCGAAATACTATGGCACAGAAGGAATTTTAAAATACACATTCTTTTGATTCTTCTCATTCACAAACTTGAATCCGTTGATAGGGAAAGTTTAGATGATAAAAACACTCACTCATCTTAGTCATATTTACTTTGAGGGAAATCATCAGATTATGCTTAACTCTCAGCTTTATCTGACTTTGTAACTACCAGGTGATACCACAACATCTTTTCAGATACAGATGTGTTCCAGCTTATGTCACATACTTTTCAAACACTGCCAGGGCAAAGCACTTAGGGGAAGGTCATTTCTACCTCCTAGTTCCAAGAGCACAGGGTTTCAAGAAGGCTTACTATAATCTGCAAAGTGAAAAATTTGTATTTTTATTACATATTTTCATTGATATTAGACACATAAATAGCATTGGAAGATCAGATTAGTTGTTTCATACATTACTAAAAAATATTTTTCTTGTTTATGATCATGAATGAGAGTTAAACTCTGATTAATTTAGGAGGTATTAAGTCCAAAATCTAATAGCACAAATATATTAGAAACTAAACTTTGGGAAGTACTTGTTTTATGAAGAGAAGGTGTCTGTCTTTAAATGCAAATATTTGGAATACACCAATTCATTTAAACATAAGTAAGTAGGTAAGATTTTTTTTCTAACTTCAGGCATACAAATTGAATTAATCATAATTTATGTTTCATGACATACTCTTATCACTGGTTCATGCATGGTTCATTTTACTTAGTGAAATATATCCTACTATTCCCATTACTTTTGGTGACATTTTTTTCCCCTTATATAAAAAGCACGGCCTCCCTATTTTCATTTTTACAATAAACAGACATTCTTTTGGTATCTTTGGTAATCTTGTCTCAGTCACCTAGACATTTATAAGTAAACTCTACTCATACAAATGTGAAAGAACATGTTCAAAGTTTTGAAGAAACACAATCCATTTAACTATATTGAGCATATTTTGACGACTTAATTTCCATCCTTTCCAAAAACAGGGGTTCAACCAAGGGTGGAATGGGTCACAAAATCCAGTAAGTCAGAAACTCCAAGACACTTCCAACTTCTATTCAACTCCTGGCTATAGTTAATCCATTAGGGAAAACAAATCATCCATCTCTCCATCCTGTCTCTCTTTCTGTGACAATAAAGCAGAGGAGTAGGTAGGTGGGAATAAAACCACGGATGCTGGATTTACATTATTTCAGAAAGGCCAAAGGATATGGAATTATACAATATCCCTAGAGTACTTCCGACAAAGATAAGCCAGTGTTCTCACAACATGAGCTCTGGTTTGAGCCTGGACATTTCTACCAGGTTCCAACTAACTGGACACTTTAAGCCAACCAGCATTTAGGGCCAGAGATAATGAATTGGTATTGTGTAAGTGTTCTAAATGTCAGCAGAGCTAACAAATGAATTAAAACTATATAGTTTTCAAATAATATTTCTTCACTGAACAGAAACAAAACTGAACTAAGTACAATAACTGATAATGCAATTATTTTCTAAATTATTATGATATAGAAACCTCCTTTAGAAAAAAAGCACATTAAACAGAAATCGAGATCTCACTCATATAAAAAATTCATTTTAAATCTTAATTTCTGTGCAAGACTTAGAACCTTAACATGGAGATCTTAACAAACATTATCAGCTGAAGTTTTCATAGAAGCATAATACAGGATTGGGGCGTGTTAGTCTGGGTTCACCAGATGCCAGCAGCAGATTTGACATGTTACTAAGGACAGAAAAGGATTACCATTTCCTTGACACACTCTACCCTACATGAAATGAAATACGCTACTCAGAATCACTCATTTTAGGCCCAAGTGAACTGGCCTTTATAGTCACAGACCTTATCATCAAGTACTTAAGAATACTGCCTGGTTCTGATGACACAAACAGTCGTAAGAGAATTTAAAAGGCATAGAATCTGGTATGTTTTAGACATATGGATTGTGCTTACACAAAAGGCGAACTAAAAAGACACCTCCAAACAATCTGCAAAGCAAACAGAAGCTGTTTCTGAAGCTTATGATGTACTGCATCACAACACACAGCTTTCAAAGTTTTAGAATTTTCCAGGTAAATACTACAAAGTATACTTTTTACCAACAGCAGATGGAAAACATTGTTTCTGCGTCCTAGCTAAAGCAATCTGGACAAAAGGAAACTAAGACACATTACACTAAGCCTAGGGAATGAATGACAATGCTGCAGCTAACCTAGTCAGACAGAACGTTGAAAGAGAATCGAGTTCAATATTTACATACTTGACTGCGGGGGGAGATGAGAGTTTTGTTTCAAAAAAAATATTTGGCCGTTTCTGTTCAATCACATTAAAAACATTACAGAACCACCACCCAAACAAACTGAACTCAAATTCAACACAATGGCATGTGTTTTTCAACCAGTAATCAACACCAAGAAATAGCTCCCTTTGGTTACTAAAATCCTGGAAAGAAATCATAATTACCCCATGTGGGAATATGGCCTTTAAAGCATGAGTACTTCAGATAGAACAGTCCATTTCTAATCCCACTTCTCCTGATTTTCAGATTCATTGAAATAGAAAAAAAAAAGTAAATAAATGCTTTCATGGATGGGAGATTTCAATCAGGTTTGTTTAAATCAACAAGTTTAAATCAAGTTCTTTGAATTTAATAAAAAGTATACAGTAATACTCTATATCAAATGTCATAATTTTTAAAGTAAAAGTGTGGTGGGTTCCAGCTATGTAGAATAGGGGGGAAATGTTTTAACTTCATAAGCATACCGCTTGGCCCAGCAATTTCACTCCTGAGCGTTTACTGAAGAGATACGAAGACGTGCGCACCCAGTGATTTGTCCAGGAATGTAGCAGCTGCATTTACAATAGTTAAAACTGGAAATAACCCAAATAGCCATCAATAGAAGGAAGCGATAAACCAAACTGGAGTAATTCCTAGGATGGACAATGGCTCAGCAGTAAATTGAAAGAAACTACTGAACATGGAACAGTATGAATGAAACCTATGAAAATTAGACGGAGCTAAAGAAGCCAGACACAAAAGAGTACATGCTATATGATTCTATTTTATGAGGCTCTAGAAAATGCAGAATTAATCTGTGATAAAAATAATTAGAACAGTTGTTGTCTCTTGATAAGGGACAGGGATTGCCTGGGAAGGGTGCAGGAGGGAACTTCCCACGGTGATGTAAAGGTTCTATACCTTCATAGGGGTGATGGTCACGTGAGCCTATCCATTTGTCAAACATACAAAATAGTACACCTAAGGTATGTACATTTCAATGTATGTACACCCCCCTCCAAAAGAAAACCCCACACAGTGGAAATGGGTGGATGTGTGGGTGAAACATTCAGCCACTGTTAAAGCTGGGAGACCAGTATGGGCTTTTTAAATGCTGTTCTGTTTACTTTCCATGTATTTGACATTTTCCAAAATAAAAAGGCTAAAAATATATATCAGCGAAATGTACAATCAAAAATTTTATACCATGAATATGTATCTCTCAAGAAGCTTTTTCTGCATCTAGAAGACATTTATAAAAATGCATGGAGGTGCCCTGTGTCTGCACTTCATGTGGAGAATTTGAAATGGAGCTCATTATTTTCTCCAGCTCCCCTCACCCCACCCCCAGCAGGCCTCCCATCTAATGGGCCATCAGAGTGAATAGGATATGGTTTCTCAGCTACCACCAGCCCCCAAATTAATTCTCCCCGATCTCTCAAATATTTATTTCTAACAAACACTGGGGCAGATGGAGAAACCCGAGCTACTGCCTACACTGCAGAAAACAACTGATTTGACAGACCTCTCTTTATTCCCACTGCTCTCTCAAGATGGTGTTTTATAAGTTAATGAGAAAAGGAAAATTCACTTTTTTTATGTTCTGATTATTTCAATCTCATATTCCTCATTTCTCAGGAATACAAAAAAATATAAATTTTTAGATTAATAATATCCAGAGAATATGAATCAAAGTCAATGCTCAATTTCTCTACTACGGACTGACAAGGCTCAGTCACATACCAGTCACTAAATATGCTGTATTAGTTTTCGAAGTTTTGCCTGTGACAAGTCCTATAGTTCTTCACATAACGTGTCCAAAGAATCAGAAGCGCCAGAGTCAAAGAATTAACTCAAGCTCCATAACAGCTATTTAAAGGCATATTAATACCTCCTAGGTCATAAGAGGATTATAAGTGCACTTGGGCGAAGAATCTTGACAGGATGTAATAAGTGGACTCAAGTATTGGCATCAATCAGTTCTCTATAGTAAGAATAGGATAAACACTGAAATTCGCTGAAACTAAAGATCTAAACTTCACAACCTCTACTTACAAATATTTCTACCTAACATTTATTTTTACATAGCCCCCACTACATTCCAGTGCAGAATTTCACAAGATAATTGAAATAGCAAACACTCGGAAAGATCCTTGATGCCAGAATTTTTGTTTATTCATTTATTCATTCATTCACTCATTCAACAAATTTATCCATGCCTATGTGCAATAGATGCTCTTCTAGGTCCTCGAAACATATGGATAATTTAACGTAACAGTGAACAGAACCAAGTTCATGTCCTTATGGAGCTTATATTCTAGGGGGAGCCGAGGCAGGTTTATAGGAAGGGCTGAGGGTAGTAAGTGCCATGGAGAAGCAGTAATACAAAAGGGCATGCAGATTACTATCTAATAGAGCTGGTCAGGAAAGGCTTCTTTGTGTCAGTGACATTGCGCAAACCTGAAGAAAGTGAAGTTCCAGAATTCCAGGCAGAGAAAATGGCAAGTGCAAAGGCCCCATGGGGGAGCCCACTTGCAAAACGAAGACACAGGGAGCCAGTGTGGTGTGGATGTACTGGAGTGAGTCAGGGTCCAAGAAGTTAGAGATAGGAGAGGGAGGGGCACAGGGAGAAGCTAAGCCTCGATGGGCCATTTTCAGCGTCTGGGCATCTAGTGTGAAAGAGCAGGGCAGCCACCAGAGGACTGTGGGCAGGAATGATGGCAGAAATGATCCTACGGAATGTTTTTCAAAAGATCACTAGCTGTGAGAGAACAGACACTAAAGGAACAAAGGTTGAAACAGGAAGACCAGTTCAATCCAGGGATCACAATGTGCTCAGAGGAATATTTTAACTCGTTTGTTTATTGGTTGTATTTCGTTATACGACACAATATTCCAGTAACTAAAATCACAATCAACTGAATTGCTCTCTTGTTTGCCACTGGCTTTGGGGAGTTCGTTTTTGAGGGAAAAGCAAGAGTCATAATCCGTTACTTTTCAGGCTCTAGTTTGATCTGCTAGACAGTGATTCCTTTATTTTGATTAATCTCATACATAAATAAGACAAAAACTGCGAGTTTCCCAAACAACCTTTTTCGAAAATATTTTCACAAATATCAGAAAACAAGTATTTTAATTTGCAGCTCAATACAAAAGGTGTCCTATGATTGCAGTTTTTCATAACCTGCATCACAACATACACCATAGTAGTCAAAACCCGTTTAACTAATATTCCTGAAAGAAGATATATCAAAATAAAAATACACAGCAAACCACAGAATCCATCAACACTTTCTCAGAATTCTGTTTTGTCACTGGTTTCTGAAATTCCTCTCATAATGAAGACAGGTTCTCAATTGCTCTTCTATCTTTAATTTCCTTAAGTTTAGCAAACAGCGCATCTAACAACAGCCTCGCCCAAACCATGTTGGTAGCACTTTCAGTTATAAAAGATACCTAGGAAAACCATCATATACTGCATATCTTTCAGGACTTCTAACCACGCTTGAGTGTTAATTGGTTTAAGAGGGTGTCAGAAACACACGCTTTCCTGCACACTTGGTGATTTCATCCTCTGCTCAGAGCACTCTGATAAATTAAATCATCCTGTCATGGACCGCAGCTGCCATGCCTGAGTAGTGCTCTTTGATGATGAGCAAGCGGTACAAAATAAAGAGGCTGATTCCACTCTTTGAAATCTCATTTTCAACATCTTGTATATTACCAGCAGGATTTTAAAACAAAAACAAATGTTAAAATATAATTCACTTTGGTTTTGCAGGAAACTAAGCCCACTTGCCAAAAAAACTGATGGCTTTTTTTTTTCTTTTTAAAAAGCAGGCAGCCCCTACGGCAGGGAAGGGGACGGGGTGGGGGGGGGGGGGGGTTATTAAAATGGATAGTCCAGCTTTCTCTTTACCGATGGGGGTTTAAGGGGGGGGGGCGGGAACTGAGGGACTGTTACAACAGGCCACATAGTCTACTGTATATTTCCGCACCCTCACTGAATAGCGTCAAGAATCTGCCTCATTAAGTTCTACTAACAAGTAAGGAGATTCCCCTCTCTGGAAGCAGCCTTTGCTGTACTAAAATCACTACAGACTTTATCTTATCTGTCCACCTCTTCTTTTCCCTTTTCCTTCAATTACAAATCCTGTTCCATTTTATTTCATCTTATTATTTTGAAGGAATTCTTGCAAACTGACTTAAACCCTTCCTGGGATAAGAAAAGCCAGAAATGAAAAATAAAATAAATCAAGATTTCTTTCTCCAGATCTAAATTTAAATAGAGCAGGCGGGGCGAGATGATGAAAAGGCGTGTGGGTGTCTATTGCAAGATTTTTCAGTCTCTAGGAAAGAAAAGGATAAAGAACAGAATACGAAAGGGATTTCAGGTGTGTGTGTGTGTGTGTGTGTGTGTGTGTGTGTGTGTGTGTGTGTG
>NW_027397064.1:45335322-45658212 GCF_003265705.2 Callorhinus ursinus
GTGTGTGTGTGTGTGTGTGTGTGTGTGTGTGTGTGTGTGTGTGTGTGCGCGCGCGCGCGCGCGCGCGCGTGTGTCATTCTCAGGGCAGAGGGAAGAATTCAGGAAGAAGAAAGGGAAAAGAAAAAGATCGATCGAGGCAGTCACTCACCCCTACTCCTCCCGACTCCTCCCCACCCTACTGCAGTGCTCCGCGCTTCCCAGAAAGCTCACCACCCAGAGGGCAGTTTCCCGAAACCAGAGCATAGCCCGAGTCCTGGGCAGGCAGTCTGGGGAGATCGGGGAGACGGGAATGGGTAGAGACAAGCGATGGGAAGCGAGCTGGCTAAGGAAGGGGCGAGGAGGCCAGCGACGCCAGCCGAGATCCCCCGCGGTGATGGGAGGGCAGGGCCGGGCTGCCGGGACCTACCTGGAACAGTGACGGTGGAGGATGCCCCCGGCACCTCTGGCCTCTCCTCCTCAGCCTTCTCCCGCTGCCGTTGCTGCTGCTGCTGCTGCTGTTGCTGGATGAGGCTGAGGTCGGAGCGACTGAGCTCGGCTCGAGCGGCCGCGGGGACCAGCCGCGCCTTCAGCAGCACCGCGGCCAGGCCGAGCAGCAGGGTACAAGGGACGCGCCGGCTGAGCCTCGCCATGGCCGAGAGCCAGAGGGCCGCGGCGGCATATTGCGGAGCTCCCGGCGGCGGCGGACGCCCGGGCTGCGGGCTCCGGCAGCGCCCGCTCGCTCGCTCCCTCGCTCCCGCTCGCGCGCTCTGCCTCGCACGCCCTCACCAGGAGGAGGAGGAGGCCGGGTAGGCGGCGGAGGGGGAGGGGCGGCGGAGGAGGGGGAAGTTAGCATCCTGGCGCACGTGATGCGCAGGGCGGGGCGCGCCGGGAGCCCGGGGCCGCGGCTCAGCTGTCACCCGCGGCCGAGCTGCTCCGGGGCCACGGGCTCCGCGCAGTGCTGGGGCGCTGGGCCGGGTGGCGGCCTCCGAGGGTACATGACAAAGAAGAGCCTTTCCGGGCGCTGGTCGGCGTTTGGATCCCCCAGCCCTACGGAGACACCGAGAAATTTTGCAGAAATGTGAATAAAATTCTCACCACCTGACCCCAAAGTAGAGGAGAAGGTGGTGTATGGATTACTCTCCTAAAACACTTAACGCAGCGCCCACCGATCAATTAGTCGGGACCAATTAGCCATACGGGCTTTGCTGCATCACAGCCATGACTGATTAACAATTAAACCGCAGTTCTACCGATTTTAACTAAACTTCCTCTTTCTGCTCAAGTGGGAGTTTCTTTATGTTCTCGAATATTCTTAATTACATTTTGTCTGATTGTAGCATACACTTTTCATTTGTTCAAAAAAACATTTCCTAAATGAGTACTAGGTGCTTACTATGTACTGGCATTTAGTCAGGGGCTTGAAATAAGCAAGATAAATCCCTGCGTTCTGGGAGCTCCTACCTGTTAGGGCAGAGAAATACATAAGCAAATTATCATCCAGTGTGGTGGTTGCCCTTGGAAACATACTACAACGTGCGAAGGTTGCACTGAATTTGGAAGAAATTATGTGGTGTATGGGAGCGCACTATGAAACACCAGGGGAGGCGGCCTGGCTTATAAAGAGTTAAGAGTTCCACACATAGATGGGTGCAACCAGGTGGTCTAAAAACTGGAGCAGCGTGTGTGTGTGTGTGTGTGTGTGTGTGTGTGTGTGTGTGTGTGTGAAGCCCAGAGGTGTGTAATAGCACCCACCCTGTGCTTGGAAAGTTGTGAGCAATGATTGTGACAGAGTGACAATATTTTAGATTGAAAAGGAAAATGAAAATGAAGTCATTAAAAAAAATAATAGCAGACACTTCTATAGAATTTACTGTATCCAGGCACTATTTAAGCACTTCATCTACATTAACTCCTGTAATAACTGCAGTGGCTACATAAGGAAATTGAAATTCAGGCTGCAGGTGATTATGAAGTAGTGAAAGAAATCAATCAGGGAAGGGACTTGGTACCAGTCCGCCTAGCAGGATCACTTTGCTATCAGTATGGAAGATGGATTACAGAAGGATAGACTGGAGGAGAGGAGGCCAATTTAGATGTGTTCCCCAAAGTGGTGAGGAGATGCTGAAGTCTTGTGACCCTGGAAAGGAGAGGAAAGTCATGGCAGATTCAGTATTTAAGGCTAGTATCAACAGATAGTTGATTGTTTGGGTGGGGAAGAGAGAAGGAGAAAGACATCCAAATTGTCAGACTGAGATCTTGGGTGGCTACTAATGGCATCATGAAGATTAACTGGTTACATGGACGTTCAGAGTAGATGAGAGGCCATGCGTGTTCAGTTGTGGCCTCTTTGCTTTTGGAGTGCCTGTGGACACTCCGGACATCTCCTAGTATAATGCAAATGTGATCTGATGGTGACATCACATCATTTACCATCATAAGTTGATTTGGCTGATTGGATTGTCCCATTCCACACTCACCATTTTTTTTTCTTTTTTAAAGATTTTATTTACTTATATGACAGAGAGAGAAAGAGGAGAGAGAGCACAAGCAGGAGGAGCGGCAGAGGGAGAGGGAGAAGCAGGCTCCCCACCAACAAGGTAGCCCATCTCGGGGCTCGATCCCAGGGGCCCTGGGAACATGACAGAGCCACCCAGGCACCCCGTCACTCACCATTTTTCTGCGTGGTCCTCCCACTGTTTCCAACTTCCTGGAAAAAGAAAACCAAACTTCTCAGTAGTGGAAATTTATTCTTTGCTCAAGGGTATGAAAATAGTACCTATATAACCACAAAGAAAATAATATTAGTAATAATAATAAAAATAGGCATTTTATGTATGTAATCTCACTGTGTCCTTAGAGCAGTCCTACAAAAGAGCTTTCATTATCCTGTATAGCAAATGGGAACACTGAGAATCAGAGAGGATATCTACTGTCTTGTCAAGGCTGAGCTAGTAATATGTGATTTCATCTTTCTGCACCATTGAAAACTTTTACATAAGTTTGCATTGCTTTTTAGTAATTTTTAGACAAAAAGAACCATGTGAGCTATGTAAGTTTTGGAAAATAGATGCAAAAAGTGAGGCCCTTCACACTAAACACCATTGTTCCATCACAGCTTTGCCTTGCCTATGTGATCAGGAGCTACTGGGTGGGAGGCTGAATGCAGAGAGCCTTTATTAGCCTCATCAAGCTGTTTTTGTTGCATTTTCTTCCAAGTTACCTCCGCTCCTGGAGAGAGGAAAGGAGAAAATGGAAACAGCTCCAAAAACCTGACTGGCAGATCAGAAGGAAAGGAATGTGGCCAGGATTTCTGTTATGTGCCTTATGGTGGCCAAGTCTTCTTTAATATGTTAGAAATTGACCTTCCAGGGGCAAAGCCACTGATTTCACGGCCCCAGTAGAGGGTGGACCTCAAATCCTTCACTACTATGGACTGTTTAAAGAAATAAGCTTTGTCTATCAAGATGGTTTTTAGATGATTTTTAAGTGCTTCATTACTCATATAGCTTATGCCTAATTTCTGTGCAATATACAAAAACCATATTATCTGATGCAACCAGGGCTAGTAATGAATAAAAAAATGTTGGTCAAGAGACACACACAAAAAAATCAATATATCTTAAATATGTTTTAAACTGCTTATTTTACCTTAACATAAGCAAATGTACATTTATTTACCCATCTTCTGAGGTAGGACCAAGATTGTTTTTAAGTATCTAAGCACATTTTAGGGTTTGAAGTCATAAACCACAATTATAATACACCTCTATTACTTGCAGTTTAAGTGGAAGGAATTCTTAAACACTCTTGACAAGCAATCTGAGTGCCAGATCTTTCTATTAAAAATTTTTCCCAATTTTACAATTTTTCACCCATTTAGTATTAAACTTTGTTTTCATAGAAAAATACACTTTTTTCAAATTTATATTTCATCGATTCCTTAAAATACATAGAACTGGCAAAAACAAGTTTAGGAACAAACATAACTGACTTTTGGCACACACACAAACCAACTGGGGAGAGCCAAACCAAGCAAACATTCAGGAACGTGTATCCTGCTAACAGCGTGTGCATTACCTGTCAGTCAGTGTGTTTTACAAAGGAATGGAAGATGCCAGTGCCATCAGAAAGCAAAGTACACTACCATATATATATATATAAATAAAATAATTCTTCCCTGCCTAATATCTACTGGTACCTCCCAATTTCTCTTAACATGAGGTCCATAATCTCTAAATAGACTTACAAAGCCATTTATAATCTATCCTCCAATGACCCAGGCTCATCTTTTAATATTTGCCACATAAATACACACACACAGCACTCCAAAGAGAGAGAGAACCAGAGAGAGAGAGAAAAGGGATTTCTTTTATTACTTTGAACTAGACTTATTTGGGTTGCCCCTAGACCTTCACAAATTGACTTCCTCTGCCTGGAACTCTGCTCCCTCACCTCTTTTACTGGTAATCTTCCATAGAGCGTGAAGAGTTAGTTTAGATATTACTTCCTCCAGAATACACTTCCTGACACCCTTAGCTTTGATTAGGTGCCCCTACCATGAGCTTTCACATCACCTCATATTTCCCCTTTTCTAAATAATAGAACTTTATTATTTAAAATGGATACTAACTTGCCATATCCTCATTAGTATATGTGAGGCTAGGGCAGGACACAGGACCAGGGCCATCGAGTTCCCAGCTCCATCTCCAGCTCCTACCCCAATGCTTAACACTGGTTGTGGATTGCTTGCTTAACCAAAACAATAAATCAATGTTAAGAGGCAAAACTGTTGGTTAATGGAGGAAGGCCCTGAAATCAGACTGCTCTGGTACCCACCACTCACAGATATGTGATTTACACAATATTCTAGGCCTAAATTTCCTCAGTTGTATAATGGGAGAAATAATAGAGCCTCAAAGAGGTAACAAAATGAAATCATATATAAAAATACTTAGTTTCTTGCTATAGAAACTGTTTAGTAAATGTCAGACACTACTTCTTTTGCTAATATTAGGTATGGTCTGTTTTATTTTTATATATTTTATAATGCATGTAAAATTTCATGTTATATGTAGTCAATTCTCATTTTACTCGGTAGTTATGTTCTATAAATTGACTGCAAATACTAAATTAACAACTGCTGAACCATAGTTCCCAAGAGGAATACAGAGTTAGGTTCCTGTGAGTCTCTGGTCACAACATTTTCATCAACTAATCAATGCATAACTTGTTTTATGTGTATTTCTGTTTAAAGACCCCTCATTTATTATGTGTTACTGGTTTGTTAACATTGAGCTCACAGCCAACAGTACTATAACTCACGCCTGAAAGAAGCTTATAGCACATATGTACTTTCTCTGTAAGGAACATCACAGCCTTCTTGGACATAGGAACACGACAGAGCACTTCAGCACTATAATCAGCGGCCATTTGAAACAACAAAATAACCAAGGGAAAGTACGAAGCAGGAAAAAAAAAAAAAACTGGCACTAAGTAGAAGACCAAAGGGACACTTAATATGAGAGCTGAAAGAGGGAAGAGCATCACCTTGTTTGACTTTAGCTGGGAATGTGAATGTTGTGTAACTCAAATTTTTCCCTGCTCTGCACATTTCCATGAATAACTATGAAAGCACTGATTTGGGGGTTACAAATACATTTCAGCAAATAGGCTAATTCACAAATATGGAATCATGAATAATGAAAGCTACTGCCAATGTGTGTGTAATCTATATATAATACATTTCTTTTGATGTAAGTAAGAAAGATTGGATAAAAGAAATTATAGGGAAACCAAATAGTTCTGGAAAAAAATCATGGATGCTCTCAAGAATTAAGAAAGAATCCACCCCTGCAGCCCCAGAATCCAGGCTTGCACTAGTGCAAGGCTAGCCCCCTGGGGATCAGGCTAGCACCTTCAGACTCAGCCTCCAGTTTAGCCCCTGTGGCCCCAAATTCCAGGCCTGCTCCAGTGCCAGACTGGCCAGTGTGGTCCCAGTCTAGGCCCACCACAACACTAGGCCAGCGCCCATGGACTCAGGCTCGAGTGGACCCAAGGTCCAGGACTGGCTCCTTGGACTCATACACCAGACTTCCCTCCACCAACATCCATCAACATCCACAAATCAATCATTGTGATACACCACATTAACAAAATAAAGGATAAAAATCATATGATCATCTCAATAGATGCAGAAAAAATATTTAACAAAATTTAACACCCTTTCATGTTAAAAAAAAACTCCCAATGAATCAGATATTGAAGAAATATCTCTCAATATGATAAAGGCATATATGACAAGCCCACAGCTAACATCATACTCAATAGTGAAAGCTGAAAACTTTTCCTCCAAGATTAGGAACAAAACAAAGATGCCCACTCTTACCACTTTTACTAAATACAGTACTGGAGGTTCTAGCCAAAGCAATTAGATAAGAAAAAGAAATAAAAACCATCCAAGCCAGAGAGGAAGAGTAAAATTGTTTGCAGGTGACATGACCTTATATATAGAAAATCCTGAAGACTCCACCAAAACTGTTAGAACTATTAAACAAATTTAGTAAAGTTGTAGGATACAAAATTAACATAAAAAATCAGTTGCATATCTATACACTAATAACACACTATTCAAAAAAGAAATTAAGAAAACAATTCCACTTACAATAGCCTCAAAAACATAAGCAAAAAAATCTTAGGAATAAATTTAACCAAGGGGATGAAAGATCTGTACACTGAAAACTGTAAAACATTGGTGAAAGAAATTAAGACACAAAAATGATGGGTAGATATCCCTTGTTCATGAATGAAAAAATTAATATTGTTTAAATGTCCATACTCCCTATAGCTATCTATAGATTCAATACAAACCTATAAAAATTCTAGTGGCATTTTTCACAGAAATTGAAAAAATAATCCTATAATTCATATGGAACCCCAAAAGAATGTGAATTAGCCAAATCAATCTTGAGGAAAAAAAGTCTGGAGACATTATACTACCTTTCAAATTTTGCTGTGAAGCTGTAGTAGTCAGAACAGCATGGTACTGGTGTAAAAACAGACATTAGACAAGTGGAACAGAATGAGGAGCCTAGAAATAAATCCAAATATTTATGGTCAATTGATCTTTAACAAGTTGTCAAGAACACAAAATGGAGAAGGACAGTTTCTTCAATAGATGCTATTGGGAAAACCAGTTATCCACATACAGAATAATGAAATCAGACCTTATCTCACTCTATAAACAAAAAATCAACTCAGAATGGGTTAAAGATGGATCACCTGGGTGGCTTAGTCAATTAAGTGGCTGCCTTTGGTTCAGGTCATGATCTTGGGGTCCTGGGATTGAGCCCTGCATCAGTCTCCCTGCTCAGTGGGAAATATGTTTCTCCCTCTCCCTCTGTCCCTCCCCACCACTCATGTTCTCTCTCTCTCAAATAAATAAATAAAAAATAAATAAGTAAGTAAGTAAGTAAAAATCCAAAATGGGTTAAAGACTTAGCTGCACTACCTAAGAACTATAAAACTACTGGAAGAAAACATAGGGGAAAACTTCTTGATATCACTCTTGTCAGTGATTTTTTGGACATGACACCAAAAGCACCAGCATTAGAAGCAAAAACCAAGTGAGACTACATCAAACCTAAAAGCCTCTGTAGAGCAAAGGAAACAATCACCAGAGTGAAGGGACAACCTATGGAATGGGAGAAAATATTTGTAAACCACACATCTTATAAAAGGTTACTATCCAAAATACACAAGGAATTTAAACAACTCAATAGCAAGAAAACAAATAATCCAATTTAAAAATGGGCAAATAAAATAGCCCAGAAATAGACCATGCAAAAATTGTCAATTAATTTATGACAGAGACAAGAATATACAATGGGGAAAGGACAGTCTCTTCGGTAAATGATGCTGAAAAAACTGAACAGTCACATGCAAAAGAATGAAACGTCTATTTGACACGAATACAAAAATTAACTCAAAATGGATTAAAGACATGAGGAACTACTGGTTGCCTCAGTTGGTGGAGCATGCGACTCTTGATCTCAGGGTTGTGATTTTGAGCCTCACGTTGGGTGTAGAGATTACTTAAAAATAAAATCTAAAAAAAAAATGGATTGAGGACTTGAATATGTCTTAAAACTGTCAAATTCCTAGAAGAAAACATAGGCAATAAGCTCCTTGACACACACCTTGACAGTGAGTTTTTGGATCTGACTCCAAAAGCAAAGGCAACAAAACCAAAAATAAAAAAAGTATAAGTACATCAAACTAAAAAGCTTCTGCACAGCAAAGGAAACCATCAGCAAAATGAAAGGCAATCTATGGAATGGGAGAAAATATTTGCAAGTAATATATACAATAAGCAGTTAATATCCTAAATATATAAAGAACTCACACAAATCAATAGCAAACAAACAAACAATATGATAAAAAAGTGGGCAGAGGATCTGAATAGACATTTTCCAAAGAAGACATGCCAGTGGCCGACAGGTACATGAAAAGAGGCTCACCATCCCTAATCATCAGGGAAATGCCAATCAAAACCAAAACGAAATCTCATCTCACACCTGTTAGAATGGCTATTACCAAAACAAGAAATAACAAGTGTTGGAGAAATAACAAGATATGGAGAAAAGGGAACCCTTGTGCACTGTTGATGGGGATGTAAATTGGTGCAGCCACTGTGGAAAACAGTAGGGAGGTTCCTCAAAAAATAAAAAATAACAATACCATACAATCCAGCAATTCTTCTTCTGGATATCCAAAGAAAATGAAAACACTAATTCAAAAAGATAACTGCACTTCTATGTTCTTTGTAGCATTTTTTTCCCAATAGCTAAGCTATGGAAACAACATAAGTGTTCTTCAGTGGATGAATGGACAAAGAAAATGTGTTACACACATACACAATGGAATACTATTTAGCCATAAAAAATAATGAAATCTTGCCATTAGTGACAACATGGATGGACCTTGAGGGTGTTATGCTAAATGAAATAAGTCAGACAGAGAAAGAAGTACCTTATGATCTCATTTATATGTGTAATTAAACAACAACAAACCAAGCTCATAGATACAGAGGATGGGTTGGTGGTTGCCAGAGGCAGGGGATGGAGGGTGGGAGAAACGTATGAAGAGGGTCAAAAGGTACAAACTTCCAGTTATAAAATAAATAAGTTGTGGGGACATAATGTACAGCATGGTGACTATAGTGAAATACTGTATTGCATATTTAAAAGTTGCTAAAAGAGTAGATCTTAAAAGTCCTTTATATATATTTATAAAAATATATATAGTAACTATGCATGCTGACAGATGTTAACTAGACTTGGTGTGATGATCATTTTGCAATATATACAAATGTCCAATCATTATGTTGTACACCTGGAACTAATATAATGTTAAATGTCAATTATACCTTGATTTTTTTAAAAAAGCAAAAAAAAAAAAAAGAAAGAAAGTAAACCAAATTGACCTACAGAATCAACACAATCATTCTCAGAATCTGAGATGACTTCTTTGTAAAAATTGACGAACTGATTCTAAAATTCACTTGGAGTTGCATGGGACCCCATGGAGGCACAACAGTCTTGAAAAATAAGAATCAAGTAAGCAGATAGGCTCACTGGCATCCCAGCTGGCTACTGCTCTGTAGAATGCATAGATTTGGCCACAGCTGAAATGAGTTTGCATAAAATTAATGGGAAACGTCTTCCAGGAGCCATACCTGCAAAACATTTTAAACTAAACTCTGCCACTTATGGGAAATAACCAGATAATAGCCCCGTGTACTTCCCTTTTCTGGGTAGGAGGCTGACTCCAGGTGTGGATGGTGGTATGTTGTATGGTTGATTGTCAGCATCCACCCCTCCTGTTGGGGAGACAAGGTGGTCTTGGATCAGACAGGTATGTCTAAGGGTTTTGGTTTTATGGAATTCATGGATGAACTGGAACAGAAGCAAACCCTGACAGCATGCCAGGGAATAGTGGGACTGGGGTCTAAACCAGTGCTTCTGAGCATGGCAATCACTAAAGTGAGCCATATGAAGCCAGTGGAATATAATCAGATGTGCATTTAGAGCTACTACCAGTGTTACCAGCAGTACCAGAACTGTGTCTAGTGGAGGTCTGACTAGAACACAGGCAACAACAGCTATAGTTACTCCCCAAATGGCTGTCCCCAGAGCACGACACAGACATAGGAGGAAGCTGGAGATATGCACCCAATAACCCCAGGCCACAACTGGGTGTGGCTGAGGCCAACAAGGAGTTCATGGAGCAGAATGAGGAGCTGTATGAGCACTAATGGACTGTCACTGGTAGTCCCTGTACATTGTATCTTCAGAGAGCCCACCATGACATAGCCAGGACAAAAGACTAGCCAGAATAAATGATGTGAGGGAGAAGACAGAATCCTTTGAAACAAATTATTGCAAGAAGAACTTTTACCTTTTTGGAAATATGATTTTTAAGATGTCAGTAATCAACTGTTCCTTAAATTATGACTATTCCTGCAATACTGCTGTCTTCATTAATAATGAACCATTTCATTTGAGTTTGAAAACCAAGGGACCAATTATTGAAGAGGGTTGAACAAGGTTGACATTTGTATTTCTTGGAACAAGAATCATTTATCCAGGTAGGGCTACCCACATTCCTGGGGATAAAGAGAGTTTAGAATTATTAACCAAAGTGGATCATATGATTTAAACAGTTACTAATGCTCAGGTTCAGAAGGCTTCTCAGGTGACAGACATGTAAGCCATTAAGATTACAGTCAGAATACTGTATTATCTGCCATATGTCAAAGAGTGGGCAATTTCATCTGTGGCATTTCAGGTAACCATCTATGTACAAGCCCTCCAACCCCACTCTTGTGTATCTTGACCTTAATTATATAAATTCATTAAATAAGTATAAATTAAGAAAGAGAACTCAGGAAACCAGGACTTTATGATTTGGAAAATTCTCAATATATCCAGATTGCAAAAGATGCCAAAATTAAGAGATTCACTGTCAAGTTTGCTGTACAGAGAACACAGAGACTACACAAACTTTTGCTAATATCTCAAAATTTTCTTTGAAGAGGTTAAATGTGTGACTCGATCTCCTCAAACATCTCAAAAGAAGCCAAAAATAGAAACAGGATTATTTAGGAAAGATCTGTGGAGTAGCGTCTGGGTGATGGAATGAATCTTCTTGACGTACACAGGAGATCCACTAGGTTCCTGAAAATTTTATATCAGCAGAAGCACTGTCGGCTTTGTCTAAAAGGGATAAAGTACAAAATGAAAAAGGCTATTGGGCCCACAAAGTGTTCCCAGTGGAAATAAGCTGATAATAATACTCAACTGTAAACGTGTGCTACATTTCACGGTGGGGGCTGGGGGTGTGGGAGGTGGTAAAGGACAACTCAAATGGTGGAGCAGTGAGCCACAGAGAATTATCCACAGACTTTGAAACCAAATGGGGTTTTCTCAGCTGGATTTCGAAGTTGCTTGGGACCAGGAACTTCTTTTTTTCCTTCTACTTCTTTTCCTTTTTTTGAACCAGAATGTCTATAATTGTTACATGCCTGCCCCACCATGGTATGTTGGGAACAGATAACCTTGTTTCTTTGGTTTCACAGGTCCACATATAGAGAAAAATTGTATCCCAGTATGCATCATAACCCAGGCCTTACTCATATCTAATTTAGATGATTTAGATGATGAGATTCAGGACATTCAAAATAATGAGATTAAGGAGGGCTTTGTGACTTTGAGTTGATGCTGTAATGGTTTGACTTTTGGGGACTTTGGCATGGTTTAATGTATTTTGTACATGAGACTGAAGTGAATCTTTGAGGGCCAGAGCTGGACTGTGGTGGAGATAATGCAGCAACCCCCACCCCCCAGAAAAAAGATGTCTATGACCTAATCCCTGGATTCTGTAAATATATTACCCTTCATGGCAAAAGGACTACACAGTAATTTAAAACTAATTTATTATCTAGGCTGTGATAAAACAATGAGGCTCATCCAATGACCAAACCTGAATGGATCTAGGAGAGGATGTGGAGTGGGTAAGGTGAAGAACTGGATTTAGAAAATTAGAGGTGAGAAGAAGAGACCATCTCTGCACGGTGGGCAAACCACACTCTCAGGTCTGTTAATTGAACCACTGCTCCACCACAGCTGCTTTAGAGTTCCCTCGGGAGGCTAGAGCTGTCCAATGGGAATAAGGTGATATTAGTTACCACTATGTCATCTCTGTTCCTTGGGGATCACTGAGTACCTGTGGGATGATTGTGGGAAGACCCTTGAGGTTCAATTTGTGCTAGTAATTTAATACCACATGGTGGTGAAATGCTTGGCTTTGGTTTAGTAGTCAAGGTTCAAGTCAAAGTCAACGCTGGTATTACTAAGAAGTAGGAAATTCACTTATTCTTTAATAAAGTCTTCCCTTTCATTTCCTCACTAAATTATACTGAGAAATTCAAAATTATTCACTCTCTGCCAGTTAGGTGATAATATCTCTGAATTTTGACGGTGATTATGTCACTTATAATCTCAAAAACAATTTTCACTGCACTGTTCAAGGATGAGAAAATTTATAAGACACCAACTTTCTTCTCTTCCATGGGAAATTTACCATGTATCTTACACAAGATCAAGAATAATTCCTATTACTCAGGTGGAGAGCATAATTCTCCAAATTAAGTACTACTAATATATATCATTTAGTACTTTTTGTGAATAAACTTGTAGTCTTAATTAATATTCTGAATACAAAATTGGCTAAAAAGTAATCCCTAAAGATTCCATTTTGACACTCTAATATCTGAAAAATGGTATAGAAGAACTTTGAGATTAATTACTTTGAACAAATTAGGTCTTTTTAATAACATGAAGGTAAGTTACTGTGTAAAGTTCAAGTTCAAAATCTAAATGCTCCTTTTATTAAAACACCACCAATTTATATATTTGTTACTTTTCAGGAAATAGGGCTGACAAGGAAAGTGAACCAGGGTGCAAAAGGAAATCAAACCTTGTAACTCTAGGCAATTCAAAACAGTTCAGAAAGTGAATAAAAATATTACTTGGAAACGTATTGATGTTGCACCAACTAATATTCAGGCATCCCAGCCTATCCATTAGATAGTAAATCTATTTTATAAAGGGTCACTAGTAATCTAGGCAGTCTTGCACAGCAGAAAGCACACGGGACTAGGAATTTGAATATATAAGCTTTAGTTCCAATCCTGCCAGTAAGAATTTGGACAAGAAATGAACTCTGGGCATCATTACCAGTATGTAGGGGTGAGGTAAACCCTTTCTAACTTGTGGTTTTTAGCTGTTAGACCATGATGCACATAGATGGTGTTTTTTGTGATTGTCTTGTTTAGGGTTCACTGAGCTTCCACAACTGTACAGTTGCTACATTTTACCATATTTGGCAACTTTTTGGGTTCAAGTTAGTCTCCCCCATTTTCTTTCTCCTAACTCCTTTTGTTTTACACCTAGATTGACCCAGAGTCACTGAGGCTGTTTATTTTGTAATCCACACCACTAACAAACCCCTGCTTCACCCCCATGTGGTGCTTCAGTTTAGGTGAATTCTTTTTTTTTTTTTTTAAGATTTTATTTATTTATTTGAGAGAGAGAATGAGATAGAGAGAGAGCACGAGAGGGGAAAGGTTCAGAGGGAGAAGCAGACTTCCTGCTGAGCAGGGAGCCCGATGTGGGACTCGATCCCGGGACTCCAGGATCATGACCTGAGCCGAAGGCAGTCGCTTAAAGTTTAGGTGAATTCTATTGCTCTCTAAATTCACTGATTCTTCCTTCTTTGCCTACTTTTAATCCCCCTCCAATGAATTTCTGATTCCAGGTACTGCATTTTTTAGTCCTAGAATTTCCGCAGAGTCTTTTATTAATTTCCAATCTCTTCTGAAATGTCCATAATTTTCATGTTTTTCTAGTTTTTAACATATTTATCATTGTTACTTAAAGTCCCATCTGCTAAATTGTTTGTGGGTCTGTTTCTATTGACTCTTTTTTTTCCCCTTCAAACTATGGGTAGCATTTTCTTTTCTTCCCATTCACACACACACACACACACACACACACACACACACACACACACACACAGACACACACACATGACATTGTGGATGGAACATTGCAGTCTTTATAGGTGGTGTCATCTTTCTCTCAAAGTAACGGCCTAAAGGAGCAAAGGAGTTACATGTGGGTCACCTTAAATTTGTGGAAGCTTGGTTTTATGCTTTCTTAGGGTGGGCCAATGGCTTTGTTCTTCATCCTAGGGGTAATCAGTCAATCTTGGTATATAGTACTTATTCCTAAGGCATAGATCTTCCAAGGTTTCGATGGAAAGACTGGGTGTTTCCAAGCTCTGTCGCTGGGTAACACTCAAACTCCAATCTCATTTCTTCTACAGTAGACAGTAGCTGAAATAACTGTTCAGCTCTTCCAAACTTCCATCTGCTGTTTTCCTTTTGGGCCCCTTGAAGTCTCACTAGAGTAGGGTCATGGTCAGGGTCAGAAAAGGATTTGAGGGGAAAACATTCCTCCCTCTCACAATGTGGCTCCTTTCTTTCCCCAATTTTTAGCCATAATGGCAGTCCCGCCATTCCAGGAAATGAGGGCCCTTTTCTGCTTGCATTCTGTCCAACAACAGGAAGTAACTTCCAGGAAAAAGGTGGTTCCCCTCTTTAGTAAGAGTCAAATCCCCTCCAGTTTCTGCCTGCTTTTACTAACTTCAGTGTTTTCAAAAAGTTTTTTTCTTCTTATTTTGTTCATCACTTACCATTATTATCTGATAAAAGCTCTCCTGCCACTACTGGAATTGGAAACCCCTTTTACATTTTAAAATGTCTGATTCTGTGATTTGTAATTGGTGTATTTTAACATTAGGTTCCTTTTGCTCTTTTTGTGTTACTTTTTCTCAAATAACTAACACTCTTAAGGAATTCAGACTTTCAGAGAGGCACCTCTTTGAGGTCATCCTTTTATCACATTATTGCTGGCTCATGTGATTAAAAAACAAAAAGTCACAGAGGGAAAATATAAAGTCCATACACAAACGTGGCACCATATGCTCAAGTTTATTGAAGAGACACAAGTTACACATTGGAAACTAAGCAGAACACTGTACCAGTTTCACTAACTCAAATCAAGTCAGCAAATGACAAATTTTAGAAGACACACGTTTTATGTCTCACCCAATGTGGGTGATCATAAGAGAAGCTAAACAAAGAAAATTACTGTGTTATTAGGTAGCAAATTAATTTGATATATATAGCTTCCAAGTTAGCTTAAGATATTTCAAAATGTTTCAAAACTAGTAGGGAATAGGTCATGTCCAGCCTGAAACAAAATGCAGAATGTACCTTTTAGGGGTAAATAACTTCATTTGTATATCCACAGCAGAATCCCTCTGTCCTACTAACCAAAATTCTAATAAATTTAAAACTCTGTTTAGATTAGGTTTACTAAATTAACAATGACTCTGAAAATTATCTAGGTTTGGTTACATTGTTATATTGCACTTGAGAACAATGACAACAAAAATCAAGGATTTGGTACCTCTCCCAAGAAGTTCATTACATATCAGAAATTATAATGAAATACAAGCATATATGCCTGGGGTTTATTGTTCAAATTAGCCTATCAACAAGTTAAAAGGGCTAGTCTCCAAAACACTGTGTATTATTTTATTTGCCATTTTTGATCCTATATTCAATTTCTGAATTTTATATTTTTTTATTTACCAAACTACCACATATACAAACTATCCAAGAGTACATACAAAATGACATTAAGATAGGTAATGGTCATACACATGTATTTCAAAAATGACTTATTCTTACCCAAGCTTGGCACTATGTTCTGCAACAAAGAAGTATCTATCAACTAATAGATTGTTTGCCTTATAAAAAGCAGCTGATCTATTATATACTGTACTTTTGCCACTTAAATCTCTCTTGGGGTCATCATTAACTATCAAAAGTCTTTCACAGCCCTCTTTTACTAATACTTTAATTTTCTTGTTATATGAAGTATTGATGGGAATTTACTATGAAGTAGTAGTTTCATAACAGGTAAAATTGTGGCACTGAAGTTTTAATTGTTTTATAATTCAGAATTATGAAGACCTATATCACAATAATAATAATAATAATAATAATAATTCATCACAAGAGAAAGGTAAAGGGGAAAAAAAAGAATATCCCTCGCACAAATGTTTCTCAAAATATCAATTCTGAAATAAATGCCTACATAAGAAATCGACAACAGTATCAATATTTCTTACCAATATTAAATGCTTTAAATACTATCTCACTCATATTTTTAAAAAACTGATCAGATTATTAAAATTTTACACTCAAAATGGATTTTAATTCTCCATAAATCATAAACACAGTAGTTATTTAAAATGTTTGAAAATTAAAACAGTTTTCATAGAACTACTGTTTGACATTTTAACCAAATACATTCACATGCTGCTTTAGGGTAAAAAGAATCCCAACATTTTCCCAAACATTTTCCTCAAAGAGTAAGCTTCCAAATAATTCTTCTACCACATTTTTGTAGAGATATACATTTTCATTTTTTAAAAGAAAATACTTACTGCTTAAAACTACATTTCATAAAAGGGAACTTAAAACATCATGCTTCCAACATCCTTCAGTCTCCCATACAAGATTATACACCTTGAGAGAGAGGCCATAAAAGTTTTAGAACAGACTGTGCAAAAGCAAACAGTAACATTTTTTTTTAAAGAGTGAATTTCTATTCAACATATACTTTCAGGGATGACTACTATTAGGTGGGAAAACAGGTAGTGAAAGTTGTCAACTTAGTGACTGTTTGGTGGCAGACCCTAGGATAAAAATATTTTTTCTTAAAAATCTTTAGACTTACTGGTAATAAAAATACTTATTGCATATGACTAAGATCTTTTAAGCTACTAGTAAAATCTATACTACAAACCTATTAATTTTGAGATTCATTAAAGCTAAATACAGGGTCTTGTCATGTTCTAATGTATATAACTCACATTCCTCTGTTTTATGAATACATTCTAGCTTAGCCACTTGTGTAAGGAACTAGAACACAAGACATGGCAAGATAAATTTCAATTATTTTTAAAACATAGAAAAATATTCAATTATTTAAGGGAAATATTTATCACTGCCTAATGAGGACAGCAGTTAAAAACCTACTAAACTCTCAATTTCTAAAGCATAACATGATGTAATTGCACAAAAATAGGTATAATTAAGTCATTCCTAGACCTTGAGGAACTGTGAATAAATCACATATTCCTCTAGAAGAATCATCACCCTACAGGCATATAAAACTACAATGTGCCACCTGTGCAGTTTTTATATAAAAATCCTAAAAAAGTAATTTATGTTAATAAAACTACAAAAGTTTTAAAAGGCTCCCAATAACTTGAATTGCTTATAAAAGAACTTTTATACATTATTTTGATAGCTGAGACTGGTTTTACACATGATACCTTGCTTAAACTAAGGTAATATCCATGTGAGTAGCATCATGCTATTGTTAGAAGGACTAGCAAGCTACTTTAAGAATTTCAATTCCAAGCATTTCTCGTGGGGTTGGGAGTTTGTAATTTGTAAAGATTCTTCATTGATCTTAGCCCATTCTCAGTTAAGTTTTGGAAATATAAGGAAGAATACATATATAGGAAGAAAATAAATTAATCCCAACTAAAAATTCTTGCTCTAAGAGCATACTACTAATAAGCAACTCTATCAAAGAACTACAGTCTTTTAACTTAAATGCTTTTTTTTGTATTGTAAATAGCCAGACTAAAACAATGGAATACATGGACTTTGGAAATGATTCCCAAATGCATATGGCTTTAAGCATGATGATGATTAGCGGAAATTTATCTATTACACAAAAGAGGCATTTTTGATCATAGAATTTTTAGTATAGGTTGGCTTAAAGGATTTGAAAGAGAACCTAAACATACAAATTAAAATGTAAGGAAATGGACTGTGGATTAAACAAAAATAAAAATATAATAGCACGTACCCAATTTTCATATTAAAAATACTGTATCTTTGTTATTACAAGAATTTGGATGGATCATGCTTTTTTTTTAAGTTCTACCACATAGGTAATATTAAAATCCAAGTTCATGCAGTTATAAAGTTAGTAGCTTAAAAATTCAACTGTAGTGTAATGTATATTAACAATAAGTTCCTGTACAAAAGATGTGGATCCTAAGGTCCACATATGGATTGCTTTAAAACAACAAAAGCAACAACAAACAAAATCAACATACAAAATCAGAAACAATAATTCTAGGAGGTACTATTTTATATAAAGTGGTAACTTAGGCACTACCTGTCTTATGTACACTGAAGAACCATCACTTGAAATTTTATTATTTAAATACCTAAAAACACAAGTCAGTGGGTGTGTATTACACGTACGTTTGAACTTAATTATTACAAAAAGGTTGACAAATATTGCTCTCATTTTGTGGTTAGTACCAATGGGCACCATCAGCAGTAGAGTCTTGGAATTTTATTCCTCACGAAAGAAACTGAAACCTGCAATGAAGTCGGTAATTCTAATGGGTCAGGATGTAGCATAACTTAAAAATCACAGTTAAGTTTCTGAGTTTCCTTCACCATTTTCATGAGGTTGAAGCTGTTCCCTTTCTTGTTCTTCTTGAGGTGGCCGGACACGTTTAAAAAAGCCCATCTGTTAGTTGAAGAAAAACTAACATTACTGCCACATCAGTTAAGAAAATTAAAAGTACTAAGCGACTGTATTATCACTTAAAATTTGAGTGGCACTTGGTACAACTTTTCTCCCTTCAAATATACGGTGCTCATCATGCATCATTAAAATTTCCTTTCTTCCTTCTTTCCTATTCTTCCTTCTTTCCCTTCCTCCCTTACCCTTTTCTTCTGCTTCTTCTCCCCCACTGCTCTTCCTAAGTCCATTACTTACCCTGTACATTACAAATACCAAAACAGCCAGTAACAGCAATCCGGCTAGCACTGCTAGAATGATCACCCACACGGGCACAGGCATGGGTGCGGGCTGAATGCCCCAGGTGACATTAGTGGTAACCTGTTGGAGGAAGAAAGGTTTTGAGTTCACTGAATCACTCAACAAATGTCTGAATGCCTATTACATTTTGTTTTAATGGTATTCACATTTTCTTTTCTTGTGTATGATAATCTGTGATTATATATTTGGTACTGACAGCATGCATGTATGCACATAAAATTCCCAACAACAGGTTAACTTCAAGGTACCTCTGAAGTGATTTTTAAATAATCAAATCCAGCTTTGATGTACTGGTCCCATTTTTCATCCTCAAATTATAGATCTTTAAAATCTTTAGCTTTCACCTATTATAGTTAATTTCCAACTTTCTAACTTCGTGGGGAAAAATTCCCTAAATTCCCTCCCAGGAAATCTCTTACATAGGGATGCTAAAGTAAAAGGTCTACATTTAATAATTCTGGGGTGAGGGAATAAAATAATATTAAACTAGGTTAAAGGCCTATCAACTTTTAAATTATCAAAACAGTTAAGGTGTCATTATTTAAAATAAAATAAAAAAATATCTGTGGCATTGAACTACGTGCATTTATTCCATTTCCCCAAATCAATGACTTACTACTGTGGAGTTGAAGATATCCTCAATTGGAAGGTTCTTATAAGGAAATTCAATGACATTAAAAGAAGCAGATGACTTCAAAGAGTATGAATGATTCTGGTTTTCTTTCTGTATGGAAATAACAATGAAATGATTTCCAAGATGTGAGGCCTTTTGCATACCTTGGAGAAAATGGATAGACTGGTGAATGCTGTTATCTACTTACATTCATAAAGGTCTCAGTCCACAGCAGGGACTTTACATACAGGATGGCACTCTTTCCTCTGTCTAGTCGCCCAACCTGACAGACAATCTTCAAGCACTCAGCAATTCCACAACCCTGCCAAAACAAATTCTTTACTTACAAGAAAAGGTCTTTCTATCATCTCTTCAACATATGAAAATTAGACATTTTATTTTATGTGAAGGCTAAAGAGATGATCCAGATTCTTTTGCCTTATATGAATAATGTTTAAAATGATAGGCTAATAGTGGAGTCTATGAATGCTTTTTGTTAAAAGGGGTTGGTTTTAGGGGTGCCTGGGTGGCTTAGTAGGTTAGGCGTCTGACTCGATCTCAGCTCAGATCTTGATCTTAGGGTTGTGAGGTCAAGCCCCATGTTGGGCTCCACACCGGGCATGGAGCCTACTTAAAAAAATAAATAAAATAAAAATAAAGGGGTTGGGTTTTTTTTATTATTATTATGTTCAGTTAGCCAATATATAGTACATCATTAGTTTTTGATGTAGTGTTCAACAATTCGTTACTTGCATAAAGGGATTGGTTTAAATGTGATTTGTTATATAAGGATAAGATCTATAATATTAAAAGATGTTATTTTTATGGCCAGAAGTCAACATTCTTCTAGAACATTCTAAGATTCTAGAAGTCAACATTCTTCTAGAAGTTACTATTCTTAGGTAAACCCAGAGCATGATGACTATAGTAGGACATAAAAATAAGATCATAATATGCCTATGGAAAAGAAAAAGAAACAGAATGAATCTTGAATAGCTAGTCCATGTCAGACCTGTAAGAATCAAGTGGCATGCTGATGGTCCTTGATACATTCAGTGTTTTTATCAGTAACTGGAAGGCAGACAAAGAAATCTGAGATGTGAGCCCTGGAACACTCTATAGATTTAAAGGTCTGGAAATGAGGATTAAGAGGTAGCTAGTTGCGATACATGAAGAACCAAGAGAGTAGTGTCTTAGAAGTGAATGAGGAGTGTTGCACAAAGAAAGAAGTGATGAACTGTGCCAAAAGTCACTGGGAGTTAAGGTGGATGAAAACTAAGAAGACCTATGGAATCTGGTGATGTGAATCTAACGGGTGCTCGCTAATGAATATAAACACTATGCTGGATTCCCCACTAGGTGATCGTTTGCAGATCTGTTAAATTTCAAAACCTTAAATGATAAACCACTTTATAACATTATAGTAATTACACAGGCTGACTCAATAAAAGTTGATCATAATGCTAATTATTCTTGTAATATATTTTTGTTGAGGCCTTCAGGGTTTTTCTTACAATATTGCACTAAAGCCTCCAAGATTAAAATGAGGTCAAGAAAGAGGTCAGTTAGAGTACAGCCAGAAAAATAAATTGGGAATATAAATTACTTTTATTAATAATCTACAAAGATAGATCATTTGAAGAAAATCTGGCATTAATTTGACTAGGAACAAGGGAAGTTAGAGGAGTGAATAGTATAAAAATATATGTAGTTCTTCCAAGCACAGCTGTTGTTATTTTTGAAATGTTCTTTGGCATCAATTCTATAATCACGTATTTTCAAATGTTTAAAGTGCTTGTTGTTGAAGTGGCGCTTACCAAAGTGTGAACATCTCCTTCACTAAGGGTGAGATCTCGCTTGGTGATGAGATGGTTCCGGTCACCTTGCCCAGGAACTGTGTCATTCTTTTCAGTTTGTGAATTTGAGATCTAGGGTTACAGAGAGACTGGTGGTATATAATAGTGGAAACATTTTGCATTGACATTTTGGCATAAACTGTTATATGTGATTAAAACATGGTGACTAAAAATGTGTTAGGACAAATTTACCACTTGATGTATGGCGGAAAGTAAGCACAGAGTCCTTAATATGTGGAAAGTTACCTCTGCCTAGCCAGGATTTTCTTGCACAGCTAGAGGGGAGACCGATAAAACACAGGAAACAGTCTGAAATTTCACGGTGCACGTCTGTGATGAGTGTCAATCATGAGTATATATCGTTTCAAAAGAACCTTTTGTTCTGTTTTCTTAACTTTCTTTAGTCCAAATTAGGCAATAGCTTCTTATCCAAATACGTGTGCTAGGATGGAGAGGACTATATCCAAAAGTATAGAATTCCACAAAATGACATTTTTCTAAGTCATGGAAGTCAAAAGAGCCAGAAGTCTTTTGACTTCCATGACTTAGAAAAATGTCATAGAATTTGTGGAATTCTATACTTTTGGTATAGAAAGTTAAGAAAACAGAACAAAAGGTTCTTTTGTCAGATCTTTTTCCAAAGACAAAAATTTCAACAGCAAAACACCCCTGACACAATATCATATGTGGATAAAGCACAATGCAATGGAACCAAAGTCAAACTGGGTCACTCCATAAATATATGATTCCTTAGGACTTCTCTGAGTAAGGAATTAATCCTTACTTGTTATACAAATAAACAATGTAATCCTTAGTGTACTGGTTATGAAGAAAAATATTTTTGTAGAGTGGGTTTGTGTATTAAAATAATTGTTTTATTTTGGGCACCTGGGTGGCTTAGTTGGTTAAGCGTCTGCCTTCAGCTCAGGTCATGAACCCAGGGTCCTGGCATCGAGTCCCGCATCAGGATCCCTGCTCAGCGGAGAGACTGCTTCTCCTTCTACCCCACCCTCTACTCAAGATATCTCTCTCTCTCTCTCTCTCTCTCTCTCTCTCTCTCGGGGAAGTCTGGGTGGCTCAGTCGTTAAGCATCTGCCTTCGGCTCAGGTCATGATCCCAGGGTCCTGGGATCGAGCCCCCCCATCGGGCTCCCTGCTCAGCGGGAAGCCTGCTTCTCCCTCTCCCACTCACGCTGCTTGTGTTCCCTCTCCCGCTGTGTCTCTCTCTGTCAAATAAATAAATAAAATCTTTAAAAATAAATAAATGTTTTATTTCATGCATTTCTCTCATAGATTTAGAAAGAAAAGCATTAAATAACATCATAATAAAGAGTTGCTATTAAGCACATTACCTTAATTCTCAAAGGGTTGATCTCCATATCTGAAGTGCAGTTCATTGGCCCATCAATATCATATTGAAGGATGTATAACAAAGTGTTATTGTTATATTTGTAAGGCCACTGAAGATTTAACATTGCCTTGCTGAATGAACTTGGACCGTTGTTTCTCAGCTAACGGGGAAAAGAAAATGTAAATAATTTGAGCAAAACTCTATTCCAGAATCCTCCTCCTACATCAACTTTAGGAATCATAAGCAAAGGATCTGAATAACAGCAGAGGTTCCATAGTTACTCTGATATTATAATATGATCACATTCGTCTCTAGTATAGGGCAGTCAGTATGTGTCAGGATAAAAATATAAACAAGAGGAAAATACAAAAAAGTTTTTGATGAAAGATGGCTTAGAAAATTTTCTTAAAATTTTGATGATCTGCTACAGGCACTTTCAATTTTTAGTTAGAACTGCAAAACGTCCATATGAAAATACTCAACGATGACCTATTGCTTTTGTTCAAGTAGAACTAATTGGTATTAGACAACAATTTGTATAAAGTGCATTCTTTAACCCCTTGAACCTACTTGTCTTAAAGAAAGGAAATTATGAATAGGGAAAAAAATTCAAAGAAATCTCTGATACATCCTTAAACAATGCAGAGTTTACATAATCATTAAAGAGACTTGTTTTTTATAAGTAGCCTATCTGTTCTTCTCTGTAAAGTCTCTCTACCATGTATCAGTTAAAGCTAACAACTGCAAACCTCATAGATGTGCTGGACAACTGGCCCGACATCTTCTTCAGTCTCGGGGTTCTCCTTATGCTCCCAGTTTGGAATTGGAAGAAAGATATGATCAGGACTTGAGACTCTAAACAATGAGCAAAGAAAACCTACCATGAATACCAAAAATGATATGGTCAGTTCATTTTCAAAAGTACCCTGTAACCAAATGAATCAAATCAGACTAATTAAAAATATATATATTTAAAAGAAAAAAAGCCATATGTACATGTGGACATGCACATATACCTGCACAGAAACTACTCTTTATTGAATCTAATGTAACAGGTGAATTGGTAAATGAATTTGCATAAAAGTTCAACACACTTATTTTGTGCCTGCTGTTGCCACATCTGGTTTATTTCCAGAGAGTTACCAAATAAATATTTGGGGCTTTGGAATACACCTAGGACCTTATCTCTACAGAAGCTATAGCTCTAGTAAAACTACCATGATACTTGGAGGGATACTTCCCAAAAGAAGATACTGAGCCTCCTAGTTGCTTTTAAAAAGTAATTGCATTTTAAAGCAGTTTAAAACTCACAAGAATGAGACACACAACTCAGTTATCATACTGACCCTCTTATCTCGACAGCAGCTAAGACAGCAAGGTCAACTCTGTAAGATACAACTGGGCTTACTTTGTCAAAGAGATTGGAGCTGAAAAAGAAAAAAATTATTTAGGCCTGAACTGAGCATGATCACCAACAAAGACATACAGAGGCAAATGCAGTGAAACTAAAAATGAACAAATTAAATGCAACAAAGAAAGGAAAAACTTACTAAAATAATTTTCATTAGCATTTAATTCCACAAAGACCAAATTTTACTTCTTTTACTTTTGTTTTATAAACTCAAAACTAACAATAAATTATTCTTATGCTAGAAATATTGATTTTAAAAATGGTATAATAAAAAATGAAAAACGTATTTTCTACAAAGATGTTCAATACAATTTGAAAAAAAATTAGAGGCAGGGATGCCTGGGTGGCTTAAGTGTCCAACTCTTGATTTCAGCTCAGGTCATGTTCTCATGGTAATGAGATAGAGCCCCACATTGGGCTCCATGCTCAGTGCAGAGTCTGCTTGAGATTCTCTCTCTCTCTCTCTTTGCCCCTCCCCCTGCTTGGCGCTCTCTCTCTCAAAATAAATAAAATCTTAAAAAAAAATGAGAGGCAACTTAAATGTCCACCAATAAGGAAATGGTTAAACATATAGAGATGTGTTCAGGTAAAAAAAGAATCTTATTCTGTAAAAGAAACTGATACAACATATAACAAAATGTTCACAAGAGTATCTATGGGTTAATTATTATTTTCTTTCTATATGTTTCTAGATTTCCATATTTTTAGGTCTTACTACATTAATATTTATACAAAACAATGAATATTATTTTATTTTTAAAAACAGTACAATCAACCTTTAAAACATTGTAAGTGAAATTTTAAAAATAAAATTTAAAAAATAAAAAATAATAAAATAATAAAAAATGATATAATCAAGTACTGAAATTTTAGCCTATTCTATTCCATAACATTTAGAATATGTTACATAATATATTTATGACAAATAACATTTCCTCAATAGTTACTACGAACTGAAAAAAGTTGTTTCTATACCTTTGGATCTGTAAATCGAATTTCACAGAAGTATCCATCTCTGATTGCTGGTGCACACTGAAACGAAGACCAGCTAGGAGCTAGAAGGGGAGGAAAGGATAGTAATGTTAATTAAAACAATGTATAATCAGTGAAATTTAAATTCCAATGTCCAAATAAAAAAGAGCTGTTCCAAGGGGTGCCTGGGTGGCTCAGTTGTTAAGCATCTGCCTTCGGCTCAGGTCATGATCCCAGGGTCCTGGGTTCGAGCCCCGCGTCGGGCTCCCTGCTCAGCGGGAAGCCTGCTTCTCCCTCTCCCACTCCTGCTGCTTGTGTTCCCTCTCTTGCTATGTCTCTCTCTTTCAAATAAATAATAAACAAGATCTTTAAAAAAAACTCATTCCAAAACAGGTTTTTTTTCTGAGCTTATAAAACTGAAAACACTCTAACAAAGATAATTAAATCTGATCTTCTATTGAATCTCTTTTATTTAAGATACATGGGCCAACCATAAAGGAGACTACTTAACAATTATTAACATAATTTTATCTCCTCATAATAATACCTAATATTAACTATAAAAAAATGCAAAAGTGAGTATCTGTTGATTGAATGAAGGTACAGCAATTCTGCACACTGATTTGGTGACAGGAAATTAACAACTGAACTTGTGTTAATGGAGCAGGAAGGAAGAATGAATGGGTTTAAAGAGAGAGAGAACCTGGCTACACAAGGCATGAGAGGTAGGGCTAGAACCAGAACTTCTCTACGTGTATCACAACTCCACTGGCAACAATCATCCTAATTCCTGCAGGGGAAAATTGTTCTTAAAGAAAATAACTGAGCTAACAAGGTAAGAGAAAGCAGGCTTTTTGGGGATCATTTATGATACACAAAAATGAAACTTCCGGGGGACTTCATCAAACTGCCTCTCACTTTATAAAGCCTGGAGGGGGCCACCTGAAATAACTTGAAATTATCTACACTGGATGCGCTGTGAGTGAGAAGGCTAGAGAGAATGAGAACATAGAAAAATAGGTCCACTTGTTAATGAGACATCGTTAAATACATGTGGAAAAACTCAATTCAGGGTACTTTGTTCAAGTCCTCCCTCCTAAAAGACCATGCATTTAGAAATAATAATGACATTTAATGGAAAATATACCTGAAGAAATATACGCAACTTTTACTGAAACATATTTGACATATAACACTGTGTAAACTTAAGGCATAAAACATGTTGATTTGATACATTTATAAATTATAATATGATTGCCATTGTAGCTATAGTTAGCATCTCTATCATGTCACATAATTATCATTTCTATTTTATGGTGGGAATAAAAATCTGGTCTCTTAGCAAGGTTAAAGACTTTTTTTTAGATTTTTATTTACTTATTTATCTGAGGGAGAGAGAGCATGGGCGTGGGAGCAGAGAGAGAGGGACAAGCAGACCCTACACTGAGTGCAAAGCCCAACACAGAGCCCGATCTCATGACCCTGAGATCATGACCTGAGCCAAAACCACAAGAGTCAGACACTTAACTGACTGAGCCACCCAGGCGCCCCCACAAGGCTGACGATTACAATAGAATATTGTTTATATTCACTATGCTGTGCATTAGATCTCTAAGACTTATTTTACTATTAGTTGCAAGTCTGTTCCTTTAAACAATATCTAACAGGAAAGATAAATATGGACTATGTAAAGCCCATATTACCACAGATCTTCAAATTACCAAAGTCTTTGTGCTATAATTAAATTTTATAGAAAAAGTAACAAGAAAAAAAAACATAAGATGAAATATACTCCCATTTTTCCTTGACACTAAAAATTCTCCAGATACATGTTTGTTTACTTTTAGAGCATTTCAGAAGCGACCCATTGAGTGCATCTTCTCAAGCTCCTGGGCTCCCTTCTCCACCTCATGGGGAACCTGATCCAACTAAGATGCTCTTTGATTCTATCTGGGACAACAATATAGAGTTCTAAATTCATGAGATAATTCTACCACACTTAATAATGACAGTCTTGGTATTTGTCAGAATAGTTTTAAGGATTCATTAAAGCATTAGGTAAAAATATCAGAGTTACAATTTTAGTTCTTAGTTTAACCCATGTTCTCAATCCATTTAGCAAGCTGAAGGCAGTGTAAATACCGCTTATTGAATACAGCGTAACAGCACAATCCATTATTTTATTACCTTAGTCAAAATCAAACTCTGCTAATCATTACATTCTAAATCAAAACCAACTTAAAGACACTATTCTGAAGTATCTTTTTAAAAAAATTTCTATGGAAAAATCCACAAAAAAATTGTTTTCTTAAAAAAAAATTCCACTTAGTTAAAATATCTTACTTGAGTTCCAGCCTTCATTGGGTTTCCAAGATCACATACCACCTGGCGGGTTTGGTTTTCTGTCTTAAATGCACAGGAAAGTCTTGCTAAGGCCTTTGATAGACCAAAAAAAAAAAAAAGATTGAAAGGAAAATAAATTAATGACCAAAAAAAAAATACACTATAAAATTCCCAGACAATATCATGCAGTTGGATAGTTAAGTTTCTTGTTTTAAAAATATATCCATCCATTTGAGCAAATGGGGGGTGAGTATGGGAGAAGCCAGAATTGTGTACAATTGCCACATATAAATGTAAAGGTATTTCTGAAAGATCCCTGAGGATCTAGATACATAACCTTATTACCCCTAACAAATTATTTGATGGACAGGCTAAGACACTTTATCTATCTGACCTTGTTTCAGGCACTTAGCTAGCAATTCTAAAAATGTACTATCAATGCATTATGCAAAGTATTAGGCTTGAAAGGAATTATGTAAGACAGGCACTCTACGGCCTAGCAATTTAGCCTTAAGTAGAATGGGTAAGCTTGTACTACACTAAATAGGGGAGTAACTCATTAATGTTAATGAGACCTGTGAGTGCATTTTGATTTTTAAAGAGGCAGCTTGCTTACTTCACTATTGCGGACAACCCCGATGAAATCAGCCTGCGGCGGGATGGAAACGATGAGCTCAGCTTCATAGGCACCTTCTCCTTGATTCTGAGCCTTAACAATCAATGTCAGAGGATTGTCGTCCCCAATATGGATCTTCTTTTGATCACTATAAGTTAATACAAATCTAGACAATGAAAAAAAACTGCACAGGAAGAGCATGGTTGTTCAAAGAAACAAGAGAAGTACATAGCACTGACATGTTCAACAGTGTCTCAAGATATTTTAAGCCTATTTCACAGCTCAACAGAAAGCTGGAAATAGCACACTGGGTGCAAATCCAATGCTTCTCTCAGTAAAAAAAAGCATTAATGCCACTAATATATCACTACCAGTCATATCTATTACTGAAGTAATTTTATATCTGTTTGTAGGTACTTATTAATTCCCTGATTCTAAAAGCTGAATTAATCACTGTCATGATTCTCAAAATATTCTTTAAAATTTATGTATCATAAAATACTAATCATATTCCTTTAGTTAACAGGGTATCTACAATGAAATATATCTTTAAGAGGATATAATGTTACTTTGTAACACTACTCATCCTGCATGGAAATAGATCTGTCAACCCAGGCAAGTAGTGAAAACAGTGCATATTTTTCTAAAGTTCAATACTGATAGTTTTACTACTACCGAAAATCATGAAATATCCTCCAGTATAACCAGTTCACATTAAAATATACTACTGCTTTCAATAGAAAAGTGTGTTCTTCCATTTAAATTTCTTGTTATACTGTTTATTGTTTGGAGCAAAACTTACCTATCTACAGAAACTTCCAATTTGGGTTTGCAGACGTTGTCTTCACCACAGTCAAGCAGAATATGGGCCTAGAAAAAAGCATTTTATTTTTTCTACATGAAAAAATACCAATATAGGACACATATGCAGTGTAAATCAATATAAATCAATGTGTACGTGGATGTATGTGAATATACATAAACACACATATATTTATATACACTTATCAATTTGTTTGCATACCCGAATGTAAAAAGTATCATGGTTGCTTTTTTTTTTTAAAGATTTATTTATTTTAGAGAGAGAGAGAGGGCATGCACACACACATGCAAGGGGCAGAGGGAGAGGGAGAGAAAGAATCCTCAAGCAGACTCCCCACCGAGCGCAGAGCCCAACACAAAACTCGATCCCAGGACCCTGAGATCATGACCTGAGCCGAAATCAAGAGGCAGATGCTCAACCGACTGAACCACCCAGGAGCCCCATGGCTGCTTATTTTTAAATAGGTCAGTATAGCTAGTCAAGAATGAAAAACAAGAAAAACATTCATAGGATATAATACAATTAGTTGGAACCTTTTAGTTCTATCTCAAATTAAGTTGTTATGATTCTGGAATGAAGTGTCATATAGAAGAGAAAGTACAGTCAAGAAATGAAGATTTTAAAAAAGAAGAAGAAAAGAAATGAGGATTCAGCATGAACCTGCTGCTGCTAGCTAAGTTGTGTGATCTTGGGCAAAACAAATTGCCCTTTTAGAATTTCTTGTTGCAGACTATGCCTCTGCCAACATCATGGAAATATGGCCACAGAGTGTAAAAGAATAAATAGCTATGGGTACACAGAAGCAATTCTGACAGGCACACCAAAGGGAACGGAAACTGGACAAAATGAATCCAGCATATACATAGCCATTTAGAAGGAGATGAAGGAAAAGGGACTAGAAGCACTGAAGTTACCCAATCCAGGATGGATGAAATAAGCAAAAACTTGAATTTTCTCCCCTTAGATCTGGAGGCTAGAGCAGAATGGAAAATCCAAAAGAGAGAAATAGTGGGAAGTAGAAGAGGAGGTTGGGCAGAATGTGAAAGAAGGAATCTAAAAATTTTTTAAATAAGAAAGAAGAAAAAGAGGAAGCCATTCTTGGTTTGTCTATTGTTAATATTCAAAAAGCTTCAAGCCCAGGGGCAGACAAAAAGAAGAGAGAAAATTTAAAGGGGAAAAATACTGAAAGACTTCCTCTTCCAAGTCACAAGGGATATGCAGCTACACAGAATAAAATTACACGATACAGATCTTAACTGTCAATTTAACCGGAATGAAACAACAATATACATGAATTACTTAAATGACATAGATGTAATAAATAAGCACTTGCACATGTGTACACATATACTATTTTTTACAACTAAAATGTAAATCAAAGAAAACACAGATATAGAACTTGTTTACCAAAATAGTAAAATAGTATGAAAATACACTGGCACTTTGTTTTCCTTGAACTATTTTACTGTTCTATGTGTATGAAATATGACCCTGTCTTTCTCTGCATATAACTAAGTTCTGAGTGGCTTCAAATATCTCTGACCTGAAAATTCAGATTCCTTCCTCTACTTCTTTGACTAGAAACCCAACATTTTAAAAGCAATCCCTTAGGATATTTAAAAAGATGAACTGTAAGACTTTAAAAAATTAATGTATAAAATTAGTGATAAATGGAGATAGTCCAATACCTGTCGACTAATGTTGGCAGGAGTGAACTGGTTAAGAATGGGTTGCAAGCCTGTTGCATCAGCAGCTGTTCTGTAATCCAACCGATACTCCATAAAAACAGTAATCGGAGTGAGTTTGTCTCTAAATTCGGATTCATCCTAGAAACAGAAAAGCTTCCAATCAATAATAACATCAATCTATTGACATCCAACTATCTAGAGAAATCTGTAAGTGTACAACACAAAGCCAGCCGTATTCAACCCTGATCCAATTCTACCAAAACTCTGAAAAACTAGACTTATATGAGTATCTAAAAAGATTTGTTATTCAGTGAGAACCGTTAATCAATTTTTGTTTATAACAGAATACTTGATTCATACAAAAATATGCAAGGCATGTTAATAAAACAGTCACTCCACACCTAAAATAACTAGAACATTACCAATAATGCTTAAGGTTATATGTTCCCGTCTGGTTTCTTCCCTCGGCCTTCCTTCTCACAGGTAACCATATCCTAAATTTTAAGTACAATGTTCCCTTGTTTTCAGTATTTCACTATATTGTATATTTGTCCTTAAACATATATTTTTCAGTTTGCTTTTCCTTTTTTGTTTACTTCAAAGTGAGGTCATATGTATTCTGTGATTTGCTTTCTGTTCAACACAAGATTCATCCATGGTGTTAGAAAGAGCTGAAGTTAATTTTTACTGTTGAGTAGTATCTCATCATATATTAAATCCACAATATATTTATCCATTCTCCTGTCAAAGGTTATTTGGATTGTTTTGGGCTTTTTGTTTTTGCTATTACAAAAAAACAAACAAACAATTCTACATAATGGCAAGTAGATTTCTGAGCTCTAGAAAATCATACCGTATTATTTTCCTAAGTCTTCACAATTTACACTGCCATCAGCAATGTGTAAAAATTCCATTAATTCACATCTTCACCAATAAATAGGTATTGGCAGACTTTGTTTGAATATAAGATGATGGTATTTGTTCATAGTTACATCTTGAAGCTTATTTATTTTTTTAAATTTTATTTTTTGTTTTATATTTTTTAATTTAAATTCAATTAATTAACATATAGTGTATTACTAGTTTCAGAGGTAAGTTCAGTTATTCATCAGGCTTATATAATACCCAGAACTAATTACATCACATGCCCTCCCTAATGTCCATCACCCAGTTACCCCATCCCCCACCATCTCCCCTCCAGCAACCCTCAGTTTGTTTCTATGATCAATACTTTTTTTTATAATTTTTTATTATGTTAATCACCATACGTTACATTAGTTTTTGATGTAGTGTTCCATGATTCATTGTTTGTGCATAACACCCAGTGCTCCGCGCAGAATGTGCCCTCTTTAATACCCATCACCAGGCTAACCCATCCCCCCACCCTGATCAATATTCTCTTATGGTTTGTCTCCCTCTCTGAAATTCATCTTCTTTTATTTTTCCCTCCCTTCTCCTATGATTCTGTTTTGTTTCTTAAATCCCACATGAATGAGATCATATGATAACTGTCTTTCTCTGACTTATTTCACTTAGCATAATACCTTCTAGTTCCATCCACATCATTGCAAATGGCACAAGATTTTTTTTTTTTTTGATGCCTGAGTAGTATTCTGATATATACATATACTTCATCTTCTTTATCTGTTCATCAGTCAACTGGCATTGGGGCTCTTTCCATAGTTTGGCTATCATGGACATTGCTGCTATAAACGTTGGGGTGCAGGTGCCCTTCAGATCACTACATTTATATCTTTGGAGTATATACCTAGTAGTGTTATCGCTGGGTCATACGGCAGCTCTATTTTCAACTTTTTGAGGAATCTCCACACTGTTTTCCAGAGTGGCTGCACCAGCTTGCATTCCCACCAACAATGTAAGAGGGTTCCCCTTTCTCTGCATCCTCGCCAAAATCTGTCATTTCCTGAGTGGTTAAATTTAGCCATTCTGACCAGCGTGAGATGGTATCTCATTGTAGTTTTGATTTGTTTTTCCCTTATGCCGAATGTTATTGAGCTTCTTTTAATGTGTCTATTGGCCATTTGTGTGTCTTCTTTGCAGAAATTCATGATCCAATTCATGATCATGGAATGTTTTTCCATTTCTTTGTGTCTTCTTCAATTTCTTTCATGAGTGTTCTATAGTTTACTGAATACAGATACTTTGCCTCTTTGGGTAGGCTTAGTCTTAGATATCTTATGGTTTTGGGTGCAATTGTAAATGGGATCAACTCCTTAAATTCTCTTTCTTTTGCTCATTGTTAGTGTATAGAAATGCAACTGATTTCTGTGCATTGATTTTATATCCTGTCACTTTGCTGAATTCCTATATGAGTTCTAGTAATTTTGGGATAGAGTCTTTTGGGTTTTCCACATAGAATATCATGTCATCTGCAAAGAGGGAGAGTTTGACTTCTTCTTTGCCAATTTGGATGCCTTTTATTTCTTTTTGTTGAGGCTAGGACTTCTAGTACTATGTTGAACAGCAGTGGTGATAGTGGACATCCCTGTCATGTTCCTGACCTTGGGGGAAAAGCTATCAGTTTTTCCCCATTGGGAATGATATTCACTGTGGGCTTTTTGTATATGGCTTTTATGATATTGAGGTATCTTCCCTCTATCCCTACACTGTGAAAAGAGTTAATCAGGAAAGGATGCTATACTTTGTCAAATGCTTTTTCTGCATCTATTGAGATTATATGGTTCTTGTCCTTTCTTTTATTTATGTAGTGAATTTATTTATTTATTTATTTACATTGATTGGTTTGTGGATGCTGAACCACCCTTGTAGCCCAGGAATAAGTCCCACTTGGTTGTGGTGAATAATCCTTTTAATGTACTGTTGGATCCTATTGGCTAGTATCTTGGTGACAATTTCTGCATCCATGTTCATAAGGGATATTGGTCTGTAATTCTCCTTTTTGGTGGGGTCTTGGTCTGGTTTTGGGATCAAGGTAATGCCGGCTTCACAGAGTGAGTTTGGAATTTTTCCTTCCATTTCTATTTTCTGAAACAGCTTCAGAAGAATATGTATTAATTCTTCTTTAAATGTTTGGTAGAATCCTCCTGGGAAGCCATCTGGTCCTGGACTCCTGCTTGTTGGGAGATTTCTGATCACTGCTTCAATTTCCTTGCAGGTACAGGTCTGTTCAGGTTTTCTATTTCTTTCTGTTTCAGTTTTGATAGTTAATACATCTCTAGGAATGCATTCTATTTTTCCAGATTGCTTAATTTGTTGGCATATAGTTGCTCATAATATGTTCTTAAAATTGTATTTCTTTGGTGTTGGTTGTGATCTCTCCTCCTTCATTCATGATTATATTTGGGTCTTTTTTCGTTTTGATAAGTCTGGCTAGGGCTTGATCAATCTTATTAATTCTTTCAAAGAATCAACCCCTAGCTTCATTGATCTGTTCTACTGCTCTTTTGGTTTCTATTTCATTAATTTCTGCTCTAATACTTACTAATTCTCTTCTGCTGGGTTTAGGCTTTATTTGCTGTATTTTCTCCAGCTCCTTTAGGTGTAAGGTTAGGTTGTATATTTGAGACCTTTGTTGTTTCTTGAGAAAGGCTTGTATTGCTATATACTTGCCTCTTAGCATCCCAAGAATTTTAAACAGTTATGTTTTCATTTTCATTTGTTTCCATATTTCTTTTAATTCTTCTTTAATTTCCTGGTTGACCCATTCATTCTTTGGTAGGATGCTCCTTAGCCTCCATTTATTTCAGTTCTCTCCAAATTTTCTCTTGTGATTGAGTTCAAATTTCTGTTCCTTTCTGGTCTGTTACTTTTGGGCTCTCTCTTCGCTTAAAGGATCCCCTTTAAGATTTCTTGCAGAGCTGGTTTGGTGATCACAAATTCTTTTAGTGTCTGTTTGTCCTGGAAGGTTTTTATCTCTCATTCTATTTGGAATGACAGCCTTGCCAGATAAAGTATTCTTGGCTGCATGCTCTTCTCATTTAGCTCCTGAATATATCATGCCAGTCCTTTCTGGCCTGCCAGGTCTCTGTGGATAAGTCTGCTGCCAGTCTAATGTTTCTACCCTTGTAGGTTAAGGTTAAGGTTGTTTTTGCTCTTCGTCTCTGAGATTTGCAAGCTTCACTATTATATGTCAAGGTGCTGACCTATTTGTATTGATTTTGAGGTCGGTTCTCTGTGTTTCCTGCACTTGAATGCCTGCTTTCTTCCCCAGATTAGGCAAGTTCTCAGCTAGAATTTGCTCCAAAATACGTTCTGCCCCTCTTTCTTTCCTCTTCTTCTGGGATCCCAGTTATTCTAATATTGTCTCACTTTATGCTATCACTTATCTCTCTAATTCTTCCCTTGTTATCCAGTAGTTGTTTCTCTCTCTTTTTCTCAGCTTCTTTATTCTCCAACATTTTGTCTTCTCTATCACTAATTCTCTCTTCTGCCTCATTTATCCTAGTAGTTAGAGCCTCCATTTTTTATTGCATCTCAATAGCCTTTTTTATTTTGACTTGATTAGGTTTAAGTTATTTTATTTCTCCAGAAAGGGATTCTCTAGTGTCTTCTATGCTTTTTTCAAGCCCAGCTAGTATCTTTATAATCATTATTCTGAACTCTAGGTCAGACATCTTACTTATTGTAAGATGATACTTTTTAGGTCCCTGACTGATTAGGTCCCGGACAGTTAGTATTGCCTCTTGTTCTCTTTTTTGAGTTGAGTTTTTCCTTCTTGTCATCTTGTCCAGAGACGAATAGATGAATGAAAGAACAAAATACTAAAATGGCAATAACGACCCCAGAGCAATATACACTAAACAAATCAGAAGAGACCTGAAATTGAAAAAAAAATAAAAAAAATAGAGTGAGAGAGGAAATATAAACAGACAGGTGAAGAGAACAGAGCAATACACTGGATCCTTATGTATTTTGGTCTGTTTGCTAGAGAACTAGATCCCAAAATTGTAAAGAAAAACTTATATATGTACAAAAATAAAATTAAATACATTGAAAGGATAGAGTGTAACTAAAAATGAAAATTAAAAGACAAAAGAAAAGGAAAGAAAACAAGAAAGAATATAAACAGGTAAACAGAACAGAGCAATACACTATATCCTGGGTGTATTTTGGTCTGTTTGTTAGAAGAAACAGCACCCCAACATTGTAAAGAGAGAAAAACTTATATATATATATATATATATACAAAAGTAAAATTAAATACAGTGAAAGGATAGAATGTAACTGTAAAAATGAAAATTAGAAGACTTAAAAAAAGACTTGATAAAATAAGAAACTGGTTGCAAAGAAAAAGAAAATAATTGAAATTGAAAGACTACAGAATCATGAGAAAAAAACATGAATTCTATATACTCTTTTCCCCTAGCGCTGGAGTTTTGCAGTTTGTGTGATCTGCATAAACTTGGTTTTAGCTCAATGTTCTTGCAGATCTTCTGGGGGAGGGACCTGTTGTGCTGATTTTCAGGTGTCTTTCCCTGGGGCGGAATTACATCACCCTTGCCAGGGGGCCAGAATGAGTAAGTGGCTCCCGACTTCTCTATGTGGCTTTTGTTCCCTAAAGGCTTTTTGCGCTGCTTTAGAGGATGAGAATGAAAACACCGCCTCCCAATCTCCAGCCCTTGAGCCAAAAGCTCGCACCCCGAACTCCTCAGTGCACCCTCAGGGAAAAACAGACAACCACCCTTGTCTTCCTGGTCTCTGTCCACCCTCTGTGCTCACCCAGCCTGTGATTGAGCATTTCTATCTCAGGCACACGACCCTGTTTGGAGTGTCCAAACCCTGCAGACTCCTGCAGCATGCACCTGCACCATTCCCCTCCACTCCTCCTGGGGAGGGAGGGGACTTTTGTTGGGGTTCTTCTGCTTGCTGGGCCCCTGCTTAGAGAGTGGTTGCCAGACCGTGCTGTGGTTGTGGTTTATGGCAACCCCGAGCTGAGAGCCCACTCCTGGGCTCACTGGTTGCAGCTGGCTTCCCCACTCCGATGCCTGGGAGCTCTGCCACACTCAGCACCCCTGGTCTTCCTGTGATTCCGAGGATCCTGAGACCACACTGCCCTGCCTAGGGTTCTACCCTGATTTGCTACCTGAACACCTTTCAGGCAGGGACATCCCTCACCAGAGAAGACTTCTAAAAGTTCTGATTTTGCACTCCGCTCCTATATCACTTTCCTGTGCTGGCTTACGGAGGCCCCTTCCCACCCCCACCCCATTTATCTTCCCATATATCGCCTTGGATTCACTTCTCCGCACCTCCTACCTTGCAGAAAGTGGTTGCTTTTCTATTTGTAGAGTTGTAGCTATTTTCTTAGATCTCCGGTTGAGTTCACAGGTGTTCAGAATGATTTGATAGCTATCTAGCTGGATTCCTGGGACCAGACAAAACTCAGGTCTCCTACTCCTCTGCCATCTTGGAAAACCTCCAGCTTGAAGCTTGTTTAAATCATGAAGAGCTATTTAATTTAATCAAAAGTTGTTCCTATATTTAAGACGTTCGTGTTTTTTCTTCAGTCTTATTCATGTGTTAAGCTATACTTCTATATTTTTGAGTTAACCCACCCTAGAATAAATCAAAATTTTCTACTTATTTTATCTTTTTTAATAAACTGCTAGGATTTAGTTTGCTTATATTTGATTTAGTAATTTTACATCTATGTCTTTCTGAAAGACTGGCATGAAATTCTTGCTTGACTATCCCCCATCTTTCTGGGTATCATTACACTGGCTTCATAGAATTAAGGTGGACATATTTTCTATTCTTCTATCCCTTCAAAGAGCTTAATATTGGAATGTCTCGTTCTTCATGGTTTGGTAGATATCGCCTATAAAACCATCTGGGACTAGTGTTTCCTTTGGTGTAAAGTTTTTTAACTGGCAACTCAATTTTTAGAATGGTTTATATGGTTAAATGGCTTTTTCAGGTTTTCTATTTCTTCTTATGGCAGTTGTGTTATAATTTTCTAAGAATATCTTTGTTTTGTCTAAGTTTTTCTATGTCTTAGCACAAGGTTATTATAATATTCTATTACTGTTATCCCTTCTTCACCTGTAGCTATGTCCCTTTTTAATTCCTTATTTTGTGGAGTTAAATTTTTTTTGTTTTCCTTCAATTTTTTCTTGATCAATCTTTCATTTAAATTAAACAGCATTTAAGGCTATACATTTACTTTATTTTCTGCCTCTGTGACATCCCACACATTTTGATAAGCAAAATTTTCATTATGATTCAAAGTAAATTTCCATTATGATCTTTTTTGATCCATAAGTTATTTAAAATCACAATTCCTAATTCCCAATTTATCTTTATTGTTATTGCTTTCTAAAAATTGCACCATGATCAAACAGTGTATTTTCTATGATTCCAACTTTTTGAAATTTGTTTAAACTTCCTTTGTGACCCATATATGGTCAATTTTTGTATTCTATATAAGTCTGTTAAATTCTATGTAAGTCTATTAATTATGTTGTCTTCCAAATCTCCACTGATGTTTTTGTATTCTTTATTATTATTATGTTATGTTAATCACCCTACATCGTTAGTTTTTGTATTCTTTTTAAAAGTTTTATTCTTTCTTTAAACATTTTATAAAAATTCGTATTTTGTAACTGATAATTCCAACACCTCAAGCCTCTGCAGGTTTAAAATTGTTTCTTCTGGGGCAATTACTGCTCATTCTTTCCCCAGCCACTCTGGCTCACATATTCGCATACAACTCACAAGTCAAATTTTGCCAATGTAGTTTTTTTAACTGACTGCTTCTTTTTTTGGACCCTGGAGATTTTTTTTCTGTTTTGAAAATCTAGTGATATTTAAGAAACATGTTTGTTATAATTTATTCAGTAGCATTGTTGTAGAACAGCCATTTGGAATATCCAGTTTGCCATGAGCAAAAATCCATTACTCAGGTTTGATACTTTAAAAAGTCAAATTTTCTCAAGTGTGTTCTTCAGTGTTTTCTTTTTGATTTAATACCAAAAACTTTATACACAGTGAAACTCATTTAGATTAAAAAAATAGTAAAATGTAAAAGATAATGAAACAGAAAAGTATCTCTTACCCGCAGATATGCTATTAGTTCCTCACACTGCATTTGTCCCCCCCTTGAAATGGTCATGTTCTTAGAGTGACCTGGTGACCGGTTATGGAGAAACAGTGCTCGTCGAATTGCTCCTTTTTGCTTGAGCTTATCCAAAAGAAGCTCCACCTGGAAGTCTATACAAACCAAAGGATTTATAACTAACGTAATCTTTATGGACACCTATCTCTCCTAGATACCTAAGAGTTTTCATGTAAACAGAGATATTTATTACTTAAGAAGTAATTTCCTTGTAATTCACTAAAAATGTCTATACAATGTAGTGAGACTATAACATTAATTCTGAATAAATATTTAAGAGTAAATAATCAATCCAATAATCCCCAAAGTAATGTCATATATTAATCCAGACAATAGATAATGATAGTAGTAAAATAACTATCAGATGAAAAGGAAAGTTCTTCTTTTACTTTAAGCTGCGAGGAAGAAGTTCAGAGCATGAAATGTATGTGAACTAAGACTTCCACCATTAATGCAAGTAGCAGCAATTTCTTGCTGATTGAAATTAAGAAATATTTACTAATATGTACCCATACCATTTTATTAGACATTATGATGAATAAACAGTTTGCATCACCTGCAACTACTACTTCTATCGAAGCTGCCATATCAGATTATCAAATATGTCCCTCATGAAGTGGGTGACCAAAGTTGACTGGATCAAGAATTATCTTAAAACGAATGTACAACCAATAGTCTGAAGCACAGCTGTTAGGGGGACTTCCTTCTAAGATTCAGTCCTTCTTTAAATAGTTTCTTCAAAGTGGGTAAGAGTGCAGACCAAAATTGGGTGAGAACGCAGGGTTATTTTGCTTCCAGTTCTGTTCCACCCACCCACACTGCCCTCTTGTGTTTCTCAAACACAGTAAGCCGACTCCTGTCTCAGGCCTCTTGAAATTGCCATTTCCTCTGCAAAATACTCCTCTGGACATCCCCTAGGTCCTTCACTTCCTTCGGGTCTGTACTACTGAAAAGTCATCTTCCAGTGACGCCTTACCTTGCTCCTCTATGTGAATTTTCATGCACAGACACAAACCCAAAAGATTCAGTCTTCTTCCCCTGCTTTATCATTACTTCTCAGCACTGTCACTAACATAATGACAAATTTTGGCAACTATCACCTAGCTCTCCTACCTTCCTCTCTGGACCACATAAACCATTTTTTGGAAAGCAAGAGTCAAGTTAGAAGTTTGCCATGTGGGTTAAATTTAGTGGCCCAGACTTCTTCTTCCATCATTTCTAAAGCACCTCTACTCCTGAGATTGCTGGGGTCTTCTTTAAGACATAAAATACCAACTCTTCTGTAGATCATCTATTTATAAACAGTAATACCATTTCCCCTAGAGTTCATTTATCTCTCACTGGTAACTGTTTAACTTTCTGAAGGCCATATTTACCATTCAGTGGGCTACTTTGTTCACAATGTCAATAAATAAATATGTATTCTATCTGAATTAACTTAAAAGTCAATAAGTTAATTATGTGGCAATGTTAAGTGTCTTTAAACATAATAGTCAAAGAACAACAATAACAACTACTTGTGTTAACTATTCAAATATCTTAAAATACTTTCTGAGCTACAGATACAGAATCATTATATAATTTTTCCATAGAACACTTACTAAGTTTCGTGGGAAGTGCTCCTTTGCCATCTGCCTTTAAGCAGAACTTGACATTAAAACTGCAGAAAAATAAAAATATATACAAATCCTATAATCCAGTTTAGACATATTTTTGAATAAATCACCCCCAAATCTCCCATTTCTAAGACAGTTTATATAGTGAAGCCTTTTATATCTTTTCTCATGTCTTAACATTATTCTTGAAACATGAAACTATATAGAATAACAACTCATGCTTCGGTATTTTAGGCACATTTACTTTCATGGTACCTTGATGAAAAAAAAAAGGAAGAAAAAGAAAAGAATCTCCTAACTTCCTCTCACATTTAGAGAACCTATTGATAAATCTCAATGAGGGAAATGACCAACCAGATTTAAAATAACATCTCACTTACTAAAAATCTCCACCAAAGCTTCCTTTAATTAGAGAGCTCCTCTAGAACAGTGTCTGTCATGATTTATTAATGGGTTGTGAGTGGGTTTATTAATGGGTTATGAAATTAGTTTAATGGGTTGGGTTAGCCACCATCTTAAAGAAATAAATCAAATAAATAAAATTGACTGAAGGATAAGATTTCATGGAACTTTTGTTTTAATTCTATACATGTCTTTAGTGGATTATGATGCAAAATGTATTTCATACTATGTGCCATAATCAAAAACATATGAAAGCTACTGCTTAGTGTATTCAAAGCCTTTGAATTATTTGCATAATTTAAAATATATTATTAGCAACTTCACAGGGGCATGCAGAGTGAGGGGAAGAAAGACAGTAAAACTTAAAGCCAAAATCTGAAAACAACTTCATTGCCAATCAATATAAATTAAGAAAAATATTATTAAATTTTTAATGCAATCCAATGAAATAAATAAAATTTTGAAAAATGTCTTTAAAAACTATAATAATTCAAAAACAAAATCAGGAAAAATATTTTTTCATTAGTTCTGAAGTAAAATTTTCCCAGCTTCCAATCATTCCACCCTGCATTTGTCAGAAGTTCTCTGATTTTCCTGTGTAACCAAGGAACATAAAGAACAGTGTTCTCCAAAAGTAGAGTACTCATGGTAATTTTACTAGTAAATGGGTCAGGATTTTTAATTTAATACTTATTTTGATATGTATGAGAAAGGTACTGGGTTTATCTTATTTTTAAATGTTTTTAAGTAAAACATGAATCAATTTAGAGAAAAAAAAAAAACTTTAGGGACGCCTGGGTGGCTTAGTCAGTTAAGAGTCCAACTCTTGATCTCAGCTCAGTTCTTGATCTGAGGGTCATGAGTTCAAGCCCCATGTTGCACTCCATGCTGGGCGTGGAGGCTACTTAAAAAAAAAAAAAAGAAAGAAAGAAAGAAAAGAAAAAAAACTTAAAATTATAAATACAGGTAGAATGAAAATACAGCAAAAATCATATAATGTAGCAAAAAATAGCATATAAATAATGGAGACTTGCAAAACACTGGACTAGAGAAGAATTCTGACATGAAACTTACAAAAAAAATTATAGTTTCCTTTAGAAACTGGTAAGGGAACAAGTAAAAGAACAAGCATATTATACTGATGAGATATTACTTATACAATAGATTAAATATATATAATACTTTCATGCAGCTATTCAGATATTAAATCTAGAAAAGATATCTTTTAAAAATTAAAATGTTCATGGGCCTGTTTAGAATTAAATATAAATGAGTTTGGAGATCTTATTAGCTTTTTCTCCTTTGAGCATGCATCATTTTTTTAAAATGAAATTCATACTAGTTTTTAGCATATTTCTAGAGCCTTCTACATATCTACTTTAGAACAGTATTTCCATAATCCAATTTATGAAAAGAGTATACTCACAGAAACTGTTGTACCAACATTTCAGCTCCCCACCTCATTTTCAATTGTTTTCATAATGACCACACCAATAATCACAATAATAACTATTATTAAACTAATGTCCTTACCAGGAAACTTTGAGGTCTGTCCCAGGCAGTGGGCAGGTTTTATTGTCTTGATTTAAAATGCTAGGGTATACTTCAAGGCCAGCATTTACAGTTATAACTGGTCTGGCCCTGGTTAAAGAAAAGAAAAAAAATTATTTGAAATGTTAGACTGACCTAAGCATTTTATTAGGTTTACATTCACTGCATATATAAGCGCAATGTTTCCTAAAGCATAGCAAAAAGAATAAAAACAACCTAAACACAGAATGACAAACTATTCCTGTTTGCCAGGGACTGTGCTGATTTTAGCACTGAAAGTCCTATGACCTGGTAAATCCCTCAGTTCCAGGCAAAGCGGGACAACTGGCCAACCTATCTGAACTCAGTCCACCACAGCAGAATGGTTAAACACGTTGTGGGGCGTCTACCTAATGCAATGCAATACAGGAGAGGAAATGAGTAACATAAATCCATCTGTGTGGATGGATATGAGATAATCTTTAAGATATATGCAAGATATCATTTTTATACGAGAGAGAAAAAACCCACGATGTACAAAGGATGCATACACACACACACACACAATTTTTTAATGCACAGAATGTTTCTGGTAGGGTATACTCATAAACTAGTAACTGACATGAGATAAAGTTTGTTTTTTTGTTTATGCCCTTTCTGTACTACTTGAGCTTTTACTACATGCATTATTAATTCTTTGATAACAATTTAAAAAACTGAAATGATAAAATAGTTTTCCAAAGTTCAGATGCACAGATTTAAACACTGTATAAAACTCGAGTAGGCTCAGGTCAGGGTGCCTATCTCAATCATGATAAATCCTGGAATTGATATGAACGCACAGGTGGCGCCAAGTTGGCCAACATAAATTCCATTACCCAGAACTAATGTTAGTTATCCTGGCATGTCTAAACACATCCCATGGAAGTGTAAACACCTTAATCTACTTGTGATGCCAGATGGTAGCCTAAACCATGGGGAACTGATTAAATATAGAGAATAACTGGGAACATAGATGAAGCTGAGAAATACAGGTATGTGGATTTATACATATTGCTCTAATAATAAAAATACTGTTTTGGGGAGTCATTACACACTGCCCTTGTGGTCACAGAATGCTGTGGCATAACATCAAGTTAATTTCTTGCCCCTTTAGAAGAAAATGTAAACTCATATAAATGTTAAAGAGATTTAAAATGCAGGAGAATATTTTTTAACACAATTTAAAGAACAAAGTGGGAAAAATCTGAATGCTTTTCTAAATTAAAAAAATCTACAACTTTCTCTACTTTGGGATTTCCTTGTATAAATGCTACTTGCCTGCAGCAAGACTTGAAAGAATAAACAAATTTCATCATTACTTCAAGAAAATTAAATTTAAATTCAAACACTGGACTTAACTATAAAACTGCCAAATAATTCAGAATATTCCTATATTACAGGAGATGGAAACATGCTCACCTGTATAATACAGCTCTATCTACACCAAAAGCTCCTACAATTAAGTCTTAAAAGAGAGTAGAAAAACATGTAAATAATAATAATAATAATGTTTTTTAATTCACATACCACTCTATAAAACTTTCAGTGCATAAAATAAAGATTTAGATATAGTTTCAAAACTATTCTTCATTAAGTGGTTGTAAGATAATATCTAAAAGGTGAAAACATATGAAAACTAAATAAGCGATCACTGAATGGCAAACACTCATCATAAAACTAATCTTTCATCTGGGTAGATGAGTATTTTTTTAATAGATACTTTGTAAACATTAGCAACAATAAGGAAGTGCATGTCAACCAAATATATATACCCCTCAGAGGAAAAAGTTTTATAGGTGCCTATGGATTTTACAATTTCATTATAAAATTCATTATAAATTTAAATTTCATTATAAGTTTTTTCACTGTTCCAAAAAACCCAAAAAAAGCACATTACATATATGTAGAATACCAGAATAATAGCAGTAGCATTCAAATTAACAAGAACAGAATACATTGATTTTTACATGCAGCTGGTAACAACAGGTTCACGATTACGAAAAAATGAAATAAGAGCTCTATCTCATAGTATACCCAAGGTAAATCTGAAGAAACCCTTTCTAAGCAAAAAATACATGAGAAACCATAAAGATCGGTAGACTGGATTACATAAAAATTAAGAACTTTTTTATGCACAAAAACCAAATGTGACAAACTGAAAAATATATACATGTTAAGGAGTTAGAAGGTACTGCCACAAGTTAAAAAAAAAGGAAAGAAAAAAACATCCCAACAGAAACAAAGCAAAAAAAAAAAAAAAAGGAAAAAAAGAAATTCACGGAAGTAAATATATATACAAATAAATAAAAAAGCTTACCCTCCCTAATAATTAAAAATTATAAAGTAGAACAAAGTAACATTTTCCACCTATCATGTAGTTTAAAGTTATTTTAAAAGAAACAACAGATGACCCTCAGTGTAGGCACAAATATGGGGAAATGATCACTCTGGTGAGTGCTTAAAAAAGTTGTGAAACCTTCTTTTGGAGGGAGTGGGATTGTAATTTGACAATATGTTTCAAGAGACTTTTTTTAAAAAGTGCATATCTTTGACAGCAATTCTAGAATTTTGTCCTAAGGAAATAATCAGAGATATGCCCTGGAATTGCATGCATGGATATAAATGTCCAAACATAAAGTTAAATAAGATATGATACAGACATTTAATAGAATGGGAAACATAAAATTCATCTTCAGAAGAATAATTAATAGTACGGGGAAATAGTCCTGATTTTAAGTGAATAAAATATGCTATTAACAGTGCCTAAGGCATACTTCTATTCTTTTAAAAAACTGTATGAATGCACTGGAAAAAATTATTGAAAGATATGCTTTGCTGTATTTCCTAAATGTTCCATAACAAATATATTACATAAATAACCAAAAAAATCTCTCGAAATAACACTAACAAGTAAAAATGAACTTCCTGTCCTATTTCTAAAAGTACTTCAACACACTTGTATATTGGGCTCATATGAACTGTTTCAACAATAAAGGTAACCAATTCTTCTGCATTATATTTCACTTAAAAAATGGACCCAAAATGATCCAGATCCATTATAATACTCCTAAGTATGTAAGAGCTAGAAAAAGGCCTCCCTGGGCGCCTGGGTGGCTCAGTTGGTTAAGCAGCTGCCTTCGGCTCCAAGCATGATCCTGGAGTCCCGGGATTGAGTCCCGGGATCGAGTCCCGGGATCGAGTCCCGCATCGGGCTCCCTGCTCAGCGGGGAGTCTGCTTCTCCCTCTGACCCTCTTCCCTCTCATGCTCTCTATCTCTCTTTCTGTCTCTCTCAAATAAATAAATAAAATCTTTAAAAAAAAAAAAAGAAAAGAAAAAGGCCTCCCTTCCTGTTCTGGTTCAAACCCACAGGCAAACCTCAGGCAAATCACTTTTTCCAGTTTCTTTTCTCATCCATAAAATGGTGTAATAAAGAGATGAGCTGGCTTATATTCCTCACCAGCCTTACTGGGAGAATTAAATGAGATAATGTATTTTTTTTAAATGACAATGATTAGTCAAGTCCATAAAAATGCTAGACCATTAAAAACAAACAAAAAAAGACATTTAAAAAGTTAGAATGAACATTGTTTTTGTTTCTAGCTTCTACACCATTTTTCTCTGACATTTCATTACAGATTTTAGGAACAACAAAAGACGAAACAGAGTATGAGTTTTATATTGGAAGCTCCCAGGAAATAGAGCTATCTTTGCTTCAAACCCCCTTCAGTGATGAGAACAGTACCTTCGGTATAGCAGGGGTATGAACAATACTTGACGTATTTAATTGAAATGACTCATAACATAAATCAAGAGAGCAATAACTAAAACTATTTCTATTAGGACTGAAAAACCTAAGAAACTCTATATATTTCTAGGAAAGCACCTGGATATCCATTTCTGTCTATATCTGTGGCTCCTTTCATTGAATAGCCAAAGCTTGGTGGCATGCTCCGAGCAGCCCACTTCCCTTCAAGGATTTGAGATGGTACCGCATTCAACCCTGTTAATCTTCCATTGAAAATATAAACAATTCCTTTTTTATCTTCACCCCCATATGGTGCAGCAATTGCAATATCTGTAGGGGAAAAAAAGAGGGGAGAGGGGATTTGGGACGAGTAAAAACAAGGAGAAGGGGAAGGAGAAGGAAAGAAGACGGAGAGTGGTATTTACATGGTGAAGATCTTAATACAGACATATTGTGCTTTCCAAACATTCCCCTAACACCACTTTGCTTTTAGGTAGGACCTACATTAGTACCTGTTTTGCTAATTGAAAGAAATCTGAAGAGGATTCGCTTTTACAAAGAAAAGCCAAAATAGCATTCAGCGTTTGTTTTGCAATGAACCTGTCTAGAGGCTGAGTGCACCCTAAGCAACAAGAGTAGCACCCTTAAGCTCTTTCCCGGGGAATTACATCCAGCATCTCAGCCTCAAACCACCATAGCACTGAACTGTGTGAGCATCTGTACTTGATCTCAACTTTTCTTTGCATCCATTAGCAAGATGTGTCCTAAGGTATCACAAAAGCCTGGGACAGGTTCCTTTCCGGGTCTGGGAAATTTTTTGGGTCTGGAAAAATTTTCCATATAAATTAATGATAGTTGCTTCTTCACTTTACACCATTTCTGCTTATGGAAGTTTTTTTTTTTAAGATTTTATTTATTTATTTGAGAGAGACAGAGCACACATGAGCAAGGCGGAGGGAGGGACAGAGGCAGAGGGAGAAGCAGACTCCCCGCTGAGCAAGGAGCCCGATGCAGGGCTCGATCCCAGCACCCTGGGATCATGACCTGAGCCAAAGGCAGACGCTTAACCATCTGAGCCACCCAGGCGCCCCTCTGCTTATAAAAGGTTTTCGTGGGAAGGTTCTACACTTCAGGATAGTGGTGGTGGTGGGGGAACCTGTATTCATACAACCCATTTATCACAATAAATACTGATTTAAAGTTTAGTAGCATATTCTTTATTCAAAAGCAACAACCTAATTTAAGGAGATTCAAGCAAAGCTGTGTAGAAATGACATTAACTTGGAGTCAGATATTCTGGGTCTTACCTTGGATAAATCACTTAACCTTTCTGGACCTCAAAATACCTCATTCTTAAAATGGAAAGAAGGGGACATGTCAAAAGGTTCATCTAAGGTTCATTCCAGCTCTCAAAATTCTAGTTATGTACATGGTTTTGTTTTTGAAGTAGAAGTCAGTCTGGCTTGGAAATTTGAAAGTTATGACTTCATTTCAATCTTGCTCAACTTGTATTAAGATAACACAAATTAAGAAGTTTGAAATTCTTATTAAAAAAAAATGGTCACCATGACCTTTTCTAACTCTGAAATATATTATAATTATGTCCACTTCCCTGTGTCTGCTGGTACCATCCTAGACAAGCCATTCTCATCCTTTCCCTGGATCCCTAAAGCAACCTGCGTGGCTCCCACTTCTGTTCTTGCCCCTAAGACCCACTCTCCTCAAAGCTGCCAAAGGTTAATATCATGTCACCTTCCTTCTGAAAACCCTTCAATTGTTTCCCAGAGCATTTAAACACAACCTGATTGCTCTGTTCATCCCACCACCACTCCCCACAACCCCACCGCCCAGTTCTAGCCCTCACTCGCCCTTCCTATCAATCCTGGTCTTTTCCTCTGCTCCTTAAACCTACCAAGCTAGTCCCCATCTCCGGATTTATACTTGTTGCTCCCTCTGCCTTAACAGCTCTTGCTCCAAAGCTTTTCAAGCTTTGCTCCTTCTGTTTATCCAAATCATAGATGAAATATCATCTTATCAGAGAGGTTTTTCCCTGACAATGAACCCATGCACTCTTCCCTCTCACACTGTCTAGGTACTATCACATTAACCTGCCTTTTTTTGTTGTTTGTTTTAACCCACAGCCTTTATCACTGTCTGAATTTCCCCATTATGTGTTTACTCTAATGGCTCCCCTACAAAACATAACCTTCATAAGAGCAAGGATGTGTCCACCTTGCCTGTGACAGCCCCTAGGTGCCAGCCATTCCAAACTGCCTTAATTATACCTTAACATACACAAACTGCTTTCAGCCTCCTCGATGCTGCATCCCCTGAGACACCAAAGACACCGTGATCGCTCGTCTTTTATGTAAGAACATTATGCCCAGGAATATCTCAAACACTGCCACAGCCGCATTCTAATGTTTACTTGTTTACATAAAAATTGCCCTTGGTGATGCTAAATTCCTTAAGGACATGAATGAGCTCTAATTTATCCTCTCCTTTTCAGCCCTTAGAACAGTGCATGGCCTGCAGTAAGCGCCAAGAATTTGTTATTCTTAAAAAAAAAAGAAAAGTAGTATTTAAATTATGTAAGAGTCCTTTTATCTTTCTTAAGTTTCAAAGGTAAGCATAACTTCTAACTTGACATAAGCATTAAGAATGTATTTATCAGGGGCGCCTGGGTGGCTCAGTCATTAAGCGTCTGCCTTCGGCTCAGGTCATGATCCCAGGGTCCTGGGATAGAGCCCCGCATCGGGCTCTCTGCTCTGCGGGAAGCCTGCTTCTCCCTCTCCCACTCCCCCTGCTTGTGTTCCCTCTCTCGCTGTGTCTCTCTCTGCCAAATAAATAAATAAAATCTTTAAAAAAATGTATTTATCAAAATATAATTTCCCAACAGAAGACAACTCCAGTGTTGAGAAATCATTTAATAAAAATTATCTTTAACTTTTCTAAACTTCTCATTATTTTATTTATTCTAATCATCTTCTCTCTTGGATGACATCTGTTCAGTCTGGAAAGTCCTACTTTTTCACTCAACTGATTTCTTCCTTTGATCATTTCAGTTTTTATTTTGTTTTTTCCCTCTTTCTGGAGGGGTATTGAAAAAACTGCACATTATCGTAGAACATAACTTTACTGTTTTGTTTTCAGTATCCCTCTTGATGCTACCTAGGGTTTCCTAGTGGGTATCGGTAGAAAGGGAGGAATATAAGATGAAGGGCATAACAAAGGGCAAATGTCATCAGGTTTGAACAAAGAAAAGATCCAGGTTATAACTAATAGTTCATTATATATATATAAACTATATATATATGTAATCTGTAAGTATATATAGTTACATAAACACAGCTCAGATCATTCACAATCTACTATTTGGGGTAATAAGATTCCAGGAGAAACTTGGGGAGAACAAAATCCTCCTCTACGGTATCCATCTCTAGAAGTAAAATCTGTTTGTAAAATCATTGTAAAACTTCAGTATTTTGTATCTGTTGTTTTAATTGTTGTAGTCACAGATCACACATTTGATAAAAATACAGAAAGCAGAATGAGATGTTGGCCAGATCATGATATTGAGGAAATTTGCTTTAAAGTGGCTGGAATACCCTTAAGACAAAGTGACAGCAAACATGCCCAGGATCTCCCAGAAAACCCAGAGACAAAGGTCCTACTACAGAAAGGAACTCATTACATTTATTCAAGATAGAACCTTAAATTTGGCCCTATGTTTTCTAGGTAGTTTTGTTATCAATAAGTAATAGCTTAATCTGTTCTATGCTATTCTTTTCAAGTTCTATTTTAAACTTCACACCAGTTCCATTTGGTTTATGTTCTCTTGGTCGTAAAAATCTTTAGGACTCTATTTTAGGAAGCAAGACATCTCTGTGAGTAGTTCTCACTAACAGTGAAAACATCTAAGGGTTAATCTCAGAAATGACACTTCCAGTGCATGATATAAAACTACCTGAGAGGAAGGAGTGGAGTGGTCTTGAAGCCTAAAAAATGTTTTACTTTTCCATTACTATTTGGAAGATATGAGTCAACTGTATTTTTGAAGTTTTCTCTTTAATTTATAACTTTCTTTAAATTTTAAAGGGCATATTCCTATATATTACCAATTATTCAAAAAACCAAGAGTTCAACACTATTCTGTGATCTCTAGAGAGTTTTGTATTTCTTTTTTAAAAAGTCTTGATAATTTGTAATCTAGCTTTTATTCTAAAATAAAAGTCAACTTTGATTTTTAAAGATACTTACAGATATTAATTAAATTATTAAATGGGACTATAATAAAACAATGAACTTATATTTTTTACTTGCCCCCACGAGGGGAGTTATAACCTCCTCCAGAGTTTCTTAGACAGCCACAACAAAGTTATGCCTTTAAAAATATGAATGGCAAATCGTACCTTTGAGGGATACAATTATAGTCAACATGGCCTTGACAACGTACCTGGGTGCCTTTTTTACATTTGTAACCAAACAGGACGGTAGAGGGCGCTGCTGCTAAGCAGGACAGAGAGAAAATCATCCACCTTACACTGGGCTCCCTGGGAAGGCAGATTTCCTCTCAGAAATTAACTATTGCAAAATTCTAATTTGAGGCTATATGAATAATAACTCATGAGAATCCATTTTTTAAGTTTTCTCTGCTTTTTAACGAAAGAGAGCAACTGTTGTTTAACCTGGTGTGTCACTGTAAATCACATGCTTCTTTCCAGGAAGATTTGCTAGTATGAACTTCAGTAGATGAGGGTAGACACAAAATTAGGAACACACCATTGCTGAACTTTGATCTTACCATTGAAGCCATCCTGGTCCAGATCTCCCAAAGGTGCTATGGCACTGCCGAACCTCGCAAAGACCTCAAACCCATTCAGCTTGGTCATCTGGAAGTCTCCTGAAGCTCTTTGCAGAGACACAGACACCTGCCCCACTTCTTGGAGTTTGCCGTCAGAACCACGATCCATGAAAAGAGGTGCTCCAATAAATACATCTGCGTAACTAAAAGAACAGAATCTTTGTCACCAAAGCAAGATCAAATTCCAACTATTAATAACAATTTTTTTCTTATTAAAACTCAGTCTCCCTCTTTCCATATCTCTCATAACCAAACTGAAGCATAAAATCATTTCAAATTCAAACCTTCTTCCAACTCCTTTAAGAAACCGTGAGTAACTCATAAAAAATTATTTTATTCCTTCACATCATAAAAGCTACTGAAAGAAATTATGAACAACATAGAGGTTTTCTCATATTCGTGATAAGATTGCTTCAAATTGTTTCCTTAAACAGAAAGATTAGCAGGAAGGGAACAAAGAAACAAAAGAAAAAAAAATGTTTAGTTTTAGTAAAGCATTCATAAACATGAGAGGAAAACTGTTCCTGGAAACATCTTTTTAAACTTACTCATCCCCATTAATGTCAGTGGCAGCGACAGAAAATCCAAAATATGCAGCCATCTGGATAACAAAAAGAAAATGAAATGTTTACATTTCATCCAACTAGTTTGGACAGTTAATATATGTGGTATATTTATCAAACAGAAAGGTTTTTTTTTTTCTCTGCACAAAGTGCTTCAATCTTAATTTCTTTTCTTTTGTTTATTCTACCAACACTATCAAGTTAATGAGGCTTTTTTATGTTCCTAGATTTATGGGCAAAACATATCCCATGTATATCATTGCAGTGTCTTCAACACATCCCACTTAAGTCCACGCATAACCAGTCCTCCTTCCCAGGCCTAATCTACTATCTCCCTTTCTCTCTACTACCCAACATGTGCCAGACATAGACACACTACCAGAAAGACATACAGTCATGGACAGAAGTTTTAAATGAGCCCAAGAAGTTATCAGTGGGAGTTTATGCAGTAAACATAATAGATAATAGTTATTAATAGATCATAACTGGCTCTTCCTATGTGAAAACACTGCTACTCTCAAGAAATCACTCTTTAGAAAGACATTGGAATGACTTTGTTCTTGTCTCACGTCTCAACTGATTACTTGCCAGTGGCTTTGCTTTTGAATTATACACAGTACAAATGTTTTTGGATTTATTACAGGATTATGTGTAGAGAGAAGGAACGTCCTTTCCCCCACTACAGGAGACTACTACTGGCCATCACCATCACAGACAGAGCAGCCTGGCTGGAAATAAATGTGAAAAGAAAAGTTCTAAAGATAGCCCAACATGCAAAGCAAAACTAAAAGAGATGACAGTTTAAAGATGAACTAAGGTGAGGAATGAGTCAACAAACCAAAAAAAGGAAAGTTAGCAAAGCTTCCAAAATTTGATTAGTGGAGCTATTAGGAGGGAATGATACAGGAGATTCCTACATTATCTATTTTGGGTTGATTCAGTTAACTAAGACAATGAAAGAGGCAGTCTGCATTCAATTACAAGATCAGAGCATGTGTATAAAGTGTATTGTATTTGCACTGCAATTTAACAGAATACTACAGTCAGGTCCTAGTCTTGTAGGGTGCTCTACTTGAAACTGTAAAGAAAGCAGGGCATTTACTGTGACAAATTTTATCCTGGGCACCAGGACTGAAAGGTTTTCATTTGATTGTTACTACAACCCCATATGGAAGTTACCAGTTTCCCTATTTTTACAAATGATCCACCGGATTTACAGTGGCATACACCTTTGTTGGATGCAGTAAGACTGAGAATTTAGAGCCTAGCTCTGTCTTAAAGCAAAGCCCGTATTCCCCCCCACCACAAAACAGCTGAGGAGTAATAAAGAAAGCATCATGGACTGTGTACAACATGATCCAGAGACACACATGGGCATCTGACAGGAGAAGCTGCTGGAGGTCAAGAAGTCACAGCCTCACAAAGGGACAACCACCCCTGCCACAACTGGCCCGTCAGCTGCAGGCCATTCTGTGCTGTGCAGCAGCCCTGACAACCACACATGGGAAGAGGTTTCTGGGGACCATGAGTCTACTTCCTTATCCTATCGATCCTCTTGCAAAGCCCAATAATCTCTACTGAACAGGAAGGGGGCTTTAATCCCACCCAGATCTGCAAACTGGGAGTCATTTCTTTTTCCTGTACCCGCTAATTTTCCCTTTGTCATTCCTAACCTGTCATTTAATTCTCTGAGATATACAATACAAAATGCTATAAAATGCCTGTACCTGCAGAGAATGTCTATTACCTAAAAGTACTGCTTTTTCTTAAAAAAATATATGTATTTTTTATTTAAATTCAGTTAACTAGTTTCAGAGGTAGAGGTCAGTGATTCATCAGTCTTATAATTAAAGTATTAATTTTTAACTGAAATGTTTTATTTCATCTACTACATATGAAGTTTACTTATAATATCTATAATTTACACATCTGTGCCATGCTTCGTTTTGCAGCTAATAAAATTAAAAAGCATAGATCATTTCTTAAAGGAGAATTTAATGTCATCAGCAAAGAAAAAGGAAGTGTTATGGTTTTGTGTGTATGACATGTATGTGTGCAATTTCTGTATTTCCTTAAAAAACAAGCCATAATGTGCAATTACAAAAGGCTCTGCTTACATAAATTACTTTGGTTAAAGGTCAATTCTTTAAAGCTTATTTTATATTTACAATACTGAATATTAAACCAATATTTACTATCTATCAATGTAAACCATTATGATATTATCAAGATAAGTTTTAAAATGCTGATGTTAAAATGTTAAATAAACAAAAACATTTTAAAAGCATACCTGCTCACCAGTAAAATTGTGTAAGGAGGACATGTTTTTCCCATCATAAATATAAACCTGTGGAGGAAAAACAAAAGCATATGGAACACAGTAAAATATGAGATAAGCCAGAGATTCTTTTTTTTAGATTCCTTTTAATTTTCCTACCATTCCCAAAGTCCTCGCTGCTCTTGGAACACCTGAAACAAAGTCTGAAAAGAAAAACATAATTACTCATTTTCAAGACCAATACCGAAAACTGCAGGAGGAAATGGGTATATCAGAAAGCTTTAAGTTCTGTTTTATTATTTCAGTAGAAAACATTTAAAAATCTTAAAAATTGGTACTCCAGAATAAATGACCATAACATTTTTTAACTACAAAAATCAAATCTTTACTACATCAAAAACTAATGATGTAATGTATGGTGATTAACATAACAATAAAAAAATTTAAAGAGAAAAAAACTAATAAAAAATCAAATCTTTACAAAATACAGAAAGATTCTTGAGAACCCTCAAATAAATGCATGTATGCCCTCAGGCATTTGTAATCTCGGAGCAAAGTGAAATAGGGTAGAGGTGGCAGTGACACAGGAATGTGATCAAAATCAGGTGAGGTCTCTGATTTCTAAATTGAGCTCTGAAGGAAGATGGATGGGCAGAGAATGGGGTAACAATCTTAAAGGCAGAGCCCAGAAAGTTAGAAATTATGTCTACAGGAAGAAGAAACTAAAGCCCTTCCACGAGGATTTAAACTATTGAAAGCAAGAAGGAAGAAGCTGAAGAAAAACTACGATGCCTGGGGCTGGAAAGGAACGGACGGGGAAGACACAGGGGTCCCCAGCAACCAGCGGGCTCAACCTTCAGCAGCTGCTAGAGAAAGTTTAACATAGACCAAGCTCAAGTCAATGTACTAATATCTCACACATTTCTCTTGTTACATTATATAGCAATGGTTTCAAACTTTAACTGCTGAGGTTTTTCAATGCCACCTGTTTCAAATGCTTAGTCTATATTTTTAAAGAAGGATTAAATATAGTTTAAGTGCATCATACCATCTATGCCATCACCATTAAAATCTCCGACAGCCACAGAATAACCTAAAGGGGGAACAAAATGTGAAACACCATCAGGGCACGAACAGTTACCTACAGCATACTTGCTGAGTAGGCTTTCCTTGAAAATATTTTCAAGTAGGACTGACTCTTGAACAAGAGGTTTGAACTACACAGACCTACTTATTCATGGATTTTTTTTTCAATAAATGTAGTGCAGTTCTGTAAATGTATGTTCTCTTCCTTATGGTTTTCTTAACATTTTCATTTTTCTAGCTTACTTTATTGGAGGAATACAGTATATAATATAGATGACATACAAAATATGTGTTAACTGACTTTATGTTATTGCTAAGACTTCTGGTCAACAATAGGCACTTGGGTTTTGGAGGAGTCAAAAGTTAATGCAGGGGCGCCTGGGTGGCTCAGTTGGTTAAGCGAATGCCTTCAGCTCAGGTCATGATCCTGGAGTCCCGGGATCGAGTCCCATATCGGGCTCCCAGCTCAGCGGGGGGTCTGCTTCTCCCTCTGACCCTCTTCCCTCTTGTGCTCTCTGTCTCTCATTCTCTCTCTCTCTCAAATAAATAAAATCTTAAAAAAAAAAGTTAATGCAGATTTTCAACTGTGCAAGGGGTTGATGCACCTAAGCCCTGCATTGTTCAAGGGTCAAAATAATTCCCTTAGTAATGTAATATTTTGTTCTCTAGGGGTAACAGATTCACATGTATACAGTAAGTGAATCTAAAGGAAATAAACACTCAAATAGTATATCTCTATTAGAAAAATAAGACTGTTTTATCAATTTTACAAAGAAGTCAGTTAAAAACAGTAAATTTCTTATAGAGAAGAGATCAGAGACTGCCAGAGGCAGGGGGTGATGGGATGGGCAAAATGCATGAAGGTGGTCAAACGGTACAAACACCCCCTTATAAATAAGTCATGAGATGTAATGAGAACATGGTGACTATAATTAATAATAATGCATTGTATACTGGAAGTTGTAACAGAGTAGAATTTAAAAGTTCTCATTAGAAGAAAAAAAAAATTTTTAACTATGTGTGGTGATAAATGTTAACTAGACGAACTGTGATCATTATTTCACAATATATAAAAATACCAAATCATTATGTTGTACACCTAAAAGTAATATAATATTACAAGTCAATTATATCTCAATTTTTAAAAAATGGTAAATCTGTAATTCATCTTAACGGAGCAACAAATAACAGATTTCCTCAATCAGCAAAATACTACTTCTGTCATATGTACTTGGTTTAATAAGAGAAATTTAAAGGGAGGTAACAAAACTTAATAAATCTTAAAGACCATAGTTTAACACCATGAGTAATATAGTTAACAGAAGCCTAGGAGTCAGACTGCCTGGGTTTGAACCTTAGAACAGCAAGTTATTAAGTGAGTGACTTTAGGTAAGTTATTTTGCCTCTTTGTGCCTCAGTTTCTTTACCTACAAAACGGGAATAATAGCAGTATACTTTCACAGACTTGTTACAATGATTAAGTAAATTATTACAGGTGAAGCACTTAGAACAATGCCTAGAATATGTAAGCATACTTTAAAACTTATCTATTATTATTGGCATGCCTAGGTGGCTCAGTTGGTTGAGCATCCGAGTCTGGATTTTGGCTCAGGTCATGATCTCAAGGTCTTAAGATTGAGCCCCATGTTAGGCTCTGTGCTAGGCTTGGAGCCTGTTTAAGGCTCTCTCAATCGCTCTCTCTCTCTGCCTTGCCCACCCCCCATTTGAGCACTCTCTCTCTCAAAAAAAAATTAAATTAAAAAATAAAAAATAATAAATTTTTAAAAATAAGAGCTTTCTATTATTAATCATTGTATAAATAACTGCTCTTAAATTTCAACTACTGAAATATAACATAACCTAAGTACTCAATAACAATTTGAAATTGTTATGTTCCTGTTCTTTATATTTAAAAAAAAATCTTAATCTATTTCAACATAAAAGATTTTCCTGCTTAAAGTAGCATATGCAAATACAGGAAAAATAACACTGCAACTCCATAAAATGAATCCGTATTTTGGTTTTACTCACCCAAATAACTGTCATCAAAAATAGCTTGAGCAGTCCGAGTTGCTAACTGGTTATTATACTTGATGCTGTAAACTTTGGGGTCATATTTAGATACGATTTCTGCCACTTGATCCGAAATGAGCTGACCTGAAAAATATATATAAAATAGGTTTCTAATGGGAATTTATAATGCAGATGATAAATGGCACCTGCACACACAAAAACAGCATTAGAGATGAAAATTTCCAATTATTAGCCTTATTAAATAACTCTCCATAATATTAAATCTGAAATTTAAAATTTTTAAAGTCACAATTACTTCTAGTCAAGCTAGTTCTTTAAAATTAGTCACTGCTAGTAAACAAAAATTATGAATACAGGATTTGTCTTAATTCATAAAATGATGTTGAATAACTGGAATAATAAAATCAAGGGCTGTGTCCCAAACAAATCCATCAGAATTTAAAAAGTCTACTGAAATAATTAAATACTTTTACTTTTGGTTCAACTTTTTATCCCCCCCTACAAATTATTTGGATACACCTTTATGAAGAGGCCTGAATGGGTGAGTTCACTTTTCTTCACAACCTTAAGTTATCAGGTCGACAAGAAATCTAAAGCACTACACAAAAATCAGATTGTTCCCTACCCCAAGAAAGGTTGGGTAATTTATTAAAAGTCATCTCCATACATGAAGAAAATAATCTCTTCATTTCTGCTGTTTCGGATAAAAATTCATAGCTAACGATTATCAGTCTGTTCCAATCTGTCCAGTCACAAAGGTTGAGTCTATAGGGTAGGAACACTTTGGGTCACTACTTTATCCTCTGTACCTAAACAGTACCTAACACATGGCAAGAACTCAATAACTATTTCTTGAATCAAAGAACACAAGAAAATCTCATCATCTCTTTTGAATAAAACATTATAATTTTATCTATTTGTACAGGGATAATTCTGAGATCTATGGAAAAATTCATTCTGACATACTTATTAATTCAGAATAAAACCTGCTGATTTTAATCTTACTAGAACAAAATATTCTCTACCCAGCCACTGAGTCTTTCAGTTACATATCCTACACCATTTATAATAAAATTTCAATCAACACAGTATCAATTATCTATACCAGTCCTAGTTTTTAAATAGGTATAATACTCAAGGTATTAAAAGAACTAGTCATCTAGGGGCACTTGGGTGGCTCAGTTGGTTAAGCGTCTACCTTCGGCTCAGGTCAAGATCCTGAGGTCCTAGGATCGAACTCTACTCCATGCCTCAACCTCCCTGCCTGAGCAGGGAGCCTGCTTCTCCCTCTCCCTCGCCACTTCCCATTTGTGCTCTCTCTCACACTCTCTCTCAAATAAAAATCTTTAAGAAAAAAAAAAAGAACTAGTCATCTAAACTTGTTCACAGCTGTGTCTCTTAAAAAGGCAGAGGTAAGAAGCGGTCCTGACTGAGAATCACAGAATCAATCTTTGGTTCCCAGGCATTTCCAACAGACACCTCCCTCCCCTCCACTGAATGACATAACTAGCACAGAAGAAAAAAAAAACAAAAAAACAAATCCATGTTTTTTATCTTACTAGAAAGCATTAATATCTCCTACTTTAATCTTGTATGCAATTAAACTGCTATTTTTGTTTTCATTTTAAAACTGTAAAACCCAATACAATTTTCCTAAATCATTTCATTTTCCAATAGATGTATAATTAATAGAAATTCAATTCTTCTGTTTCAGTTAGTATGCTGACCCATCTTTCCCTGATTTTTCTCTTCTTCATTTCTCCTTTGCCATCCCTTTCAACTTTTCACTTATTCCCATTTCTCATCCCTTCTTATTTTCTTTCTTTACTATTTTTCTCCAGTAAATCTCTTTCTTTAGTTTCCTTTTCTATGAAGCAAAAGTAATAAGCGTGGGTTAGAGTACAGAAGTAAAATTCGTAATTAGAAAGTACTTGCACATTAATATAGTCATAGATTTTTCCAGTTCTTCCAAATACTGGTAACGCTTAAATATCAGATTACCAAAAAACAAAAGTTCTGACCTTGTAAACACCACTTTTTAGCAGAAAACAAACATGTGAATATATTAGCTAAATAAATAACCATGTGTACCTGATACAGGAAACATAAAGTAAAGCAAGTAAGCAAATTTAGTTACCTATTTTCAAACTGTCAGCAAATAATGATCTGTTATGCATTTTTACAAATGGTAATTTTGTTGGGCCTCCCAGAATGACTGAAGAATGTGTTTTATCTTTATATTGATGCCAGTTTAATTACATTCTTTTGGAACTTAATAAGATCCTCTATTTTAAAAACTCCCCAAACACAAAGTAATCATTCTTGATGTCAGTAATTAATGAGAAAATAACCATTTAAATATTCTAATGAGCAAATTCGAAATACTTTAAAACCATGAGCTCTCAGAATGCCACAATTTGCCTGTCATAAATCAGTTCCACACTTCCTAATGGTTATAGCATAGTCTCTGGAGTATAGAGATGAAGAAGCACATGCCACAAGCAATAAAAATAAATTGTTTTAAATTACTTTATAGATTTACTTTATAATTTACTTTAAAAATATTGTTTATTTTCTCCTAGGAATATATATCTCTATATATTACAATATGCCATATATTTTATTTTCTATACATCAAAATATATATAGGATACTACAGTCCTTTTAAAAAAAGAATACTGTGTAACAGATAGTGATTACATATTTAAATTGCATTTTTTAATTTCTTTCTTTAAAATAATTTGAAAAATCTCATAGGCATCTAAGCCAAGGGAGCATTAAACACAATCATTACCAAGTAATTTAAAAAAATATTAACCTACCTTGCCAATAAAAGCTACCAGGACCACCAAGAAGTACTCTGTCAGCCTAGATTAAATCAAACAACAAAAAATACATATTTAAAAACAGGTAGTTTGAAAACTGAAAGCAATGTAATACACATAAAAACTATATATACATACACATCTAATATACATAAAAGTTATATATACACATATATACCCATACAACAAAATCATAACTCTCAAACTTCTCTAACTCATTCTCAATAAATTTTCATTGCACCTTATCTAAAATACAAAATACAATACAAATCAAAAAGAGTTATAATGCATTTAATATATGAAATATACAAAAATACACAAATACATACAGACATTGATTCTATAAATCTGGCTGCTTCACATACTTGTTATGAAGTACTACTACAAAATACTTTTAAGTTACAATAAAGACAAAAAGTCATTGATTTTGTCTATTTGTGACTACATAGGCAAATTTCCTTTCTAATAATCATTAAAAATTCTTTAGCTGATAAAAAATTATTTTTCATGTCCTGCAGATCTAAACAGAAATGAAGTTAGAGGGTAAATTTTTCAGGGTGTATTACATATACAAATTACACTTGACTAGTATTTCTTATATCTGTAACAAACTGTAAGTATCTAATTTAAGGAAACTGTATTTAGGGTTTTAGCATATATTGGAAATTTCTTCCGGCTGGAGAGAAAAAAAAAAAGTTTTCCCCCTCCAAACATACATATAGCCTTAGGAAGATTTCAACAGACAATTTTCCTGCACTGGCTATGAAAAAGATACTTCTAAATTGTCTACTTTAAAAGGATACCTTTTATTTTAGAAATGAGTTGAAGAAAGTAAACAGTTAATTTAGCAATGAATATTCATGTACGAGAATATTTCTGGGGTTATAGTTGCATGGGCATAGGTACAGAAAACATGGATACTTTTTTTGAAACAACACCTATTTGAAAATATTTCATGAAAGTTTAAAGCTAATATTTATTAATATACTTCTCTTTGTTTTGCTTCCTCAAATTTTGAATTATTAGTAATTGTGAATAAATATTGAATTATGAATCTCGAATTGAGTGATTTAAATCAATTATGCAATAAAGAAAGTCAACTATAATTATAGTCCTAGTCTAGAAAAAAAAATTTTTAGTAAAGATAAAATACAAATTTTAAAAAATAAGAAAAGGCTTTATTAATTTTCTGAATCACATAATTACATAGTTTCTACTGTTTTAATAAATTTAAGGTATTTTCTAAGAAAGCCATGTTAAGCTTTCTAAGGAAGCTCTACTTTTAATCAATATATGTAAGATTTCTCTAGGAATAATTAATATTCTCAATTTGATATTCAAAATGTTCATATATCCCACCCAAAAAAAAACACATATACAAAAGAAAATTATAGAAAGAAAAATACCTAAGAAAAATTTCCTTTGAAAACATACACTGAATTGTTATTTTAGGAAAACAGATTTAAAAACTATCAACTCTGGAGAGCATACTAGCTTAGTGAAAAATACACAGAGTCACACATATGAATTTTTTTAGAAATAATTAAGTTGCTCCAGCTTTACTTGGTGCCTGTAGGCACATAATAGATGGCAAACATGCATGTTTCTCAATTTTTATGTAACGAAACTACAATTTTGTAACAAAGCTCCCACTGACAAGATTTTATGAAAAATCAATTTCAGTCAAACAGGAAAAACTTTAATATTATATAAATTTATCTAACTGGAAATTTTAATATTAAGTCATAATGGTTATCTGTATCTACTGAGGAGACTTTCTATTGTCCTCCATTCCCATTCTGATGTCTATTTCAAATAGCCAACGTCTGCTAGGGAGAAAATAATATAAGGCAAAGATTATCAAAATGCATGGGTCATTTTTATTAGCTGTTTTCATAAAACAGGTAATAGTTATAAAGAAGCTGAAGTATTATTGAGCAATTAATTTTTAACAATGGTTTAGATAATGAGATAGATCTGAATCTCATTCAGTCTTAAATGAGAACTTACTTTGGTAAAATCAATGCTGAATCCTCCTTGACAAAATCCCTGTCCATCAGCATCAATATTTTCTAAAATAAAAAGATTGGAAATATACACAAACCCAAAAACAAACAAATAACATAAAACAAAACATGAGAAAAATCTGTATCACTATAATCATAAGATAATGTACCATGAATTGGGAATGTTCATTCACTCAAGCACTTACTGAGTTATTCTCACATTCTGAAAAAGTTAGTATGCATTTTTATCAGCACCATTTTCTTAGATATGGCAAGAGAGATCAAAGTACCTGGAATGGTCACCAGGAAACAGAAACATCACCTAAAATGGTAGATTTAAAACTTATTTTTAACCACAACCCACAGCAAGATTATATCCTGTAACCCAGACAACCCAACATATACATATTAAGTGTGTATATAATAGATATATAAATAAGACAAAATTTCACAAAACAGTATCAGTATTACCATGTACAATATATTCTGACATTTTCTATTTTATTTCATTCCATTTTTAAAAAATTACTGGTTATGAACCACTATTTTGATTTCATAAAACAAAGATGAGCTGTGATCTACGAGTTAAAAATTACAATCCTAGGGACACCTGGGTGGCTCAGTTGTTAAGTGTCTGCCTTCCGCTCAGGTCATGATCCCAGGGTCCTGGGATCGAGGCCCATGTCGGGCTCTCTGCTCAGTGGGAAGCCTGCTTCTCCCTCTCCCACTCCCCCTGCTTATGTTCCCTCTCTCACTGTGTCTCTCTCTGTCAAACAAATAAAAAAATCTTTAAAAAAAGAAAAATTCCAATCCTAAATTCCTATTATTACCCTACAGTTGCTAGCCTACAGTCTTCACAAATTTATTACGAATACTAGTAAAGAGATACATACATTCCTAATACATATTTACTACACATATTTTATAGCCAACAACCATAAAAAATCTATTGAAAACGTAGTTCAGAATTTTGGGAGAGAGCCAGACCCTAACTTAATGTTCAGCAAAAAGCAAAATATGAAACTATCTTCACAACATACTTAAAACTGCAGTCTAATGAATGTGAACACCTTTAAACATGACACTTTCAACTATTTTCCAAATGGTAACAGACTCAGTAGTTAGACTCGTTGATAGTTACCTTTTATTTGGTAGTTCTCACAGAAGGGGACAATTTCTGGACAATTAGCCAATTAATTTAAATTAACTCTAATCATGAGTAATACTGTACCTAGAATACAGGTAAGGATGAACCTGAAGACTCTCCCTTGTTTTATTTTGAGGATAACAAGGAACAACGAAAACACTACTCTTTAGTTATCAAGGAATTCTTGTAGCCAATGTTACAATACATAAATAATTATGCAATAGTATTACTATATTTCCCACTCAAACACAGGAACCAAAAATATCTATTTTTGAGTACAACTGAAAGGACAATTTCCAAAAATTTTTGTCAAATACTCCCATCAAAAATTTTGAACACATTTTAAAAACCTGGGAACTGTCCCAAGATTACACACTTAATAACTAAATTTAGAATTTGTTTTAGAAAATAGCCTCAAGAGTGTAATGCTACCCCAATGTAAATTTTTCTAACCAAGAGGGAATGGGAAAATGTGGGCTGGGGTTTCCAGCATCTAGTGAATCATACTGAGGAATTCTGCTCTGACCTCAAGTCAGCCGTTTATTTCCTTTATTCAACTTGTATTCAGGAGAACTATTTCAGGCCATTTATAAAGACATCTCTTTTTGATTATCATACTGCATACTTATCTGCTTTATTTGGTTTCCCAGAATGTCCAGCTAGAAAACAGGACTGTCCTTTAAAATTTTCTTAACAGGTACGTATTAAACTGAGTGTTTAAGAATTTTATGGTAACTACAAGCTATTTCAGTGAAGAATTTATTTTTATTCCTATAGATGTTTTTATTCCTATAGATGAATATTTCTCCTACTTGTCAAGCCTGACAGCATTATAATATTACTGATTTTGATAGTAAGAGCAGCTTATGTTTATTAAGCCCCTTCCATGAGCCACGTATTGTACTAAAGCATTTTCCAAGACATTATCTTTTAAAATCTTATGCAGTCCTGTGAGAGATACTATTATCATTCACAATGTACAGATAAGGAAATAAAGGCTTACAGAAATGAAGTACCTTGACCATAGTCAGCCAGCTGGTAAATAAGAGAGCATGGATCTGAGCCCAGTGTGTCCACACCACTAACCTGCACTATCTCAAATCAACAGTGTACTTATAATTTCCTGAGTAACTATCAAGGGGAAAGAAAAGGTAATTAGTTTTCATAACCGAGAAAAATCTATGTACAAATAACGTCACCAGAAAGTAGAAGGAACGAAGAACGCAGCCTGAGCAAGGAATTGAAAGTATTTAAGTTACATGATTTGTGGCTCTGGAACTTTAAGAAAGACACCTGGCCTATTGTGTAAAGCCATTAGGTCATAGATAGTTATGAAAAGCCAAAAGCTAACATAATCAGGAATAAAGAAATTTTTTTACAGACAGTGAAGTTTCATGCCCAGGGTGTCCACACAGGTCATGTTGAAAACAAAAGCAAGCAAACAAACAAAATGCCCCACAAACTACCACTACCAAAACAAGCAAAATTATCAAGTTAGCAATGTAGCCCTTCAAAATTGGCATTCCCATGCAAAATCAATCATTGGTTGCATAATTTATTGAAGCACGAAGAAAATACAAAACACAAAATTTGTACCTCTAAAGTCTTTTATCCGAATCAATGTTTTACACCAAGAGTGAAACAAAGGCCCAGAGTGATTAAGTAATCACGCATAGCGACAGCAGGTTGTTGACAAAATTCGAGAATATAACCCAGGTTCTCAGATTCCCGCTCCTGAGCATTTTTCCCCCCTCTGGTCACGTTGCCCCTTGTAATTTGGGCCTGTAGGTAGCTTCATATTGCAAAGGTTGAGCCAAAAAGCATGTACAATAATCAAGGGATACTGAAAGCCAGATTTATTAGGAAGAAAGGCGTTCACTTTGATTTTTGAAGTTATTCTTTTGCTTTTTCTAAGATTTGAGGTTTTATTATCTGATCAGGGATCAGCAAACTTTTTTTGTAAAAGACCAGATACTAAATATTTTAGACTTAGGGGATATATGGTCACTGTGGCAATTACTCAGCTCTCCCTTTATAAATAACATGTAAACAAATGGGTGGGGCTATATTCCAATAAAATTTTATTTACAAAAAGAGGCTCACAAGACAGTTCGCTGACCTGATTTGGTTGTTAAATACTTTAAAAAATAAGGTTTAAAATGATTTTACAATTTCTGTGCCTATATGTAAAATTTCTGTGCCTAAATCAAATAAACAAAAGACAAATACATCATGTAAATACTGCCTTCATCCTTTAAACACATGTTGAGTAACTGGTCATCACTGAAGAGGCAAAATGACAAAAACTATTAGCCTAACCTGGCAGTATATCCACGATGGATCATCATTAGAATGCTTGCTTTCAGAAGGGTACCAAGTACTCTTACACATCCAGAATAATCCAAACCTGTATTTATGAAAGCTGGGTGTATTTTTTATGGATAAGCTGTGGTTAACACTGAGGCCATTGAAATGGAAAACAATTCCCGTTGTTAGTATTACAAGGAAAGGATTCATCTGGAGTAAGACCTGGGTTCAAATCCTCATTAGACCACTCACTGCTATAAGATGTAGGAAAAAAATTACTTGCAACTGTCTGAATCTCAGCTCCCACATCTATCATGTGAGAATAAGGGTGATTTTTACATGCATGTCCATCATGTAAGTGGTAAGTTACAAACCTGGCATGAAAGAGTTAGCTCATTCCTCACAGCTATAAAATTATCTTTTCACAGTAAGATCGTTTTTACAATACAATTAAAAACATAATTTAGTTCTCCCATTTTCCACATACCACAAAGACAATAGTACTGTGACCAAAACAGCAACATAAAGGTGATGATACAGATGGTATCAAACACTGAGTATAGGGCTGCCAACCTCCTCTGTCCTGCGTAAGGTGTGCTTTCTGAACTATCCTAATAAATAATGCAGTTCTGGGGAGGTATCATTCTTCTGATGTGTACCTCTCATGTACAGGAGATACGGTCAAGTTGGTAGGTTAAAAAATAAGTATTAATAATAATCATTTGCAATTGCTTAGAGGTTCAAGTGCTTAGAATTTTGAAGACTGAACAGTTCCTCTGGCCTGGTGTCTTAAGTCACCTAACATGGAAAAAAAGAATTTAGCAGTAACAGTCCTATATGTTATACCTCTATTACTAATTCTCTCTACTGAACTATCTGGTGACCAATGGAACAAAGAAAGGGGCACCTGGGTGGCTCAGTCAATTAAGTGTCTGCCTTCGGCTCAGGTCATGATCTCAGGGTCCTGGGATCGAGTTCCGCATCGGGCTCCTTGCTCAGCGGGGAGCCTGCTTCTCCCTCTGCCCCTCTCCCCTGCTCGTGCTCTTTCTCTAATAAATAAATAAAATCTTAAAAAAAAAAAAAGGAACTGGAATCTCCTTTGGAAAAGCATTATCAAAATTTTAAGCGCTCAAAATCATCTTTAGTCACAATACGAATTTCATCTGAAATTTCAAATAATATTAGACAACAGAGTGAGATCTTTTGGATCATCAGAAGAGGAGTAAGCTTGATAACAGATTGACAGAGAAACTGATTTAAAAGAAGAAAAATTCAGGAGTGCTTGGCTGGCTCAGTCGGTTTTGAGTTTGAGCCCCAGGTTGGGTGCAAAGATTACTTAAAAAGTAAACCTTTAAAAAAATATTTTTAATTAAAAATAAAATTAAAGGAAGAAAATTCTGACTCAAAGTCCTGAGCTCAATGTTTCACCTTCCTATATAAACTCTAGCTCTTTAAGACATATTTTTTTTACATTTAACATCATTATTAATATAAAGCTCTAGTTCTTAAACTTTGGTATCCATTAAATTCCCTTGTAGAGTTTCCTAAAAAGGAAGGTACCCAGGCCTGACAAAAACGTACTGCATCAGAACGTTTTGTTCTAGGAAGTCCCACATCTGTGTTAGAGAAGCTCAATGGAGCATCTTTTGACTCACACACAATATGTCTACAATTTTTAAGACACACACACACACATTTTTAACAAACTAGGCTTCCCAACCCTCTTTAAAAGCTGGTACAACTTCCTATACATACTTGATCTGCATGGAGCATACTCCACAGTCTTTGTTCCATCCTGAAGAAAGCATGTTCCAACAGGCTCTCTCTCCTGTTTCATTTCAGTCCTCCAGTGGTACAGCGGGGCACAGGCCTGAAATCAAAGGGGATGGTCCATGGCATAAAAATTCCCTGAAAATATTAGTGTTTCAGACAATCTGTACAACTTCAGATTTCAAAAACACTTTCTAAGCATTAATAAAAATTAATCAAGCCTGTCTTATACCAAGAATTCCTTATCACAACAGTGGATACAGATTTAAAAAGTACTTTCCTCACATATTTTTTTTCAAAATAGTCAGCAAAACTATTTCATGTAGCACTTTTCTTGATGTTTTGCACTAAGCTGATGGTCACAGATTAAATCAACATTTGAACTAAATAACATTCTCATGCATGTAGAATATACCCCTAAATTATAAAGCAAATGATTTATTAAGAAAAAAATAAAGGACTTTGCAGTGCTTACTTTACGTACTTTCCAAATAAATTATGACTTTTTTGTTTTCAGAGTTACAGATTTCAACACCATGTACAAGAAGTGGAACAATAACATAGTAATTTACCAAAATGTGACAATTTAATTCTGGAAAAAGGTTCAATTAACTTTCTGTAATACTTTTTTGAAGCAAAACATTAACACAAACACTGCAGACATTAATAGTAGGTTATTTTATATTTATCCTGAAAAAAGTGAAAGGAGATGATTATTGCTACTTTTCTACATGTACTTGATGTTTCACATACAAGGATTATTTTCTCCTTCTGCTTGTTTCTGCTTCTTTGCTTTCTGCCTAGAGTGCCCCCACTCTCAACCCCATCCTTTATTTCCAGCTGGACACATCCTTTAAAGCTCCTTTGAAATTTCAGCTCCTAAACAAATTCTTTCCTAATGCCCCACAATCAGATTTTTAAAAACAGTAATAAACACAATGCAGATAATTAAAACAGGGAAGGACTTTCTAAGGAAATGAAATTAAAGCTGAAATCAGAATAATGAGGAGCTAGCCAAGTGAAAATCAACAAAATGAGCATAACACAGAGGGAACAAAAACACTAAGATACTAACTGCAGTGACTTGTCATGTGGAAGGAATAAAGACCAGTGTAGCTAAAGCATGTGAGGTGGAGTAAGATGATGCCAGAGACAAGAGCCAGTGACCTGATTATGGAGATGCTCACAAGCCAGAAGAAGCAGCGATTTGTCCTCTGAGCGTGATGGAAAACCACTTGACTGTTTTAATCAAGAAGAAATGCTCTGATTCACTCTGGTCCTCCTCTGGAGAATGGATTGTAGTTGGGGCAGGAGAGGAAGCAGAAAGAGGAAGACAGCACTACAGGAACCCAGGCGGGTAATGATGGTGGCTTGAAACAGGGTGGAAACAGTGCAGATGATGATTATTTACTGATGGATGTGGGATATATTCTGGAAGCAAAATTGATACAGCTTACTGGTGGATGGGGTAGGAAGTCATGCCTCTAAACAAGTTGGGGAAGTTTTATATGGAAACAGTTATCTTTGTGTTTTTTTCCTTTTTTTAATTTTTATTTACGTATTTATGTATGTATGTATGTATTTTATTTGAGACAGAGAGAGAGAGAGAGAGAGCACAAGCAGGGGAAGCTGCAGAGGGAGAGGGAAAAGCAGGTTCCCCACTGAGCAGGAAGCCCAATAGGGGGCCCGATCCCAGGACCCTGAGACCATGACCTGAGCCGAAGGCAAATGCCCAATCAACTGAGCCACCCAGGTGCCCCTGTGTTCTTTCCTTTTTGATAGCGGGTAACAAAAGTTCTATTTTAGCCATGTTCATTTTGAGTAATAATATAGGAGATATCCAAATGGAAATGCCACATAGCTTGTTTGGAAATATGACTTTGAAAATCCAAGGAGAACTAAGAGCTAGAGTGATAGATTTGGGAATTATGACATTTGGATTTTATTTACAGCAATGAGACAGAATAGGAACAGCCAGGTAAAAGGTGTACTTAGAGAAGATGGGGGTCCAGAACACAGCCTAGGAACAACCCAATATTTAGAGACTGAGCAGAAGAGGAGACTGCAAGGAGCAGGCAAAGAAATGGGAGAAAACCAGGAAAATACAGTGTTCCAGAAGCCAAGGGAAGAAAAGCATTTCAAAAACAATGGGCTAACTGACCTTGCTGAATGGTGCTGAGACGACAAGAAACATAAGAACAAGTACCAATGATTTCAGTGACCTGATAGCCAAGGATGACTTTGGCCATGCCTACCTGAGCCTGACTGCAGTGGCTGGGAAGACAATGTGAAGAAAGTAGAGATGGTCACTGTAGAAAACACTTTCAAAACGTTTCTGAAAAGAGGAGCCAAGTAATGAGGCATAGCAGTGGGGAAGAGGCAAAGGGAAGGTTGCTGTATTTTTAAAGAGAGGAGGTACTAGTGTGTTTGATTAATCATAGGCCCACTAGTCCTAAACCTGGCTGGATAGAAACATACTGACAGGAAGTATCAACAGGGGCAGGAGAAAGGAACAACGTACGAATGAAGGTAGAAAGTAGCAGAACCCAAGTGACTAAACTCACCTACAAGGAAGTAACCAAAAGACTTACCAGAATTTTATCCTGTTTTGATCTCACAGATGCTCCAAACCACTGGTGAGACTTAAACTCCAATGGATCATCCTTGGCATAATCTCTATTGCCTAAGAAAAATAATGTGAGGGGGGAGAAACAAAATATATATTCTTAGTATAACAGAGTTTATTTCAAATCAGCCAGGTGTACAAATAGTGTAATCAAATAGCCTTTGATTAATCAAATACCACATTAGCTATTTATCTCATGTACTTTATGAATGTCAGGAACTTTCAACTACTCAAAAAATAAAACACAGGATGACTAGAGGTGTGTCAGGGTTGTATTAACTATTACAATGCAGATGTGAAAAAATAATACTAAGTTTCCCAGCTGCTAAGTTGTAGGATAATTATTAAACAAATACTTATAATTACCTACTGTACTCCCGCAAGTTCTGTGATTTAAAGATGTTATGAAAACAAAAAGCTACTGCCAGGCGCCTGGGTGGCTCAGTCAGTTGAGCGTCTGCCTTCAGCTCAGGTCGTGGTCCCAGGGTCCTGGGATCGAGCCCCGCATCTGACTCAACTGCTCAGCACGGAGCCTGCTTCTCCCTCTGCCTCTGCCCGCCGCTCCCCCTACCTGTGCTCTCCCTCTCTCTGACAAATAAATAAATAAAATCTAAAAAAAAAAAAAAAAGCTACTGCCTTTAAAAAACACCAGTAGCAAAAGACTAAAGTAAAAGACTAAGAGACTGCGAATGATACTGTAACACAGGAGTTAGAATCTAGAAGACATGATTTGGCTGGCGGGAAAAAGATTTAGATGTGGCATACTGCATGCAAGCATTTATTTTCAGTTTACATTAGTGAGAAAATTATTCCCAATGTATCAGCCACTCGTGTAAAGCACTGGAAAAAGGAAAGGAAAAGGAAAAGGAAAGAAAATCCTTTCACTGAAAAGCTGTTAAATTGGTCAAGGAAAAAAAATATGGAAACATATGTATAAAGCATTTGGGGAGAGACTTTTTTTTTTGAGAAAGATACTAATTATTTTTAAAGTCTAGTCTGTTCCTTAAAATCTACTTATAATAATCATTCTTTATAGACATATATTCCGAGGGGCACCTGGATGGCACAGTGGGCTGAGCGTCTGACTCCTGGTTTCAGCTCAGGTGGCGACCTCAGGGTCCTGGGATGGAGCCCCACGTCAGGTTCTGCACTCAGCCTGGAGTCTGACTGAGAGTTTTCTCTCCCTCCCCCCTGTCCCTATCCCACTCGCATGCAACTCTCTCAATCTAAAATAAATATTTAAAAAAAAAAACAATATATATTTCAAGAACTATACTGGACAAAGGCAGCAGACAAGGATCAATTTTAAGACTGCCAGCCAATGTGTAAAAATCATCAAAAGGTTTGTGTTAAATCCATTCCCTAAATTTCATTCATCTAAGGTAGTGCTTATGGTTATTTAGCTCCATTCTGAAGACTTAAGACCAACTGAAGTTATAAATAATTAATGAGAATTTCAATTATGCCAGGTGTCTTACAGACAAGGTAAAGGGCATAATACTGTTCACTATACTATTCTTTTACCTTTTCATTTTTTTTTTAGATTTATTTATTTATTTATTTATTTATTTATTTGAGGGAGAGAGAGAAAGCATGGGAGAAAGAGAGCACATGAGCAGGGGGGAGGGGCAGAGGGAGAGGGAGAAGCAGACTCCCCATTGAGCGGGGAGCCCAATGTGGGACTCAACCCCAGCACCCTGGGATCATGACCTGGGCCAAAAGCAGATGCTTAACTGACTGAGCCACCCAGGAGCCCCCCTTTTCATTATTTTGAAAAAATTTTCGGGGCACCTGGGTGGCTCAGTTGGTTAAGCGACTGCCTGCGGCTCAGGTCATGATCCCGGAATCCCGGGATCGAGTCCCATATCGGGCTCCCTGCTCGGCGGGGAGTCTGCTTCTCCCTCTGACCCTCTTCCCTCTCGTGCTCTCTATCTCTCATTCTCTCTCTCTCAAATAAATAAATAAAATCTTTAAAAAAAAAAAAAAAGAAAAAATTTTCTTTAATGTGTCAATCTCCAAAGGCCTCTATCTGTAGTCTAAATATAGCTGTTCCTTGTCAGTGGTCACAAAGACACATTTTTTAAGTAGAAGGAAGGAGAAAGGGAACTTAGCTAGTATATGCCCTTCACCGTGAAAACCAAGGTTTCGCAACAGTAGTTGGCTTGCCTCTGAAGCCTATGTTCACCTTGCCATCACCACTGGGAACAATACATGTCAATGACCCATAGATCACTAATCCATCTGTCAACGGACTCCTTTGTATTTCCCATCCTCCTACAGTTAGGTTAAAGCCACATAACTAGTGCTTGCCAATAAGCTAAGAGCAGAAGCGGCAGATGTCGCTTCCAACAGTTCAAGTAAGTTAAAAGTGGATATGAGCTCACTAATCATCAAAGAAATGCAAATCAAAACAACAATAAGATAACATCTCACACCAGTTAGGACGGACATTATCCAAAAACAAACAAAATAAAACGAAACAAGAAAACAAAAGCTAACAAGTGTTGGAGAGCACGTGGAGAAGAGGGAACCCCTGCACACTGCAAGTGGAAATGTAAACTGATACATCCGTTATGGAAAACAGTATGGAGGTTACTCAAGAAATTATGTATGGGACTGCTGTACGATCCAGGAATCCAACTTCTGGGTATATATCCAAAGGAATCAAATCACTATCCTCAAAGGGGTATCTGTATTCCCATGTTCACTGCAGCATTACTCGTAATAGCCAAGATATGATGGCAACCTAAATATCTACTGACGCGTGAACAGAGAGTATAGAGAATATTAGTTAGCCATAAAAAAAGAAGAAAATCCTGCCAGTTGAGGCACTGATGGATCTAGAGAATATTATGCTAAGAGAAATAAGTTAGACACAGACAAATACTCCATTCTATCACTTATATGTGGAATCTGAAATAATCAACTCATTAAAAAACAAATAAAACAAAAAAAAGTCGATATGAAATCTCCATGTTTTCTCTTACCCATCCATAGGCTAGAATAAGACGGTAGAATCACATGATACAAGCAGCTTTGGCCCAAGCTTTGAAACTGTAAGAACAGCCAAATGACCCACACTAGATGACGATATGAGCAAGAAATAGTCCTTTTTTTTTTAAGTGAAATTTGAGGTTTTGTTTGGAAATAAAGCATGACTGAAGTATAGCCTAGTGCAGCTTGAGTAATATACATTCTGCTATTTCCAAAAGTGCCTGACCAACAATTACAAAGAAGCTTAGCCTCTGGACGAAATGGGATTCAACTGATAATTTTCAATGTTTTAAACCATAAAATTTATGGTTACAAATATGATTTTTTTATTCCACTGCAACCTAACTGTTCTCTTACTGTGCTACAGACTTTCTACTCTATTCCTAACTACAAAGGAAATGTAGGCATTTACCTCACCCCCTTACATTAATGAAGGAGGTAAAATGCAGCATGACTGAGAAACAGGGGTGCTTGGAAAGATTCACCTCCACTCATTGTCCAGAGACCATAGACAAATTCAGGTAATCTTAGCCTGAGGGAACTGAGTTTATGAGCTAATAATGCATGTGAACAAAAAGTGTAACATTCTCAGAATTGCTACTTCCTGCTTCTGCTTTCATTTAAAACAAAGCCTTTTCAGCAAGACCCTAAATAATGTCCAAGCAGAAACAAAGCTTTTCTTTATTAGAAGAAATCTTTGTCTATACCACATCAGAAAGGTTCAAATTAAGGCTCCATGTATTTCCTCATAAGCTCTACAACTGCCAATTTCAAAAACAAAAGGATACAGAACCAATATCACTATATTCTTTGTTGGGGGAGGGGGGTCTTTATTTTTTTGTTTTTCTAAATTTTATTTTTTTATTTAAATTCAATTAACATATGTATTATTAGTTTCAGAGGTAGAGGTCAGGGATTCATCGTTTTTAAAATTTTATTTATTCGACAGAGAGCACAAGCAGGCGGAACAGCCAGCAGAGGGAGAGGAGGAGGGAGAAACAGGCTCCCCGCTGAGCAGGGAGCCCAATGCAGGGCTCGATCCCAGGACGCTGGGAACGTGACCTGAGCTGAAGGCAGATGCTTAACTGACTGAGTCACCCGGGCGCCCCATCATTAGTCTTATATAATACACAGTGATCATTACATTACATGCCCTCCTTAATGTCCATCACCCAGTTACCCCATCCCCCCACCGTCTCCCCTCAAGCAACCCTCAGCTTGCTTTCTATGATTAAGAATCTCTTATGGTTTGTCTCCCTGATTTTGTCTTGTTTTATTTTTTCCTCTCTTCCCCTATGATTTTCTGCTTTGTTTCTTAAATTGCACATATGAGTGAGATAATGTAATTGTTTCTCTGACTTATTTCACTTAGCATAATACCCTCTAGTTCCATCCACGTCGTTGCAAATGGCAAGATTTCATTTTTTTGATGGCTGAGTAGTATTCCATTGTATACATATGCCACATCTTCTTTATCCATTCATCTGTCCACTGGCATCAGAGCTCTTTCCATAGTCTGCCTACTATGGACATTGCTGCTATAAATATTAGAGTACAGGTGCCCCTTCAGATCACAATATTTGTTATCTTTGGGATATATACCTACTATTGCTATTGCTGGATCATAGGATAGCTCTATTTTCAACTTTTTGAGGAATCTCCATGCTGTTTTCCAGAGTGGCTGCACCAGCTTGCATTCCCACTAACAGTGTAGGAGGGTTCCCCTTTCCCTGCATCCTCACCAACATCTGTCATTTCCTGACGTGTTAATTTTAGCCATTCTGACAGGTGTGAGGTGGTATCTCACTGTGGTTTTGATTTGTATTTCCCAGATGCCAAGTGATGTGGAGCATTTTTTCATGTGTCTGTTGGCCACTTGGATGTCTTCTTTGGACAAGTGTCTGATCTTGTCTTCTGCCCGCCCATTTCTGGATCAGATTATTTGTTCTTTGGGTTGAGTGTGATAAGTTCTTTATAGATTTTGGATACTAAAACTTTATCTGATAAGACATTTGCAAATATCTCCTCCAATTCTGTCAGTTGTCTTTTGGTTTTGTCAACTGTTTCCTTTGTTGTGCAAAAGCTTTTTATCTTGAGGAAGTCCCAATAGTTCATTTTTGCTTTTGTTTCCCTTGCCTTTGGAGATGTGACTAGCAAGACGTTACTGCAGCTGAGGTCACAAAAGTTGCTGCTTGTGTTCTCCTCCAGGATTTTGATGGACTCCTGTCTCACACTGAGGTCGTGCATCCATTTTGAGTCTATTTTTGTGTATGGTGTAAGGAAATGGTCCAGTTTCATTCTGCATGTGGCTGTCCAATTTGCCCAACACCATTTGTTGAAGAGACTGTCTTTTTTCCATTGGCTGTTCTTTCCTGTTTTGTTGAAGATTAGTTGACCATAGAGTTGAGGGTCCATTTCTGGGTTCTCTATTCTGTTCTGTTGATCTATGTGCCTGTTTTTGTGCCAGGACCATACTGTCTTGATGATGACAGCTTTGTAATAGAAATCCAGGATTGTGATGCCACCAGCTTTGGTTTTTTTTTTTTTTTTCAACATTCCTTTGGCTATTCAGGGTCTCTTCTGGTTCCATACAAATTTTAGGATTATTTGTTCCAGCTCTTTAAAAAATTTGATGGTACTTTGATAGGGATTGTATTGAATGTATAGATTGCACTAGGTAGCATAGACATTTTAACAGTATTTGTTCTTCCAATCCATGAGCACAGAACATTTCTCCAATTCTGTGTCTCCCTCAATTTCTTTCATGAGTGTTCTATAGTTTTTTGAGTACAGATCCTTTGCCTCTTTGGGAAGTTCATTCCTAGGTATCTTATGGTTTTTGGTGCAACTGTGAATGGGATTGACTCCTTAAATTGTTTCTTCTAGCTCATTGTTAGTGTATAGAAATACAACTGATTTCTGTGCAATGATTTTATATCCTGCCACTTTGCTGAATTCCTGTACGAGTTCTAGCAATTTTGGGGTGGAGTCTTTTAGCTTTTCCACATAGAGTATCATGTTTTCTGAAGACTGAGAGTTTGACTACTACTTCCTTGCGATCTGGGTCCTTTTACTTCTTTTTGTTGTCTAATTGTTGAGGCTAGGACTTCCAGTACTATGCTGAACAACAGTACTGAGAATGGACATCCCTGTCATTTCCTAACGTTAGGGGAAAAGCTCTGTTTTTTTCCCCGTTGAGAATGATATTTGCTGTGGGCTTTTTGTATATGGCTTTTATGATATTGAGGTATCTTCCCTCTATCCCTACACTGTGAAGAGATTTAATCAGGAATGATGCTGTACTTTGTCAAATGCTTTTTCTGCATCTATTGAGAGGATCATATAGTTCTTGTCCTTTCTTTTATTTATGTAGTGTTCTTTAGCTTATGTAGTGTATCACAATGATTGATTAGCAGATGTTGAGCCACCCTCGCAGCCCAGGAATAAATCCCACTTGGTCATGGTGAATAATCCTTTTAATGTACTGTTGGATCCTATTGGCTAGTATCTTGGTGATAATTTTTGCATCCCTATTCATCAGGGATATTAGTCTGTAATTCTCCTTTTTGGTGGGGTCTTGGTCTGGTTTTGGGATCAAGGAAATGCTGGCCTCACAGAAAGAGTCTGGAAGTTTTCCTTCCATTTATATTTGTTGAAACAGCTTCAGAAGAACAGGTATTAATTCTTCTTTAAATGTTTGGTAGAATTCCCCTGGGAAGCCATCTGGTCCTGGACTCTAGCTTGTTGGGAGATTTTTGATCACTGCTTCAATTTCCTTGCAGGTTATGGGTCTATTCAGGTTTTCTCTTTCTTCTTGTTTCAGTTTTGGTAGTTAATACATCTCTAAGAATGTATCCATTTCTTCCAGATTGCTTAATTTGTTGGCATATCGTTGCTCATAATATGTTCTTAAAATTGTTTGTATTTCTTTGGTGTTGGCTGGTGATCTCTTTCACTCATGATTTTATTAATTTGGGTCCTTTCTCTTTTCATTTTGATAAGTCTGGCTAGGGGTTAAGCAATCTTATTAATTCCTTCAAAGAACCAGCCTAGTTTCACTGATCTGTTCTACTGTTCTTCTGGTTTCTATTTCATTGATTTCTGCTCTAACCTTTATTAATTCTCTTCTGCTAGGTTTAGGTTTTATCTGCTGTTCTTTCTCTAGCTCCTTTAGATAGAAAGTTAGGTTGTGTATTTGAGACCTTCTTGTTTCTTGAGAAAGGCTTATATTGCTATATACTTGGACTGCCTTTGCTGCATCCCAAAGGTTTTGAACAGTTGTGTTTTCATTTTCATTTATTTCCATGATTTTTTTTTAATTCTTCTTTAACTTTCTAGTTGACCCATTCATTCTTTGGTAGGACGCTCTTTAGGCTCCATGTATTTCAGTTCTCTCCAAATTTCCTATGATTGAGTTCAAGTTTCAAGCACTGTGGTTTGAAAATACGCAGGGAATGATCCCAATCTTTGGTACCAGTTGTGAGCCAGTATGTGATTTATTCTAGAGAATGTTCTATGTGCACTCGGGGAGAATGTGAATTCTGTTGCTTTAGGATGGAATGCTCTGAATATATCTGTGAAGTCCACCTGGTTCAGTATGTCACTCAAAGCCCTTGTTTCCTTGTAGATCTTCTGCTTAGATAATTTGTCCACTGCAGTGAGTGGGGTGTCAAAGTCCCCTATTATTACTGTAATTTTATCAATGTTTCTTTAATTTTGTTATTAATTGGTTTATATAACTGGCTGCTCCCATGTTAGGGGCATAAATATTTACTATTGTTAAATCTTCTTGTTGGATAGACCCTTTAATTATGATATAGTGTTTTTTCCTCATCTCTTATTATAGTCTTTGGTTTAAAATCTAATTTGTCTGATATAACGATTGCTACTCCAGCTTTCTTTTGATGTCCATTAGCATGATAAATGGTTCTCCACCCCCTCACTTTCAATGTGGAGGTGTCTTTAAGTCTAAAGTGGGTCTCTTGCAGACAGCGTATTGATGGGTCTTGCTTTTTTATCCAATCTGATACCCTGTGGCTTTTGATTGGAGCATTTAGCCCATCTACATTCAGAGTAACTACTAAAAGATATGAATTTACTGCCACTGTATTCCCTGTACTGTTTCTGTATATTGTCTCTGTTCCTTTCTGGTCTATGTTACTTTTGGGCTCTCTCTTTACTTAGAGGATCCCCTTTAATATTTCTTGCAGGACTGGTTTAGTGATCACAAATTCTTTTAGTTTCTCTTTGTCCTGGAAGCTTTTTCTCTCTCCTATTTTGAATGACATCCTTCCTGGATAAAGTGTTCTTGGCTGCATCTTTTTCTCATTTAGCACTGTGACTATATCATGCCAGTCCTTTCTGGCCTGCCAAGGTCTCTGTGGATAGGTCTGCTGCTGGTGTAATGTTTCTACTCTTGTGGGTTAAGGTAAAGGTTGTCCCAAGCTGCTTTCAGGATTTTCTGTCTCTGAGACTCGTAAGTTTTACTATTAGATGTTGGGGTGTTGATTTGTATTGATTCTGAGGTCAGTTCTGTGCCTCCTGGACTTGAATGCCTGCTTCCTTCCCCAGATTAGGCAAGTTCTCAGCTAGAATTTGCTCCAAAATACCTCTGCCCCCTCTCTTTCCTCTTCTTCTGGGATCCCAATTATTCTAATATTGTCTCACTTTATGGTATCACTTATCTCTCGAATTCTTCCCTCGTGATCCAGTAGTTGTTTATCTCTTTTTCTCAGCTTCTTTATTCTCCATCATTTTGTCTTCTCTATCACTAATTCTCTCTTCTGCCTCATTTACTCTAGTAGTTCGAGCCTCCATTTTTTATTGCATCTCAATAGCCTTTATTTTGACTTGATTAGATTTTAGTTATTTTATTTCTCCAGAAAGGGATTCTCTAGTGTCTTCTATGCTTTCTTCAAGCCCAGCTAATATCTTTATAATCTTTATTCTTAACTCTAAGTCTGACATCTTACTTATATCCATACTGATTATGTCCCTGACAGTACTGTCTCTCATTCTCTTTTTTGCAATGAGTTCTTCTATCTTGTCATTCTGTCCAGAGAACAGATGAATGAAAGAACAAAAAACTAAAATGGCAACAACAACGCCAGAGAAATATACACTAAACAAATCAGAAGAGACCCAAAACCCAAAAGAAAAAAAAAATTAATTAAAAAAAGAGAGTGAATATTATCAGATAGGTGAACAGAACAGAGGAATACACTGGATCCTGTGTGTATTTTGGTCTGTTAGAAAAAATTACATCAAAAAATTGTAAAGAAAGAAAAACATATACATATAAAAATAAAATTAAATTCAATGAAAGGATAGAATGTACCTGTAAAGATGAAAATTTAAAAAGACTTAAATAAAAAAAAAAGAAGAAGAAAAAGAAAAGAAAGAGAGAATATGATCAGTCAGGTGAAGACAACAGAGCAATACACTAGATGCTGGGTGTATTTTGGTCTGTTTGTTAAAAGAAACTGTATCCCAAAAGTGTAAAAAAAGAAAAATTTATATAAATACAAAAATAAAATTAAATACAAAGAAAGGACAGAATGTAAGTGTAAAAATGAAAATTAAAAAAGATTTTTAAAAAAGGGTTGAGGGCGCCTGGGTGGCTCAGTTGGTTAAGCGACTGCCTTCAGCTCAGGTCATGATCCTGGAGTCCCAGGATCGAGTCCCACATCGGGCTCCTTGCTTGGCAAGGAGTCTGCTCCTCCCTCTGACCCTCCCCCCCTCATGTGCTCTCTCTCTCTCATTCTCTCTCTCAAATAAATAAAATCTTTTAAAAAAATTAAAAAAAAGGGTTGATAATATAAGAAATTGGTTGAAAAAAGAAAGAGGAAATTAAAATACTAAAGGATTGTGAGAAAAAAACCCATAAATTCTATATACTCTTTTCCCCTAGCACTGGAGTTTTGCAGCTCTCTATGATCAGAAACTAGATCTTAGCTGGATGTTCTTGCTGATCTTCTGCGGGGAGGTACATGTTGCACTGAATTCTCAGGTGTCTTTGCCCTAGGCAGAACTGCACTGCCCTTGCCAGGGGACCAGGCTAAGTAAGCAGCTCTATGTGGCTTTTGTTCCTTGAAAGCTTTCCATGCCACTATAGAGGACAAGAATGAGAATGGCGGCCTCCCAATCGCCAGCCCCAGAGCTGAAAGGGCCCCCATTCCTCAGTGAGCCCTCAGGGAAAAGCAGGCAATCACTCTGGTCTCCCTGGTCTCCAACCACACACCATGCTCACCCAGCCTGCGACCAAGTGTTTCTATCTCAGGCATGGGACCCCCTTTTGAATCTCCAAACCCTGCAAACTCCTGTGGCGTGCACTCGCACAGCTCCTCCCAGGGGAGGGAGGGGGGGTCTTGCTGGGGTTCTGCCATTTGTTGGGCCCCTGCTCAGAGAGCAGTCGCCCAACCGAGCCATGGTTCCAGGTTTATAGCAACCCCGAGCTGAGAGCCCACTTCTAGGGTCATTGATCACAGCCAGCTTCCCTGCTCCAATGCCTGGGAACTCTGCTGCACTCAGGCACCCCTGGTTTTCCGGTGACCCCAGGGATCCTGAGACCACACTGTACCACCTAGGATTCTGTCCCACTTTGCCACCTGAGCACCTTTTAGGCAGGGAAGTCCCTCACTGGAGCAGACTTTTGAAAGTTTTGATTTTACACTCTGCTGCTGTATTACTTTCTGATGCTGGCTTACAGAGGCTCCTTCCCCCTGCAGTTTATCTTCCCATATATCGCCTCGGATTTAGTTCTCCATACCTCCTACCTTGCAGAAAGTGGTTGCTTTTCTATTTGTAGAGTTGCAGCTATTCTTTTCTTAGATCTCTGGTTGAGTTCACAGGTATTCAGAATGATTTGATAGCTATCTAGCTGAATTACTGGGACCAGACGAAATTAAGGTCTCCTATGCCTCTGTCATCTTGGACTATCCAAAATCACTATATTCTTGCCAATACAATTATTCCTGCCTACAAGACCTGATCCAGACTCTTCAAAAATGTCAATGTTAAGGAAAACAAAAAAGTAAGAAAGATTCAAGATTAAAAGAGAATGAGACACAGTAACCCGATGGAAGATACGATCTTTGAATCTTGTGTCGGGGCGTCTGGGTGGCTTGGTCAACTGTTAAGCATCTGCCTTCGGCCCAGGTCATGATTCCAGGGTCCTGGGATCGAGTTCCACATTGGGCTCCTTGCTTCTCCTTCTGTCCCTCTCCCCTGCTCATTCTCTCTCTTTCTCTCTCTCAAATAAATGAATAAAATCTTTAAAAAAAAAAAAACTTAGGCAAGAGTCTTCAAGAAAATATGTATTACCCATTGCTTTAACTGCTTTCAGTTTCAACAAGGTCACAACCTCAGATTAACAAATTTTCAAGAAGTTTACTCAACAGGAAGTTTTCCTTTACCAATCAGAACTTTATTCCCAGAGATCAAGCCTTAAAATACTTGATTCAGGCAGAAGTTTCATTCAGAGGAAGCGTGAATAGAGGGGAGGGTGGGAAGAAAGAAAAGGAAAGTGTACTTTCTGAACAAACTGACAAGAAGTTCATTCATAACCTGGCTGAAATTGGCAGCGATTCTGGAGCCTGAGTGAAGTAAATATTTTGAGTCACAGCCCTGAAAGTCACCCTTTCAAGTGACGCTGGAACTCCACAGGCTGCTTGGACCACACCACCAACCTTGAAAGGGGAATTACACACAGACAACTGCAGAAATCGCAGTGCTAGATGAAATGCCTCCTCAGGCAAAAGTCAAAAAAGAACAAAAATTTCTTTTCTTCTTTTTTAAGATTGAGTTATTTTAGAGGAGGGGGAGGGACAGAGGGAGAGAGAAAATCCTGAAGCAGACTCCCCGCTGACCACAGGGCTCTACCCCAGGACCCTGAGATCACGACCTGAGCCAAAACCAAGAGTCAGACGCTTAACCGACTGAGCCACCCAGGTGCCCCAAGAACAAAGATTTCTATCCATAGTTCTAGAAAACACCTTGGAAGACTAGCTCTGATCTTCCAAATAAATTAAAGGGGAAAAGAGTATCTCACAATGGTAAAAATGAGAAGAAACTGCCCCGTGTTACATAAATTAACATAAAATTGTACTATCACTTTCAAAAATACAGAGAGGAAAATACTGCTAGAGAAACTTGATGTTAATTAGCAAGTAAGTCACTAGAGGGTTGAAAAGGTAATGTCTTTTTTTGCCTGCTTTTAAACTGTCAATTGCATTTTGTCAGACTCCCGTGATTTAATACTTCAGGACAGAAGCATACTGAGCAGAGCAGAGTGTCACAGCTTTAGACTCTACCCCCTGATTAGTAGCCAGCTCTTCTCATTTCTTCTCATTTCCTCAGAATGTCTCAAAAGACACTGTTGAAAATTCAACTTGCTCTAAAGGGGATTTTTTTTTTTTTAAGACAAAGTTACTTTATCACCCTAAAGCTAATTTTTGTTGTTGTTTCTTCTTTTCATACCTAAAGAATATCCTTTGGAGCAACAAGATTATATCATCTTTTTTGAAAAGGCTAAAGTCAGAAAGAATGACCCAAGGCAATAAACTTCTATTTGGAAGTTACCTGGTGTTTTTACTCATTTGGTTCCTATTCATAACTATATGACTCTATGGATAAAGAAATTATTTAGGTCCTCAGAGAGCTTATTCTTTGCTCAAATAAGTGACTACTATAACAATGTTAATATATAGCATCATGGTGACTATAGTTAATAATACTGTATTGTGTATTTTAAAGTTGCTAAGACAGTGGATCTTAAAAGTTCTCATAACAAAAAAAATTTGTAACTATGTATGGTGACAGATGTTAATTAACTGTGGTGATCATTTTGCAATATATACAAATATCAAATCATTATGTTGTATAGCTGAAATGAGTATCATGTATCAATCGTACCTCAATAAAAACAAAAGAAAATGAAACAATGCTACCCCACAGTCATCCTTTTGTAAAATAAACAATTTACAAGCTTTTTTAAGCAGCTTTTTACCTCAAACATAACTTTTGCTCAGCTGCACTTCACACAAATTTGCCTCAAAGAAAAATCTCCCAATATTGCTTACTTATTTTGAAAATTAACAGGCCAGAGGAAGTAATCTCTTTGATCATTCAGTTAAATAAATCATGGGTACCTCCTACATCTAAAATGCAAGGAGTATATAGCGGTAAATGAGAAAGATAAGTCCCCTGCTTTCTAGAGAAATAATAAGCAAATAATTATATAAGGTATATAATATATATATTCAGGGAGTCACAAATGCTATAAAAGATATTTGAGAGAAAACAATGAAGAGGTGGTCAGACAGTGCTGGTATTTGTAACCTAATGCTATTGTGAAATAATGTATTTCACTGATTTGGAGTTGCAAATATTAAGACACTATTAACATCTTTGAAATCTAAGTATTATATACAGTCAGTGGTGACTTAAAATTAGCATGTTTTAGAAATACATATAGTACATTTTAACATCAATGGCACTATTACATTTACAGTCAACTGATTTTTTAAAAAGGTGCCAAGAAAATTCAATGGGAAAGAAATAGTGTTTTCAACAAATGGTGCCGGGACAATTGCATATCCTTACATAGGCAAAAAGATTAATGAGGAACCTTATCTCAAACCAAACAAAGAAAAAAAAAAATAGATCACACACTTAAATGTAGGAGCCAAAACTATAAAATACTTATAAGAAAACAGGAATTAAAAAAAAAGAAAATAGGAATAAACCTTCAAATCTTAGATTAGACAAGATTTAGGAAACCAAAGTCCAAGAGATAAAAGGTTGATAAATTGGACTTAATCAAAATTTGTAACTTTTAGCTTCAAAAAACATCACAAAGAAAAGTGAAAAGACAACCCACAGCATGGGAGAAAATGTTTGCAAAGCTTATATTCAATAGGAGACCTGTATCCATAATTAACACACGCACACATACACATACACACACACCTCCTCCTTGCAATTCAAGAATAAAAAAAAACAGCCCAGTTAAAAATAGGCAAAAAACTTGAATAGATGTTTCTCCAAAGGGGATACACAGATGGCCAGTAAGTACGTGAAAAGATGCTCAACATCACTAGCCATCAGGTCTACACAAATCAAAACCACAATGAAATATCATTTCACATTCACTAGAATGGCTCGAATAAGATAAAATAACATATGTCCATAAGGATGTGGAGAAACTGGAATCCTCACATATTGCTAGTGGGAATGTAAAACGGTGTGGTGTGGCCAATTTTTAAAATAGTTTGGCAGTTTCTTAAAAAAGTTAAAAAGAGTTACTATATGACCCAGTAATTCCACTCCTAGATATCCAACCGGGAGAAATTAAAACATATGTCCAGATAAAAACTTGCACATGAATGTTCACAGCAACATTGTTTACAGTAACCAAAACGTAGAAACAACCCAAATGTACATTTACTAGTAAATGAATAAACAAGGGTTCAGGGAATGCTACTGGGCAATAGAGGAGGAAAGGAGAACTGACCCATGTGACCACATGGATGAGATGCCAGACACAAAAGACCACATAGTGTATAATTCTATTTATATGAAATATCCAGAGAAGGGAAACACATAGACCTAGAAAGTGGATTTGTGACTGCTGGGGGTTAGGGGTGCAAATGGGAGAGTGGCTAACAATGAACATGAGGTTTGTTTTTTTTTTAGGTGAGGGAAATACTCTGGAATTAGATTATAATAATATCTGTATAACTCTATAAATATGGTAAAATTCACTGAATTGTACACTTAAAAATTGCACACCGGTGAATTTTACGGTAAATTATATCTCAATAAAGCTGTTTTAAAAAACAAATGACAAACTTGTCAAGTGCAAAGATAACTGCAATACTGAGCAAAAATATATGTATATAATAAAGACTGCTTTTCAAAATTAACAGAAATAAAAAGATGCATTAGTAGGGTAACAGATCAAGAACAAGAATAGAAAATACAAAAAAAAATAGGAAGAGCTAATAAACATATGAGAAAAGACTTAACCTCCCTAGAAATCAGAAATACAAATTAAAACATAAATGTTTCACCTGTGGGACTAAGCAAGACTAAGAAAGCTTGGTTCAGGGATAGGTTGTATCATTTTTTCCTATTTAGCAAATTATGTATAGAAGTATGTTAAAAAACATCTCACTGGCTTCTAAGTTTCATTTTTAGAAATCCTAAATAAATAAAAATACGAACAAAGACTTAATAAGCATGTTCAAAGCTTTGTTATAATAGCTTTATAAAAGCAACAAAATGCCCCACAGAATAGGAGATTGAGCAAATTATAATTTTATGTGTACGCACACACACAAGTATATACACAGGCCACAGGTACATACAAAAACATACTATACACACACATACAAGTATATCCTACGGCCACTAGTTTCCCAGGTGGTTGGGATTTCAGAGATTTTGTTTTCTTTTTGCCTCTTGGTGTTTTCTCATTTGTTCAACCAATGAATATGAATTATTTATATGTTTTAAAAGGTGGAGAAAAAAGTAGTGTGGATATGTATTAATCTTCACATATAAAAGCTTTAGTCAGGAGCTTCTACAAGCCCCCACCCCTGCTTTTTTTTGAGAGAGAGAACATAGGCTGGGGAGGGGCAAAGAGAGAGAAGGGAGCAAGAGAGTCCCAAGCAAGCTCCACACCCAGCATGGAGCTTGACTCAGGGCTTGATCTCACCACCCTGAGATCATGACCCGTGCTGAAATCAAGAGTTGGATGCTTAACCAACTGAGCCACCCAGGTGCCCCCTTACAACCCCTCTCAATCAACTTTATGTTTACATTTTCATCTCCCACACATAAAGCAGTTTTAGTTCAAAAAATTCAAGAACATTTAGTAAATTGAGTTAAGCATTCCTATTCCTATTCCTCTATTCTATGTTTAAATTCTGTTTTAGAGTCAAACTATAGAGCAGAATATAGTAAAAAATAATTCATTAAAAAAATCAAAATTCTAGATAGTACTGAAAACCAAAATGGAGGTTAATGATTTCTCTGATTTAGTAACAAAAGTTTCTTAATTTAAGAAACTCTGATAGATAGGGCGCCTGGGTGGCTCAGTCGGTTAAGCGACTGCCTTCGGCTCAGGTCATGATCCTGGAGTCCCGGGATCGAGTCCCACATCGGGCTCCCTGCTCAGCAGGGAGTCTGCTTCTCCCTCTGACCCTCTTCCCTCTCGTGCTCTCTGTCCCTCATTCTCTCTCTCTTAAATAAATAAATAAAATCTTTAAAAAAAAAAGAAACTCTTATAGATAATATGTAGCAGTTAGATATTAGTATTAAAGGGTGATTTGCTTTATAAACTTCAAAATGTCTTTAAAAGTCTTTAGAAGCAATTTGTATTCACTTAAAATGACACAAGATAAAAATCTCTAAGCTCAAAGTGTTTGGAGTTGCAGACAACTGAAAAATAATTATTTGTGAATATAAAAGTAAGTTCTGAAATCACAATCTATGAACACGAGAAAGTGTTACTAATTCACACAGAGGTGTCAAGAAACATCTTATATAAAATTAGACTGTTTTCCAAAAGTAAACAAGAGTCAAAAGCAGAGCCAGAAGAAAACATGATAAGGCTTGTTTCACTGGGATTTGTATTTATTTATTTACTGAGTTATGACTACCACAGGGAACAGAGAATCGAAATCTCCTTCTTCCATGAGCAATTCTGATGGTTCTGTTGGAGCCAGCACAAAGAATACAGGCCCTTTGAAAACATCTATTGCTTTATCAATGCTGGTTTGTTTCCTCCTAGCAATGAGAAGGAAATGATCCTAAAAGCATCTAAAAGTTTAAAAAAAAAACTTCTTTATGGAAAATTTAAAAAAAAAAAAAAAAAAGAGCAGCCAAATCAATGTTAAGTCTTAAAATAATGGGTATGAGTCAGGAATAAAATGGGTTTTAAAGGTTCACATGAATTTAGTTTTGGTGAAACATTTAAAGTGTTAAAATAACAACTAACTGCATGTGTATTAATTGACTAGTAATAAAGGAAATGGATTAATTAGATTAAATGATTTCTAGGTTGCCTCCCAGCTGTCCAACTGCAGAAACGAATGCACCAAGGAGTGACAGGTGATATAAGAAGAAACAATTTCATTTAAAAAACCAAAATTTCTGGGGCGCCTGGGTGGCTCAGTTGGTAAAGCATCCAACAACCAACTCTTGGTTTTTAGCTCAGGTCATGATCTCAGGGTCGTGAGATCAAGCCCTGCTTTGGGCTCTGCACTGGGCATGGAGCCTGCTTAAGATTCCCTCTCCTTCTGCCTCCCACGCATACACTCTTTCTCTCTCTCAAAAAAATAATAAAATAAAATAAATTTTAAAAATAAAAAAAATTCCTGGGAGGCATCTCGCTAGCTTAGTAGGCAGAGCATGCAACTCTTAATCTCAGGATCATGAGTTCAATCCCCACCTTAGGCTTTGGGCTTCCTTAAAAAATAATAAAATAAAATAAAGCCTTAAAGTAAATGTATTTTGTATTAACCAGGGAAGGAAGACTATTTTTTTGTGTTTTTAACTTTCTAATCTGCAGTCTTGTCACAACTGTAGAGATACCTAGACAGAACTTTGAAAGAAAATGCACAAAGAGAACAATGTCAAACAGGCTGTTTTGAGATTGCCTGATTATTTTAATTGCAATGAATTACAAACTTAATGGCACAGAGGCCAGAGAGCAGCTAAAAGTTTTCTATTTTCTATTAAATACAAAGTGTAGTAATATCCAGAAAATACTCCACAGCGTTCTTCTTGACCAGAGAACTGGCAAAGCCAGTTTGTGGGTTTGCCCACAGCCTACAGCCAAGCCCTTCTGGGAATAAGTGGTTAAGTGTTCCAGCAAGCTGTTTTGGGTAGGCAAGGGAGTAAGCTGACTTCTGACCTTCTCTAAGTCAGATATTGTTAGTGAGGGGTGACATTCATTCACTGAATTTGGAATATAAACATAGGAGCTTCTCCTTCTTTTAAGGGACATATTTAAAAATCATGAAGGAAAGTCCATATTTCTAAACAGAGACTTTAGCCAGGTGCTACATGTTCTCCTCCTTCAGTGCAAATCCCCAGTCTAATCTTTTTGGAAGAACTGAGAAAAATGAGGCAGTAGTCAGTCTGTTCACAACATCTGCTTTATAGAAGAAGCATGTTGCAAGGAGAGGATTTTCCCAAATGTCACCATAACGGGTCAAAATGCAAACCAAAGTATAATCCATTTAAGAATATCTACAATTATCTTTATTTCTTTCATTTTCTGTAATTACTCACTTCCCCACAGCTGTTGTATGGGCATGACATAACAACCCTTTCTTCATTTGTATACCTCTTCATTGTTTACAAAATACCTTCACAGGGGCGCCCGGGTGGCTCAGTGGGTTAAGCGACTGCCTTCGGCTCGGGTCATGATCCTGGAGTCCCGGGATCGAGTCCCGCATCGGGCTCCCTGCTCGGCAGGGAGTCTGCTTCTCCCTCTGACCCTCTTCCCTTCGTGCTTTCTATCTCTCATTCTCTCTCTCTCAAATAAATAAATAAAATCTTAAAAAACAAAACAAAACAAAACAAAATACCTTCACAGACATCATCTCCTTTGATACCCAGGATAACCCTTAGGGAAAGGTAATATGTTTATTTAACAAATGGGAAAAACTGAGGCTGGCAAATAAGTCACTTGCTCAAGGTCACATCTAAGGTGTGTGAGCCTACCCCTTCTAAGTCAAATTTGCATTCCTCATATTCACAGAGCCAAAGCAAAAAGAACAAGAGGGGGAGTAAGACCAACTTATACAAGCATGGCTCTTGCCCTAAAGTAACTTGCAGTATAACCAGTATCCAACAACAAAATATATAAAAGGGTAACAGAAAAATGCCCCTATGCCCAAAGATCTCCTCGTCCTAATCTCCAGAACTTTACATGTGAATGTGTCTTCACATGGCAAAAGGAACTTTCCAGATGTGATTAAATTAAGGATCTTGAAGTGGAAGATTATTCTGGATTATTTTAGTAGACCCAACGTAATCACAAGAGGGGGCAGAAGAGTTAGTGTCAGATGACGTAGCCTAAGAAAGATCAGATTAGCCATTGCTGGCTTTTAAGATGGAGGAAGGAACCACAAGCCAAGGAATGTGGGTAGCTTCTAGAAGCTGGAAAAGGTATGAAAACAGATTCTTCCCTTGAGCCTCCAGGAGGAAGGCAGTACTGCCAAAACCCTGTTTTTAGCCCAATTCGCATTTTGGACATGTGACCTCCAAAACTGAAGATAATAAATTTGTGCTATTTTTAAGCCACCAAGTTTAAAGTAATGTGTTACAATAACAATAAAAAACTAATTCGGGCACGAAGACAAAACTGAGGCAACAGACTATATCTAGTGGGCTACATGAATATTCTAGATATTGTTTTGCATCCCAGTATATTTTAGAATATTTTTATTTCCTAAAATATATTAATCTTAAATTAAAGCATGTTAAGCTTTCCTTAAGTCCTACTTTTCCACATCCACATTCAGATAAATTAACCATGTTTTCTACATATCAATCATCTTCATGTAAGACAAACAAATCACACCCCAAAGTTATGTTTTCATTTTCACTAATTCTACAATGGTTCAAAGTTCATATTTTTCTGCCAATTTAGGGAAAAATCCGTTTCAGCCATTATGCAGACATTGGTTAAAGCCTACGAATGGTGCGCAGTCATTACATCAATTGGTTTAAAAATCCAAGAGGGCAACTATTTCAAAGCAAATTGTACTATTTCAATCATTATCCAAGTATGTAAAATAAGACACTAGGTTTTTCTTTTTACATCCTAGTCATGACTCTGTTTACATATAACGTCAAGAAAATCAGTAAGAAAAAGAAAAATAAAGAAGTCACACAAAAGGACACAACTAGAAATGCAATAAAGGTTATGCTTAGAAGTTAACAACAGCAATAAAAAATGGCAAGCAAAAGTCAATAGCTTGAAAGAAAAAATAACACGTTTGAGAGCTAAATTTCACAAATCCAAGAGATAAGAAATTTTAGACTGAGGTTTCCTTTTGTTTCTGCAGGCTTAGTCATACATAAATATCATTCAAAAATCAAAGTAGCAATTAAGCTTGCCATCTTACACTGAATTTTCTACTAAATTAAACTTTCAATCACAGAACCCTATGTTTTCCCTTACTGTTTAAAAGGCATTATGTACATATTTTGAAGATATCCATGATAATATCCATTATTTCATATAACATATATAATTCTACTAAAAAAATGACTAATAAAATTAAATAAATCGGGTACTGAAAAGTGTTATTTTCTCTGTAATGTTCATACCAAACCTATGTACTATGGCAAAGAACAAGATCTATCCACTGAGCTCTTGATCCTTTTATTTTTAATACAGTGCTCTATAATGTGTTAGGCTTTATGGTCACTGGATTTGGTTAGGCTGCTAGTTTAGAGTACCTCTTTAAAATTCACTTAGATGTTTCTTCAGCTTACTTTCAACTTCATTTCTCACCATGTCCTCAATGCCTTATTGCCCTCACACTATACATAGAAACTTGATACTCACACAGATACCACGTATGTGGGTCACACAGAATTATTTATTTTTTTTTAAGATTTTATTTATTTATTTGTCAGAGAGTGTGTGTGTGTGCGTGCACACAAGCAGGGGGAGAGGCAGAGGAAGAGGGAGAAGGAGACTCCCCAGTGAGCAGGGAGCCTGAAGTGGGACTGGATCCCAGGACCCTGGGATCATGGCCTGAGCCGAAGGCAGAAGCTTCACTGACTGAGCCACCCAGGCGTCCCCACACAGAATTACTCTTCATTTATAAACATCTTTTACCAATCTATGCACGTACTGTTTCCTCTACGTGGAACCCTCTTCTACATCTGGTGAATTCCATCTCCTTTTTCATTAGCTAGCTCAAATGTCACCAACTGCTGAGAAGCCTTCTTCAAAGGTGCCAGCAGAGTTCGATACTTCCCAGTTATGCCTTCTTTATTTCGGTATAAATGTATTCGTGTCTACTACTCAAAGTTAAAGTGAAATAAATGTAGATTGGTCTTCCACCCATATTTTTGAAATTTTCCCTCCTTCCCTCACTACCCAAAATCATGCCCTCAAGTAGGAAGAAAAGCACACTAAACATATTTATCTTTCTTCTGTAAGAGTTTCTTTAGTTTCTTTAAGTATCATGCCATCTTAAAATCAAAACCCAGACTTCCTTCCTTTAGCTACTACTACATGTCTTAATGCATGTGACCAGCTACAGCAAAACTGACTTCTAATAGATTATACACTGCCTAAATATCCAGGGACATCTTTGGTAAACACTAAAAGGAAAATTAGCCCCCAAATTATTTATTGATCAGTAATATAGACATCTTGTATTTGTAAAGAATGCTTTCTATTACCTTGTTTTCCAGCCAAAAAGAGAAAAATGCACCTTTTTGCTTCTGTGCTTTTTCTTCTTTTGAAAGACACTTTTATTTCTCTATACAAGCTGATAACCTATCATTTCTTAGTTATGTGAGAGAAGCCAGGCTTTTCCTGACTTTCATAGGCATGAGACTTAGACTCAGCCCTTGATCAAATACTACCACAAAAGCTTTGAATCTCTAGCAAGTGATGCAAAGAGGCAGGGATGGATAAGAAATTATTCTCATGGTGTCCCATGGTCAACAATAGCAATTCCAGCAGCAATAAAACAGTACCAATAGTTCCTCTGCTAGCTTCTCTTGCTCATTTTCAGAAAACTAGTGAGTTACCAATATCCTTCTAATAAATTTCTGTTCAGCTAAATTTAGCCAGTCAATTTTTATTGCTTTTCACAAAGAACCCAACACCTATATGCAAAATACACACTTAATGCATTCTACCCTAATGCCAGGTATCTCTCCATGCAACAGGGAGCAAAAATAAGTTTGTTTCCCGGTTTGGAGAACTTAGTCTGGCCAGGAAAACATCATAACATAACCAGGAAAAAAAAAAAGAAAGAAAGAAAGAAAAGAAAAGAAAAATCAATGTAAATTTTAGCTTAATGAAAAAAAAAGAGCTGTGTTTGGTGCACTAAGACTGCTTGTATAGCAGAACTTGACCAAAAGGAAGAGGAGGGAAAATGGCAAAGGCTGTTCAAAATATACTATTTAACAGCAAGCATTTATACATCCCCAAAAAGCACCCTTCTGTAAAAATTTTTATAGTGATTCTGGAGCTAGCTGAGGTTTGTTCTTTTTACAGGAAGGGATAAAGTCACTATTCTGCTTCTTTTAAGGATAAACAGCCAGGAAACAAAGGAGCCTAAAGTACTTCACGTAGTTACAAACATCAAATGTTGCAGCAAAAATCATCAGGGGGGCTTTCCAAGGTTCAACTAAACTTTCAGACTCACAAAACTACTGAAGGCCACACATACCAGCAGTCTATTTAGAGGACATAGGACAGAATCAGACATACCTCCCGAATGAGAGTGCTTACATGAATTTGCCCGTGCAGAAGTACATACATACAGCTGTCCAGAGCTCTTCTCTTGGCCTCACCAAATGACAGTTCAGATATGAAGAAACAAGATCTGGTGGGTAGAGGAGCCACCCTGGGTCAAAGCTTCATGCCCCAAAGGAATGGTATCTCTTGTAATGACTCCACAGCCAAAGGTTTCAGAATGCCCACAGAGGACATGCCATTTATGAGTTAACCGTACTCAGGGAACCCCAAAGCTACGTACGGCATCCCCATCATGTACTTTCAGTCTACTGATAATTTCAACTAGTCTAAATGCAATTTACCAACCAGGGACCATTTTTAGCATAAGCAATTGTATCTAGGCACTTAACCACTCAGGATGCAGTAAAACAGAACAAAAAACTTAGTAAGATCAAATTGACATGTAGAGTAGGAAAGGGTTTCAACAACCATTTTTCAATAGCTGACTATTTAAAATATGCAATTTTACTGTCCCTCTATGTATTATTCAGTTAGGCTGCATTATGCTGTAGTAACAAGCATCCCTAAAATCTATAAGTCGAAAATAACAAAGAATTATTTTGTACATGTTTATTGTAGGTTAGTAAGCATCTGTGCTTCCTCACTCAGGGGACCCAGGCTGATAGAGGCTCTAGCATTTAAACTATCACTACTCACTATAGCATCTGGTAAGGGGAGAGGCAGAAAAACACCCCAACTCCTACACCCTTCTACCCACAAATGATACACTTCTATTCATGTTTTACTGGCTAGAAAAAGTCACATGAGTGTACCCAAATTCAAAGGTTTTCCCCAGAGTTTTAGAAACATGATACTGATGAACAGTTGTTAATGTGTACCACATCATATAAACCAGAGCTAATTTAAATAAAATGATTTTAGGAATTTTATTTTCAAAATATTAAAAACACGAAGATGGAGCCGTTTTAAGCATTAAGGTCTCTTTTGCACCCAGAAACACAACAAAGTAGCAGATAAACTACCTAATTTAAATTCTTCAGGATCACCCCAGGAATGTATTACAGAATGTCAGAAAGGGAGGTAATTTTTCCAACCAACACTGGAAAGGCCTGTTCTCTTTTCAAGACACTACAACACACAGCAAATATAAAGTAAGTGAAGAGAAAAGAGTCACGGGGCAAACTCAACTATAGCATCAAGAAGGTTTGGAACAATAAGGGGACACAATAGTCCCAGACAGAGAGCAGAGACTTTAAAACAAGGAAGGAATGGTCAGTGGGGCAAACTGTGGAAGGTGCAATAGAATGAGGGGTCCCAAGGGCCCACTGAGTAGGCAGCCACTAACGAGTTCAGTTGGAGTCACAGGTGGTTTGCCAGACTAAAGTGGCTGGACATGGGAAGTGATGAAGAGGATTCAATATCCTGCATGTGACGAAAAGGAGAAAGGAAAATAAGAGGAGATAATGTTCAAGGAGAAGCTGTTTTGATTAGTTTTTCAGGTAGAAACAGTTTAAACATGTTTGAAAGTTAAAAGAGAAAAGAAAAAGGGCAAACGTAAAGCAGGGACAGAGCGATAAACGAAGGAACAGGCAGGGTCCATGAGAAGGGCTGAGGGAGCAGGTGATAACAAGACAAAGCAGCTTGCATTTACCGAGCCGCTGTGATGTGCCAGTCCCTGTACCAAGCACCTTACACGTCTGAACTCACACATTTTTAACTCATTCAGTTTAGCGCATACCCAGGAGAAGGCCTGAGGAGGACACTGCACCAGAAGACAGTAACCCGTGCAAGCTAAACAGCTACAAACGGCAGGACCAGTGTTTGAGCCCAGGCCGGCCACCTCAAGAAACCACACTCATCCCCTCAGCTACTGTTTCCCTTGACATGTGACTGAGATGACAAAAGACAGACCGAAAAGTCACTATCTTCTTTGAGACGCTGGAAAAGATAAAAGACATTTGTGGTGCAGAGATGCTTATGTGTCTGGGCTTGGATGGAGTGAGAGCTCCTCAGGAGGGAGGTGTAAGGCAAGTTTAGGAGACGCTTAAATTATAAGCATTTCTTCCACAGTCAAGACACAGTCTGTTTCTAGATACACATTATCTTGACTAGATTACTGCAAACTATAGTGTCCTCTTTTCTTAAATTGAAATGAACACTATGTGGACAAAAATTCTAATGTTAAAAATGAATGTATTCGAATGTAAAAAATGAAGTCTTAATTTGTATATTCTTTTCATGAGGGAAGTCTCTATATAAAATGATTACAGAAATATAAGGAAAGAAGAAAACAGAGCAAAAATACATATCTGTACACATATAGCTAAAGAACTTTATTTAACTATAATAAAAGTTCTTATGATTCATTCATTCATTCACCCATCCAATTTACTGAGCCCCAACTTGTGCTAGGCAACAGGCATTGTGCTAGGCCTTGGGGTTTCAGCAGTGAATAAAACAGATTAAAAAAACAAAAAACAAAAAAAACTGTCCTCATGGAACATACAAACTAATTGAGAGAATGAGACATTAACTAAAAATAAATACCTTATATAGCAATGTGAGCATTCCAGGGAAAAATAAAGCAAAAAAAAAGGACAGAGTACAAAGTGGGAAAGGGGCAATTGCAATTTTAAATAAGATGGTCAGGGAATTACTGAGAAGATGGTATTTGAGCAATTTTTGAAGCTAAAGGTGGAGCGGGCACCCAATGGACATTTGAGAAAACAATGCTCCAGGCAGAGGAAAGAGCCCACGCAAGGGTGAGGTGGGAATGTGTCTTGTTTATGAGCCCCTGCGAAGTGAGGCTGGAAGAAAATGGAGGGGAGAATAGAAGATGAAGGTAAAGATACAAATAGTGGGCTGGAATACTCAGGGACCTCTCAGCTACTATGAGACAAATAGGAAGACACTAGTGGAATATGAGCAGGAGTATTATAATCTGAATGTTTTTGTTAAAAGAATCACTCTGGCTGCTGTAGAGAACAGTCCGGGGGTATCCAGGGCAGAAGTGGGGAGAACGGTGAGATGTGCCAGCTCTCTTCCAACTGCCCCTCCAGGTTCCCTATGCACCCTGCTCTTGGCCCAGGATGCTGGCCAGTGTGAACTTACGGGCTGCCCCACCTGCTGGCTCCCAGAGGGATCACAGTGGGGAGCACACACAGGATCACAGGGAGGAAGGGTGAGGTCAGGGTTTTAGTCCCCTGCTCCTCCCTTCCAGTGCCTCTGGGCTGGCCACTGCCCTCTGACAAAAGCCACAGCTCCTGTCTTGTGGCTCTCTCCACCTAATCATCTGGATTCTGGGTTAATTGCTCCCTTTCCTTAACTGCTCCCTTTCCTATCTCCCTCAGGCCTAAAGGCCCAATTTTAATGAGACCTTGCACAGTACTTTTTGTAAATAGTCCTTTTACTTAAAAGCTCCTCAAACTATCCCAATTTAAGTATACCATCTCTTTCCTGGCAGCACCCCTACTAATTCAGGAGTCCAGGACAACAGTCCAGGTGGGAGACAATGGTAGCTTAGACCAGGATGTTAGCAACAGAATGTCAAGAAGCAGTTAGATTTTGATTTGCCGACACATAAAATGTCAAGCATAACTCCAGTTTTTGGCCTGAGCAACCAAAAGGATGGAATGCCATCAACTGAGATTCATTTCTTAAAATCACAAATCAATAGAAAATATGTGCAAATATATTAAAATTGGCATGCAGGACAAAGAACACTAGGGCTTACAAACAAATGCAAAGATGCTTCTCTTTCTGTTAAAGAAATGCACACTAACATAACCATATAAAACAATATAACAAATGTAATATATGATATAGATACATAATATATAAAAGAACATACAATATAAAATTGACAAAGATAAACTGATCAAAGCCAAATATGGTGATAAATGGTGCTGTCGTGGATATCAGAAAACATAACTGAAAGAGCATAAACCTCTGTGAAGAGTAATTTGCAGTATCTATCAAAACTTTAAATATACATATTTAAAATCCCCCGCTAGGACTTTATCTGACAAACATACACATTTGCACAAATACACGAGTACAAGATTTTTCACTACTACAGTGTTTATATTTACAAAAGACTAGAAACAACCTAAATGTCCAGCAATGGGAAATATGAGTTAAATAAATTAGGTTATATATACTAAAGTATAAAATACTATCAGTGATTTGCAAAGAACGAGGTAAATCTATATATATATCAATATGGAAAGGAAATATCTACAAAAGATTTATATTGCTGGAGGGGGTGGGAAAGAGTCAGGTGCCAACCAGAAATATTTAGTATATTATTATTTGCGAGGGGTTCTTTTTTTGAAGGATATACACATATGTAAGAATAAGAAAATTCTACAAAAAAACTGTGGAGAGCAATTGCCTCTAAGCAGGCTGATGTTAGAGACTCCTATATTTCACTGTATACCCTTTTGGACTATTTGAAATTTTTTGACCAAGTACATATATTATTTTTTCAATAAACAAAATAGTATATAAAGCTGGATTTCAAAAAAGTAATAAATTATCTTATACTGCATAAAAACCTATGGTGCTAAATACAGAATTATATCTGAACAGTACAACCTATAACAACTGAACTATAGTTTCATTTTATTATTTCCATTTTGTTAGAAAATATAAATGCCCTGACCATTAATATTTTGAATCACTGGTATTTCTCCATTTGTGGTAAAGTTAAGCCTATTTACATACTCTTGGGGTTTTCCAAATGTCAGTCATGTATGGAAAAAACAACAGGGTTTAATGTAGATGATTTCAAATGGAAAAAAACAAACATGACCTGATTTCTATTAAGAGTTAGTTAATGACTGACACTCATTTTGGCACTGATCAGGATGTCAAATGGAACAGTCTACATCATGATTCCTGTTTCACTAATATAATTCCCAGAACTAATATATTTTAGAACTAGCAGGAAATGATATGGAAAAAAAAATTAGTTATCTTCAGGCTTACCTTAAAATATTCTATCAAAGCCCAGCAAATCCAAATTGCTAAAAAAATTTTGTAAAACTATTTTACCAGATCAATGTCACATTATTTCTTCGAAGATTCTCTAAGTTTTCACAAATGTAGATAAATATACCAATACAAATGTGTACAGGATTATATACATTTTATTTCACAGATATAAATTAAAACTCAACTTATTTCTTCTCATCTTCCTTGTGCAATTTTTCTCCTCTCTACCATAATCCTGACTGACACAGAAATCTATCTCTGTAGATAAAATTTTAATGTTATCCAAACCATAATGCATAATTTACCCAATAAATGTGGGGTAAGTTTTTTTTTTAAGTCAACCAAATCTCCTTGAATATAAAAGACTCAACTGGTTTTGGTAGTACCACTCAAGGCATGATTAGGGAGTTGATCTACAATTGTCAGAGAGTCATTCTTTAATTTTCTGACAGAGAAAAGGACAGAAAGCCTTGCTCCCTCTTCTTAGAAGAGGTACAAAAACATTTTAATAGATTTTCCCCAGATTTCTATGGACTAACACTATTAGTTTGAAATTGAAGACACCCAAAACAGTGAAAATACAATGTATTTTTAAGGCTTTTATATACCACAAAACTGTAAGAGAAAATAATTTAAGTCTTTTGTCTTCATGTAACTTTCTCTGGGGATGTGAGTTGCTTATATACATTGTTTTGTTAAGTAGTTACATTTCAGTTAAAGTAAGTTCTTTCAAAAATTAAATGATATTAAAAAATATCAGATGGGTGGAATGAAAGGATTCAGGACAGCTGTCCCCCCACTGCCGAATGTACCACTCTGGCATATGGATTATTTTGAGCTGAAGGCACTTGAGATCCTGCAGGTTCAAAAGAAACTTTTGTCCTTCCCTTAACCACACAAAAGAAGCTAAATTGAAGGTCTTTCCCAGAATAACAGTTATTAACAGAGATAAATTTTAGCTGAGTGACCCATATGTATGGTAGAGGAAACATCTAATTATCAAACATCTGCTCTTCTGTTTTGTTTTGTTTTTTTTTAAGATTTTATTTATTTATTTGAGAGAGGGAGAGAGCATGAGTATGAGCAAGGGAGAGGGGCAGAAGGAGAGGGAGAAGCAGGCTCCCCATGGAGCAAGGAGCCCTACTTGGGGCTCCATCCCAGGACCCTGGGATCATGACCTGAGCCAAAGGCAGAGCTTAACCGACTGAGCCAGTCAGGCACCCCAAACATCTGGTTTTCTTATCACTCCATGAAATGCATTCCTTTCCTCTGAAATTCCAGGCCCCTACCCCCTTTTCTTAGTTCAGAATGACGTATATACCTCATTTTGCCTATCTTTGGAATTTCCATGTCTCCGTGGTCTCCTGGTACTTACACCTATTAAATCTGATTCTTTCCTGTTAATCTGTCTCCTATCAATTTGATTCTTAGTCCAGCTAGAAGGACCTTTAAAGGAGACAAGCATTCTTGCTCCCCAATAGGAGGGAAGGGAAAAGGGGGAGAAATATCAAATAGTATAAATTAAGAAAAGGGACCCCTGCTTCAACCTTTACCTGTTGCATCAAATTCGATTGGCTGGCACCCGCGCTGAGAAGCCCAGTCACACTTGAGGACTTGTCCTCCTTCCACAATCCCAGGCTGGGTCGTGTTTGCTTTGGGTGCTCCTACCAGAAGAAACATCCTGCTAAAACACGAATGGGGAAGATAAGATTTTAACTGGCAGAAAGCATAAACAATAACTTCTAATTTAGGAAGAGTAATCATTCTCTTGCTATTATTCACAACATTGTTTAAAACCATTCACGGAGAGCATAACCAATCTTCTAGATTCATCTGGTGTTCTTACATACATACATTGTTTAACATCGTTACTCATCCTAAAAACATAAGGCAAACTTCAGGGTTACATCTCATTTAAAAATGTGTGCTGGTCAAACTGTACACTTTAAATATATACAGTTTATCGTATGTCAATTACATGTCAAAAAAGCTGTGAAAAATGCATGCTGGCTGGAGTCTGGAACATTTTGTTTTGATTTTTGGTTTTTATATTTTGTGTTTTGGGCGTTTTTGTCTGTTTTTGTGGTCAGCTATAGACTTTCTATATCTTGAATGCTAAACAAAAAAAATATATATATATAAATGATTCTAAAGTATGGCAATTCTATGGGATGCCTGTGTGGCTTAGTAGGTTAAGCGTCTGTCTTTTGCTCAGGTCATGATCCTGGGGTCCTGGGATTGAGCCCCACGTAGGGCTCCCTGCTCAGTAGAGAGCCTGCTTCTCTCTCTGCCTCCCACTCCCCTTGCTTGTGCTGTCAAATAAATAAAATCTTAAAAAAAATAAAGTATGGCAATTCTAAATATTAATATTTTTCCTTTTGGAAAACTTGTTTCAGAACTGTTCTATTTCATTTTAAGTGACTATCAGATTTCTCTCTTCCGAGGATTAATCAATCCCTGGCCAAAGAATAGGATCAGTATTCAATTTCTTATCAGGATAAAATGAGCAGAAGACAGAATAATCAGGAGTTGAGTTTTTAATCAAAAGAGACTTTTTCTTTAGTTTTTTTCCTATTCATTCAGAAAAAGAAATGGATTGAGTGTCTGCTCTACATAAAGCACAGTGCTGGGTGCTGGAGGCACCACGATGAATAACACAACCTTGGTTTCTGCTCTTGGTGGAGTTTACATTCCATTTGGGGAGAATATAACCAAGGAAATTAGTCATGGTTACAAGTGTTCTGAAGGAAACCAACAATTGACTGAGAGAGATTATTTGGAAATAGGGAGAGGAAACCTTCTTTAGATAAAGGAAAGTTATCTTTAAGGAATGGAAGGGAAAGACCTCCTTTAGATAAAGAAAAGTCTAAGGAAGTTTCCTGTAAAGAATGAAGAGAGACCTCATTTAGATAAAGTAGCAAGGACATTTATTTCTAAATAAACCGAGATGTAAAGGATTAGAAAGTCACCAAGTAGTGTTTGTGTGTCAGCGGTCAGGGGCCAGCAGAGAAAGGTGGGATCAGGGAGTGGCATGAAGTGGTAGATGGGAGCACCCCAGGCAGTGGGACAAAGACCCTAGGCAAGAAAGAGCTTAGTCTCCAAGAGTTTCAAGAAAAGAGGTGTGGCTGAGGCAGGAGAGCAAGCTGAGAGTGACAGAAGATAAAGGTGGGAAGCTTGGCAAGAGCTAAATTAAGCAGGGCAATTCAGATAGGGTAAAACTTTGGATTTTATCATAAGGTCCATGTGAAGCCTTGGAATTTTTTTTTAAGCAAAAGGATGATACAATCTAATAAAGAAAACTAAATTTGGAGCCTTCTGGGAATAGGATTAAGGAGGGAAGGGAGCAAAATGGAACAAGGAAAGCAAGAGATTTAGCAGCTGAGAGATGACAGTGACCTAGATTGGGAGGGCAGATGAAGAAAGAGAGAGGTGCGCAGACTTGGGAAATATCTGAGGGCAGAATGAACAGGCATCGCTGGTGGCTTGCATAAGGGGGAAAGGGAAGATTAAAAAATGTCACCTGGGTTTCCTTCAGGAGTGCATGAATAGGAGAACCATTTCCTGAACAAAAAAAACTTCAAGAATCGGGAAGCAGAAGGCAGATTAAGTATTTACAGGAAAACCAAGAATTCAGTTCTCAATGTTAGTCAGAAACATCTGTGAGACACCTAATTGCTAGTCAGGAGCTCTGAAGAGAGTTTTGCCTTAGAGATAATGTACTGAGAATGTCAACTTAGAATAGATGGGTTCACACAGAGAGAAGCTTCAGAAGGAAGACGGCCAAAGAGCGAGCTCTGAGGAGCAATGGCATTTAGGAGTCAGGCAGAGAAAGAGCAAAGAGTAAAACAGAATGAGAAGAAATTGATTGAAGTATAAAAGAAAACAGGATATAGTTATATACAAAAGGCCCTAAATAAATGCTATCACCACTATTTCATTTCCTTATTAACAGTCACTTAAATTCTAGCAAAGAAAATACTTAATTGCTTTTCACTTTTTTGTAAAGTTATGAACATACATTTTAATATGGGATGTACTCATTTTAACCTTTATTTATCAATTTCAATTTCATTTCTTCTGGGTGGTATTTGCTAAATCATACTTAAACTAGTCAAGAGCTGGCTGCATGAATGGCTGGGTTACAGGAATCCTGCTTTCTGATATTTCCATACTCAAAATAAAGGCAAAACTCCCAACCGAACCACACCCTGTTTAATAAAGCTTTATGCAGTCATATTTGGCATCAGTAAAACATCAATGCTGGCTCTTTCTCATCATAGCCAACTGAGTTTTCATTCGGCAGGAAAAATAAAATAAGGTCATGAGTAAGAGAGCCCTTACCCCCCATGAATAAGAGAGCACTAAGCGTTGTCATACTCTCCTTACTGCAGTAGAGCTGGGTAACAGCTAAATTACATATATATGTATGAAATTTTCCATTTCAACAGGTCAAAAAATTTGGCCACAAAAATCATAAGACTTCCCCCATTCATCTGGATAAAATGATTTTTGAGTACATGACAGGGAAAAAGAGTATTTCAGACAAGTGTACTTTTCAAGGTCTTTACCTGAAAAGACATGGGATCAATTCCTGCAATAGTCCTAATAAGCATAATACAAGCACAGGTATGCATATGGTTTCAGTGCTATGGATAACAGCCAGGTTCCAGATGAGGACAGAAAAGGTGGTTCTCAGGATGTGCCTAGAAATCTACAAGCAAAACTCATTTCTGGACTGTCATCACAGCGCATGTTACAGAATCTTTCATAATTTTTTTTTCAAAGCTTATTCTTCCTATCTAATAATAAATTGCTTCCTTGAAAGTGGGGGACTCTAATTTATCTTTGTGTTTGCCACATAACCAACACTCAAGAAAAGTTTTTTTCTTTTTTTTTTAAGATTTTATTTATTTGAGAGAGAGAGAGTGAGAGCACGAGGTGGGGGTGGAGGGGCAGGAGGTGGAGGGAGAGGGAGAGGGAGAAGCAGACTCCCCGCTGAGCAGGGAGCCTGATGCAAGGCTCAATCCAGGATCCTGAGATCATGACCTGTGCCAAAGGCAGATGCTTCACTGACTGAGCCACCATGGCACCCCAAGAAAAGTTTTTTAAATTGACAGGTAAGTAGTAAGTAAACTGGATAGTTACAGGTCTCAATCTTAAAACAGCCATGTATAAATAGGCCATTTCCACTATCACCAACCCCTTGAGAATGCAGAAATCATCCTCTATTAAACATCCACTTATTTAAATTACCCTTAAAATAATTTATGTAACATCTCCTCTTAATCTTGGATTTCAGATACCTTCTTTACTTGGGCACTATAAGACAGAGCGAGGGCTGGGAAGTTACTAGTGGATGTGGACTTAGGCAAAGACAGAAAAAGGACACAGGAGAAGGGTTCTGAATGAAAACTGCACTCCACTGGCAACACAAAGCTCACCTTCCTTGGACGAGACCAGGAACAAGGCTGCTGCTTTTCATCAGACCATTTTCACATTGTAGGCATGAAATGATAGTAATTAGATGTACTAATATGGGTGTTCATCATGTTTTCCTAAGCGTACCTTCATGTACAGTCTTGCACATTGGTGAAATGCCACAGAAAAGGTCGAATAATATAAAAGGAATGTGTGAGCATTGTCAATTTGTAAATGCTAGGTTAATGGGGGGGGGGGAAGCTGAGGAATAAAAGCGCTTTGTCCGAAGTGTCAACATGATATTAAGTTACTTACAGTATTACAGAAAGTTTATAAAAGAGAAAAATGGAAAGACGGAAAAGGTAAACTACCTTAGATAAATGTTAAGTCCTAAGAGGGAGTTGTATAGAGGAAAAATTAAATATTTGTAGAGAATAGGGTATAGGATGATAAAAGAGGATATTTGAGAAAATTAATGAATATAAAAGCAACACATATTACAGAAAACAAAAGCCTGTTGATGTGTATTTGGAAGGTGAATTCTATGTCATGTTTCTTTCTGCCACAATAATAGAATGGTCTGTTAATGAAATGTTTTATAAAAATTAAGTAATTATTACTCTAAGTTCATCTAAGAATTAATGTCTACAACAGCTTAGTTAGGATAAGACAAGTTACAGCGCTGAAGAAATTCTGCAATATAAGCAACACTAACAGACAGTCTGATACTATAGGTTACAATCACGCGATATAAATTAATTCAGAAAGTCACTTCTGAATCTCTGAGCCTCGCTTTCCTCTTCTATATAACAATGTCCACTATAATTACTTTCAAAAATTTCTGAATGTGGATAGTAGACAACAGAAAAATCTGAAAGCATCATAAAAATACAAGATGACGGCACTGGAATTAAAAAGTAGGAAATTTAATAGCCAAAATCTGTTTTCAAAGGGCTTTTTTTCCCCGTTTCCTCAAAGGACCATTAATTAACTTAAATGCAAGATCTCAAGAGGAAAAAAAGGAAGAAGAGTACCAAACAGGGTACTTGCAATATTTCCTGACAACAGTGAAGAACTAGGGAACATACACAGGGTTACTTGAGGCTGACAAGAGACTTCACTGCTTGGCCGCAAAAATCTGAAGCTGAGTTTCATATGCCTACAGCCTTCTCCTGCTAGACTCCATCTCCCTCCAAAAAGTCTACCCACGAACAGTATCAGGATGCTCATCCTCACCATTCTTCTCAAATGACTTGAGAAATTTCCATTATGTGATTTCAACATCAAGGTTTACATACATGAGCACACTATTAATTAACATTATGCCAATAAATTCTAAAAGATAAAGGGCAGAGTGTGTGCTGGGGGAGGAAGGAGGAGTAGAAGAAAGAGGCAGAGGGCGTGGGGAGAAAGTCAGGGAGAAGGCTGGGGGGCAGAGGATGGAAAAGAAGAAGAGGGAAGCGAGGCAGAGGAGAAGTGGGAAAAGATAAAGGGGAGATGAGAAGGGAGAAGGAAGAGGAAGTGAGAGAGACAAGAGATCAGAGAAACCAACCAGGAGGATGCCCTTCGGATGCACTTCCTACCCAAAGTGTACTTTAAGAGCAGTTGCTTCAGGGAATGTGACCTTCAGTACCACGGAGAGGCAACCAGCCAAACAATGACAAGTCCTTTTTTTAAACCCTCCAGATGAACTAAGTTACTTGGCTGCTTTCAGCACGGACTTCTCCAAGATAGAGCATGTTTAATATAGTTGGCTGACTCTGGGTGGACCAATGAATGAGACTTCATCAAAAGCAACTTTTGAAAAATTATCATACATATATGAAAAATGAGTATAAAATAGCACGGCATGAATGTTTTTTCAGAGCTGTAATTCCAGGCTCAGATTTACTTTTCATAAAAAAAAAAAAAAATGTTAGAGTCAACATATATATGATGTAAAACAGGCACAGTAACTGTAAATTCTATACATTTTCTGTTTTCTTTTATAAGATCTTATAAACCCTGGGTCTTAATCAGGAGAAATCAACAGAGTTTGCTTTTTAAATAATAAGCCTGTAGTCTATATATGTATATTATTTATGATAAGAATAAAGAACCAATATAGCCAGATCCACACTAAGTTCACAAAAATGAGCTGGCATCACCTTTATAAAGGGTTATGAAGATGGTTAACAATGGTGAGGGGGAGAAATGGTGCATGAACATTGAAAAGGACATGTGGATTGTGACAGATTGAAATGGTCTTCATTCAAGGAAAGCAGTCTGGAGTTTCTCTCTAGCCACGGGAGCACTGCTGAGGAAATTTTAGTAGAATACCAGATCAAAAAGATGCTTCAGAAAGATAAAACTATTAGGAACACTTAAGATCTAAGAGCCAAATGATGGGCAAAGTGATGAGGATCTGAGTGCCACAGACCACTCTCAGGACCGTGCTGAAATAAGGAGGCTGAAGTCGAAATGGAAAGCAGAGATGAATGCAAGAAACATTAACAACCAAGAATTTCTAGGACCTTCTGTCTGGTGACTAATCACTGACTAATATTAGCGGAGTACAGGAGGAGAGACAAAGAAAAATAGAAAATGAGAGGGAGGAATATGAAATTATTTCCAGGGCAAGAGAGAAAATGATGGCACCATTAATAGAAACAAAGGTGCAACTGACCCCACTTGGTGAAAAAGATCTCATTTTTCGTTGAGGTAAGATGGGCTAGTCAAGGAGAAATGACCCATAAGCTGCTGGAATATGAAGTTGGAGCTCTATTTTTAAATCCAAGATGCTGCCAGGGAAGCAGTTTTATTTTAAAAGCTCTCCAGGTGCTGCAAACAGGAAGTTAGGATGGAGAACTACCGAATGTTCTGCAAGACCTTCTGTGACAAGGGCACACTCACCCTCACTTTGTCCTTGGGGTCATAGGAACATGAACTGTAAATAAGTCTTCATTAGTGTTTATTTTTTTAAAAGATTTTTTTAATTTATTTGAGAGAGACAGAGCGAGTGCACGGAGGGGCAGAGGGAGAGGGAGGTGAGAAGCAGACTCCCCTCTGAGCTGGAAGCCCAACTGGGGCCTCGATCTCTCCACTCTGAGATCATGACCTGGAATCAAGAGGCTGATGCTTAACTGAGCCACCCAAGGGCCCCAGGATTCATTAGTGTTTAACAGGGAAAAAGGCGAGAATTCTAATCCAGTGTTGCTCATTATAGCATTATTTAAAAATAAACACAGAGGTAAAATGAGAACCGTATAACTTATATTTGAAGAATAAGTTAAGAAAATCATCCAATTACTTTCTTCTTAAAAATTAAAATTTGAACAGGAAAATTAAATGGAATTTAAATTTCATAGCCTGTCTTTTGATCCCACCTTGCCCCCTATCCCACATCAATCCACCCAAACAAACAGAGATTGAAAACCCAAGGCGCCTGGGTCACTCAGCCAGTTAAGCATCTGCATTCGGCTCAGGTCATGATCCCAGGGTCCTGAAATCGAGCCCCACATGCTGAGCAGGGAGTTTTCTTCTCCCTCTGCCACACTCTCTCTCAAGTAAATTTTAAAAATCTTAAAAAAAAAAAAAAAGACTGAAAACCCTTCCGGCCTCAGTGTCCTCATCCATAAGAATGAGTTTATCCGCTTCCCTACTTCCCCTGGTGGTTTGTGCTATAGAGTGAAGTGAGATATCATAAGTACATAAGTAAAAGTGCTTTGTAATTTATAAAACAGGCTAACCAACATAAGATATCATTATTATAATTAAACCCGGGGTACAATTTTTAATTTTTCCAATTATTCCCCATAAGACAAATGTGACTCTACTTCATGGCCTATATATGATCTTTAAATTTTATGTAAGTTTGGCAATATAGTCACTGTAAATTAACACATACAAGACAAAAAGTTATGGAATGCTAACTTTTTTTTCCATATTTTAAATCACAATTTTTGTGACTTTTCACTTTAAACCTAGGACTCATTACTGGAGGGATTTTCTTGAGGACTCACCTTAATATTTTTCCTTAGTTAATTTATTTCTCTTTTTCTTTAATAAACAGTGATTCATTACTTTTCACAACAATATGGAAATAATTCAATACCAATTTTTAATAACAACAAAGTGAGATCTAAAATAATTGTTCTGGGTACTTATTTATTTTTTAATTTAATTTGATTTTTATTTATTTTAGAGAGAGAGAGAGAAAGAGCATGCAAAGGAGCAGGGGGAGAGGGAGAGACCGAATCCCAAGCAGACTCCTATGCTGAGCTCAGAGCCCAACGCAGCTCAATCTCAGGACCCTGGGATCAGTTTGGGCGCTCAACTGACTGAGCCACCCAGGCGCCCCCCTGCTGTGGGTATTTCGACACCAAAAGAAACCAGAAGAGACAGGAGAAGACTTCATTACTGTTGCTTCCTCATTAATCCAGGCATTCTTCCTTCAGGAGAAAGGAATCTTTAATTAGCAAACATTTTCTTCTTTTTCTTTTAGAAGTTTATAATCACACCAAATAACAACAACAATAAATGCAGCTGCTAATATAAATGGCATCCTTATATACCTTGGATTCCAATGCTTGTTAAATTTAAAGGCATCCTTTACAAAATTAAGCATAATTTTACATTAATCTTTGTTAAATCTGAAAAGTTCAGTAACTAGAAATCTGTTTCTATGTATTTTGTTTTTTTTTTAAAGTCTCAAAATTGATGTATATTTTTAAGGTAGGCTACATCTAGAGCTCACTTGTCCATCAGTAACAAAGTCACCGATGAACATTTCAAAATACTATATGGAACCAGACCCAACTCAATTTTACCTTACCATGGAAGGCCCACATGAGAGGTCATGTAACCTGTGGGTTCATAATATATTCAATGACTGTAATGATTAGTCAAAGATTAGCCATCCAGCCTTGTAATCAAAACTAGTCAACATCTCATGCCAACCGTTCGATATTACTGCATTTTCCACAGTAACAACACTTACAGTTTATCATCTTGTCGTTATCTTTATACTACTAAACTCAGAGGACTGCCACAAAATTACTCCCACCATTTGCAAAACATTCCATCAACTATGAAGTATTTAAGTGTTAACTCTTGCTAATTTAAGTACCAACTCTTGACAAAGGACAATACATATTTTTAAAACTATTAGAATTTCTTAAATTAATTAAATCTAAAAGAGCACCCCTGAGAACTAAAATCTGTACCATAAAGGCACACACTTCAAAATATCTGGAAACAGGGGCACCTGGGTGGCTCAATCGTTAAGCATCTGCCTTTGGCTCAGGTCATGACCCCAGGGTCCTGGGATCCAGCTTAGGTTAGCAGGGAGCCTGCTTCTCCCTCTCCCACTCCCCCTGCTTGTGTTCCCTCTCCCGCTGTGTCTCTCTCTGTCAAATAAATAAATAAAATCTAAAAAAAAAAAAAATCTGGAAACAAAAAACATTTTAAATAACAGATAAGGCTGACAAAATGATTAAGTCAAAAGACAAGGTAGAAAATGTTGCCCAAGTTAACATTTTTTTTTTTTTTTGCTTTTGACCCGGTGGGCACAAGGTAAAGGAACAATAGACTCTATTGCAAGCTCCACTAATTACCAGAAAGTTGCTTTCATTGTACTGTCTGCTCTGGTAACAGTTACTGCTCATCCTACAGTGGAACTCAAGGGTCTGAGCTCAATTCTCTAATATTCAGTTTTGATTCCCTAATATCTTTTTAATTTTTTATTGTTATGTTAATCACCATACATTACATCATTAGTTCTTGATGTAGTGTTCCATGATTCATTGTTTGTGCATAACACCCAGTGCTCCGCGCAGAATGTGCCCTCTTTAATACCCATCACCAGGCTAACCCATCCCCCCACCCTCCTCCCCTCTAGAACCCTCAGTTTGTTTTTCAGAGTCCATGGTCTCTCATAGTTCTTCTCCCCCTCTGACTTACTCCACTTCATTCTTCCCCTCCTGCTATCTTCTTCTTTTTCTTTTTTCTTAACGTATGTTGCATTATTTGTTTCAGAAGTACAGATCTGTGATTCAACAGTCTTGCACAATTCACAGCGCTCACCATAGCACATACCCTACCCAATGTCTATCACCCAGCCACCCCATCCCCCCCAACCCCCACCACTCCAGCAACACTGTTTCCTGAGATTAAGAATTCCTCATATCAGTGAGATCATATGATACATGTCTTTCTCTGATTGACTTATTTCACTCAGCATAACACCCTCCAGTTCCAGCCACGTCAGATCTCATTCCTTTTGATGGCTGAACAATTATTTTTTTATCATTCTGGAAAATTTATGCTCAACAGAAAGCACTGAAACTGGAGACAACAAAACTGAGTTCACTACATAAGACAATTGTCTAGTTTTCACTAACTGCTTCCAACCAATTTACTGTTGCAAAGGTTGTCACCAAAATGAATGGTAATCAATACTTGCACAATAAGAATAAATCCTGCTGAACCTTCTAACAGTCATGAAATAATATTTAGATCATCCTCAAATTAGGAACGAATGAGTTGAAAGAATGGTCTTATCCAAGTACTGGCCATCAAAATTGGCCTCCCTTTCCCCCCTCAATATAGAGAAATGTAGAAGGGGGAAAAAAGTTACAATTTCTAAGAGCTTGTAAAGAGCCCTAAGAAAAGTTTTGCCTCTTGAAAACAAGATTTAAACATCAGAAGACATCTAGTGAACATTTATTAAATCAGTATTTCTAACGCTAATATGGGGGTGAGGTGGTGACAATGAGGTCAGCGTTCGTTAAAGTCAGAGACAACTTTGAATCCAATAATGACATTAACTCTGTTACAAATCCTGACGGCCTTTTGCAACGTGAAACGCTGGCAATTTGAAAACGTAACTGAATTCTTAAATAGTGCAGTATTCAAATGACCTGGAGTGAATGAAAACTCAGCAAACACCCTTGTTCTTTCTGAACAATGACCTAAATAATGAATCACTATAAAAAGAACACATGACACACTCAATTCATCTGTTCACCCTCACATGTGCAAAGGTCTGTCAGTACCAGAGATAAGACACAATGAATTCACTACGACCGTCTGGTCACTTTAGTCATCAGAAAGTCTGTAAAAGGAGTAAATGAGAAACAGAATCAGAGAGGCGGAAAGTGTGGGGGAGGGCTCGTGCAGGGAGAGCGAAAGGGACTGGTGTCTAAGTCTGTGAAGCAGACAGGCTACGGGGAAGGCGAACTGGTACCCGAGAAAAAGAAGTTCGGAAATGAGACGGTCCAAGTCCGGGACACCAGCGGGGACGGCGCGGAGTCCGGCGGGACCCGCCTTTGTTGCTTTCCCACTTCCCCCGAATTTTAAGCACAAGTCTGCCTCAAAGCTGTTTCTCTTGAGGATAGGAGAGAGGGGGAACTGAGGGGAGGTGGTGGGGGCCGCGGGGGTTCACTTCCCCAGATATTTCATCCACCCAGAACCTAAACCCCCCGGTGGGGGTGGGAGGGCACAGACAGACAAACGCCGGGATTCCTCCCGGAGACTCTCCCTCGGGAAACGGAGGGTGGGTGCGCGCGGTGGGGGAGGGGGCTGATTCCCCTTCCAAGTGCGGCCACTTACGAAGACGCGCTGGGCACGAAGAAATCCACCGCGAAGCCGAAGTAACTTCCTTCGGGGCCGGAGTATTCGGCAGGACTGTCCACGTCGAGGTTGAAGGCGCCGCAAAGAGGCAGCAGGAATCCGGGAAGAAGGAACAGGAGGCGGCGAGGGCGAAGGCGTAGCCGCCGCCGCGGCGGAGAAGACATCGCCGAAGTGCGCGCGGCGCGCCGAGGCCGGAGCCGCGGCCACCCCTCCCGGAGCGCACGGTGTCCGCGGCCCGCCGCCGCCGTCTTCGCACGCCGAAACTTGCCCGTCACTCGCTTCACGGCGAGTCCCGGACAGCGCCGGAGGAGGCAGGAGGGCTGAGCTGCCGAGCGGCCGCCCGGGAAGTGGGGCGCAGGGCGCGCGGGGCGGGGACAGCAGCGCTGGCGGCCCCTTGCCTCGCTCCAGCTCGGCCGCTCAGCGCCTGGGCTCCGGCTGGGGACTGCGCGGGTGAGCGCCGCACCCCCCCCCCCGCCCCCGCCTGAGTGCGGCGGCTGGCGGCGGGAGGAGGCGGTGAAGGGGGAGGGGCCGGCCCGGGAGGCCGGGCCGCCGCGCAGGAGGAAGTGAAGGAGGAGAGTCGCCCTGCGACTGGGGAGAGCTGAGCGCACTTCCGTGCGCGGTGTCGCCTCCTGTCCCGGGAGCGAGGTGCCTGTGCCAAGGCCGCCGTCCCTCAGAGTCCCCGGCAGCGGCCGCGCTGTCGGACGAGGGCCTCAGACCCAGCTCCGGAGGGCTAGTGATGGACGAAGGGGTGGCCGAGCATCCCAACCCGCTCACGTCCAAGGGCACCCCACGCTCCCCGGTCCCGCCGGGAACTCGCGTGCGACTTTTGTTTAGAAGTGAGGAAAGCTTTATTCGCCTCTCGGTTTCTGCTCCTTAAAACCCTGGCAGGCTCTCACAAACGAAACTCTATAATTAATGGTCGTTTGCCTCCCCCACTCTCCCACACACACTGAACTTAATTATAAACTTCAAGAATGTTAGCACAGCCTCTTCGAGGCGAGTTGTGTTAAAGCTGAACTTGAAGGATCGGCAAAGCAAAGAATTGGCAGTAATAGTTTTAAATCAAGGCAAACTAGTCGAACCTTATTATAGTTTATTAGCTGACGTTGTGTGATTTCGAATAACTATCACTGATTAAAGACATTTGGGTAGAAGTATCATTTTAGAGTTGGAAGAAGGAATGTGCACCAGTGAAGTAAGGCCGCTCTGGACATGTTGCTTTTGGTGTGTTTCATGGCGTCCAGGCTCCTGACAGTTCAACTGAGAGACTCGAGAGCAGGATCCCTGACCTCTTTCTTTATATTCTGTAGTCCTACCACCTTGCCAGGCAGAGTGAGCCATCAATAAAATGTTGAAAGGAGTTGAAATGATGAGTAAACTTTGCCCAGGGACGTGACTATCCTATATTATGTATCATGTGCTGAAGAATTTGGTGAACAAGACTGAGAGTATAAATGCATTGCATAGACCTTAACAACTTACAAGTACTAGAACAGTAATTTTGGATTATTTTCCCAAAGTAGCTATTAAAAATCAATCACAATGCACATTCATCTCATAGCTTTTAATTAATCCTGTGAAGGAATATGTATATAAGGAGAAATGAAATGTCTACTTTGAATTTATAGTACTTAATTGCATTATATATTTTGATTCTTAAATTTGTCTAAAAAAATATGCAGCAAAACCTTGCCCATGTTTCACAAACCATGGACTAGCACTTGTCTAAAAGGAAATTACCATGTGAGACAGATGATCCTACACAAAAACACAAAAATACTAATGTACCTTTCCCCTCACTGTGTTCCAGATGCACCTAAGAGGCATAAGCTCAAAGGGGCTTTTATTTCTTAAAAGCCTGATAACCAATCCCCTTGGAAATCCATCCAGACAAGAAGGGCAGAAGAGTGTGGAGGTTTAAACTTGGCAGAAAGTTTAGTTTTAGTAAGCCCTCCCACTCCCCAACTCCTTTTTTTTTTTTTTTAAGATTTTATTTATTTATTTGACAGAGATAGGGAGAGCAGGAACACAAGCAGGGGGGAGTGGGAGAGGGAGAAGCGGGCTTCCTGCCCAGCAGAGAGCCCAATGTGGACTCTATCCCAGGACCCTGGGATCATGACCTGAGCGGAAGGCAGACGCTTAACGACTGAGCCACCCAGGGGCCCACTCCAATCCCCAACTTCTGATTCAGGACAGAGATCCAACAGACCAGAAGAAGGGAGGAAGAAAAACAGGAAAAGGAAGAATCCAAAGCAATAGCAACATCTATGTGTATTTCGGCAACACCGAAATTGAGTGAACTCTGGACCTCATTTCTATTAGGAGACAATGAACCAGACTAACTCAGTGCTTAAGGCACTCTGGGTTACAGGGGCGCCTGGGTGGCTCAGTCATTAAGCGTCTGCCTTCGGCTCAGGTCATGATTTCAGGGTCCTGGGATTGATCTCCCTGCTCAGCAGAGAGTCGGCTTCTCCCTCTCCCCCTGCCTACCTGTGCTCTCTAGCGCTCTGTCAAATAAATAAAATCTTTTAAAAATACTTTTAAAAAAGTACTCTGGGTTATAAATGCAGGCATCTTGGGACACCTGGGTGGCTCAGTCAGTTGGGTGACTGTCTTCAGCTCAGGTCATGTTCTCAGAGTCCTGGGATAGAGCCCCTCATTGGGCTCCCTGCTCAGCAGGGAGTCTGCTTCTCCCTCTCCCTTTACCCCTTCCTCCCTCTCGAAAGCATGCACCCCTGCACGCGCTCTCTCTCAAATAAATAAATAAAAGTAAAAAAATGAATAAATAAATAAATAAATAAATGCAAGCTTTTTTTTTTTTTTACCAGAGTAGTCATGCTTGAGCAGTCAGCTACCTAGCACCTTGCAAAGTGAGGGAATTTATTACAGTGTATATCAATTCAGCCAGCACTTATGCCCGATCAACAATGTGCCAAGGTACTGCGTGCATGGGAGAGGGAGAAGCATATTTTATTCTATGGAAGAAAAGCTCTCCCTCCCCTACCCAGTCCAATGACACTGCTCTTTAACGACATAACAATTCCCCAACTTAAAAGAACTGCATTAAATATAATCACTTTCTTATAGACGAAATGAAATATTAGACAGTATAAAAGAATTTTGACTTTGAATTTTATCCTCTACCAGTGCTGTCCTTTCATTAGAAGCTTGATTCCATTGGTTTCTGTAAATTCAAATGCCTGAGTTCAATTCCTGAATTCATTCAGTACTAGTTCTGTGACCCTGGGCATATTGTGTGCCTCTGTTTTCTTATCTATAAAATGGGAAGGACAATAGCACCTACCCATAGAACTGAACAGTACTTGTTGCCATCAATACTTTTACTACTATTAGTTTAGTACAGTAGTAATAGTACATTTGTGTGACACTAATGTGTGACACTCTCTTAGTTCTCCTAGTACCTATCCTACAGTTCCTTCAATAACCATTATCCAACTAGGACTCTACTTGGCTTTGTCTCTGCTCACACAGAAGCACAGTCTTGTTACTCCAAAATAATGTAAGAGAAATTTCAAACTTTTATCTCTCAACATCAAGGTGGATTCTGGTCATAACTCATGCAAACCCTTCTGCAAACCCCTTTTTCCTACTCTCTGTTACTCTTTGGGCTTTAATCCACTAAACCCTACAGTGTTGCCATTGCTTTTTTTGTCTGACTCTCTCCTGCCTCTCCTCTTTCAGCTATTAATGAGGGAGATTTACTTGGCCTTGCGGGCTTCATCTCCACTCCCACCCCCAGTGCAGCCTTTTCCTATCTGAAAAGATAAGAAAAGATTCTCAGCCAGCACTGGGTGCTCCTTGGGTGGTTGGGAAGGGAAGGGAAGGAAAGCAGAAAACTTGTTTCCTTTTGAGTTTTTGCTTCCTAATCTACCCCCACCATGTTAGGATTATCCAAGTCTTTGTCTTGGTTCACTGCATTTCTTGTTCTACGCATTCCCTGCAGGATCTTATTCATCACCCACTCTTACCACACCCCACCTCACAAAGTAGCCTTAGCCATATTAAATTAATTACTGCCAGTTTCCCCAGAGTGACATCTTGGTTCACAGGGCTCTTTCTTCCCAGAAAAAATTGACCCTCCTCTTCAACTACTTCCCCCAACCTTCTTCCTTCTGCCACATACAGATTTACACAAGGTCCTCTATCTAGCTATTTCCTCCTCTTCTTTCAAGATGTGTATCAGGCCACATCATGTTCTCTAGGAAGCCTAGAAAGAACCATGACTTAACTGTTTTTGTATCCCTTGCATTCAACACTGAGCCCAACAATGGAATTAATTCTACTGTCGAAAGACTTAATAATAACTAACAATTCTATTAAGTTTTCTCATTATGTGCTGGGCACTGTGCTAAGCATTTTGATATATATTAAATCACTTATTAGTCATAAAATCCTATCAGATAGGTTCTATTAGTAGCCCAAATATAAAGATGAAGAAACTGATTCTCTAGGATTTGAATAATTTTTCCAACATCACATATCCTTGTGGGCAAGGAAGGGAGTTAGTGATGATCTCCAAGGTCTTCCCCATGCCTGAGAACCTGGACCTTCAGTGACCTCCCAGGCCAACTAGGGTGGTTGTTCATAACCCCCATGAAATGAAGTCATTTGAGCTCATTCATGTATCTTTCCCCTACAGGAAACAGAATAAAGATGCCCACTGAGGATAAACTGGCTCACAGTTAGAAATGAAAAGGGGAAATCATTCTCACCCTCATTTATAGATCTAATCCTCATCATAACATGTTCATAACAGCGAGAAATCAGTCATTTGTTGCCTTTAGATTAGACACTCCTTCCATATACTAGCAAAAGTTACAAACATAAGGTCAGATAAATGCTGAGGAAAATGTGGAAAAATCTTAGTTCTCCTGTTGAAAGAGGGAGACAAAAATAACTTTTGTATAAAAATCCTAAGAAGGGCGCCTGGGTGGCTCAGTTGGTCAAGCGACTGCCTTCGGCTCAGGTCATGATCCTGGAGTCCCGGGATCGAGTCCCGCATCGGGCTCCCTGCTCAGCGGGGCGTCTGCTTCTCCCTCTGACCCTCCCCCCCTCATGCTCTCTCTCTGTCTCTCATTCTCTCTCTCAAATAAATAAATAAAATCTTTAAAAAAAATAAATAAAAAATAAAAATCCTAAGAAGGTAACATGTATAAGTGCAAATATTAAAAATTAATAATGATATCACTAAATAAGCTCAAGTGCAAAGAGAAAGTTAGTGAGTGGATTAAGAAATTATACATAAAACATATTGTTTCCACTAGAGTCAAACTTACATTTTAAATATCCAGCCATATTTCCTCCTGGGGAGGTACAATTATTGAGCACCTTTCTTGTGGTCCTATTGCCATAAGAGTCCTTTTTTTTTTTCAATTTAAATTCAATTAATTAACATATAGTGTATTATTAGTTTCAGAGGTAGAGGTCAGTGATTCATCAGTCTTATATAATATCAGGGCTCATTACAACTCGTGCCTTCCTTAATGCCCATCACCCAGTTACCCCATCTCCCTACCCTTTATCCCCTCCAGCAACCCTCAGTTTGCTTCCCATGATTAAAAGTCTCTTATGGTTTGTCTCCCTCTCTGATTTCATCTTGTTTTATTTTTCTCTCCCTTCCTCGAGGATCCTCTGTTTTGTTTCTTAAATTCCACATATGAGTGAGATCTGTTCATGCATTAAAGTCCTTTTTCAAACAATCTTTCAGGGTTTGAATAACCTATGATAGAAGATAGTAGAAAACTGAGATTCAAAGCACAGAATCAGAAGTCACAACACAAAGTAACTATAATACCTGTAAACAGGAAAACAAGCACTTGGAATTCTGTGCCGGAAGGGAACCGAGCATGGTGGGCAGGAAGCTTTGGTAAGGGTAAGTACCTGTGCAGGTCTCCTCAAGTCTTCCAAATATGCCATATTCACCACTTCCTCTGTTCCTGAGAAGCTTTCCCTTCTCTTTAAAAATGACTTTTATTTCCAAGGGCGCCTGGGTGGCTCAGTTGGTTAAGCAACTGCCTTTGGCTTGGTTCATGATCCTGGAGTCCCGCATTAAGCTCCCGGCTCAGGCGGGAGTCTGCTTCTCCCCCTGACCCTACCCTGTCTTGTGCTCCCTCTCACGCTCTCTCTCTCTCTCAAATAAATAAATTTAAAAATCTTTAAAAAAAATAAAATGACTTGTATTTCCAAATCTCACCCACTCACAACTTAGCATTTAATTATTCTTGTACTTATTTCCTGGTGTTTTTGACAGTATTTGAATAAAATTCTATTTAATTAATTCTTGATGTAATCAGGCATCTAGTATTTTTTTCCTCGTAAAATTATCAGTTCCTTAAAATCTTTTTTTAAGCTGTTTTCTTAGTTTATATATTCTTCCATAACATTGAATACAGTGCTGAATTTATATTTCAAAAAATCACAAAGAACTTGTTGAAGAATTGTCTGTAAAATTCCATGAGAGAAGCAAACATGTTGATCTCCCCCACAGCTTTACTGAGGCATGACTGACAAATAAAATAGTATTAAACATGTTGATCTTACCTATCATTAAATGTTCAGTGCCCAGCACAGTTCCTACTGAATTGCAAGAAACGAAGAAGTACTTGCTGAAGGATAAATAAACAAATGTAAGAATAAAATAGCAATTTCAACTTTATAAATTGAACACAGGAAGGCAATAACTAAATAAATATTCTTATATGAATGAATGAATGAATATATTTTTTCAAGAAGTAGCAAAGTCCAAGAATATATAGTAAGTTCCTTTTATAACAAGCCAAGAAATGGGATTAAACTACTAACTTTATCTAGAATAGTGTTTCAAAATTTGTAGCTGTTTTTCATTCCTGGTTGCATTTTGGGATTAGGGCTTGGGGCTTATGAAGGAGATAAAAATTAATCACAAATGGCAAGAAATGTCCTCTGCATTCCTGGAGTTCTCTGCATCTCCTTGTAAAAAACCACTGTGCTCTCAAGATAGGCACTTTTTTTAAGTTTATTTATTTAAGTAATCTCTACACCCAATGTGGGGTTCAAACTCACAACCCCAAGATTAAGAGTCTCATGCTCTTCCAACTGAGCCAACCAAGTACCCCTAGGCATTCTTTACTTCAAGGACATGTTTGGTGGTTTTCCGAATTTCCCTTCAAATAATCAACATGATGTAAAAATGTAAATGGAAAATTGTGTATATTATTTTATTTAAACTAATTAAAGATTATAGCATCCATTTATATTATAACTACTTAAAAGGATTTAATTTGTTTTATTTTTTTTAAGATTTATTTATTTATTTATTTGAGAGAAAGAATGAGAGAGAGAGGACACATGAGAGGGGGGAGGGTCAGAGGGAGAAGCAGACTTCCTGCCGAGCAGGGAGCCCGATGCGGGACTCGATCCCAGGACTCTAGGATCATGACCTGAGCCGAAGGCAGTCGCTTAACCAACTGAGCCACCCAGGCACCCAGATTTAATTTGTTTTAAAGGCTTGCAGTGTTGATGTGTGCTAAGGCATCAACCACATTTCTCAGTACAGCACTTGTAATACAAAAAAATCCATGTTTGAAAAAGGGTAATGCTGTCTAAATTACTCTTCTATCACTGAAAATTCAAGAGGCTCAGATACCGGCTTAGATATAGAAACAAAGTGTTTGTGGTATGTCCAGAATTAGCAAACACATTTTTAAAAATAATACATTGAGAAAACAGTTTCAAAAGAACACTATGTTTTATTTATATTATGAGTCATAAAAGGAATCATGGTATAATTTAAAATATCTCTGGCACTTGATAAATGATTGCTAATACCTTCCTCCTACTAATCATTTTGTATAAATGTAGCCTTGCTGTTACGAGAGATTATAACCCCAAACTTTTAATTCTTTTTTCCTTCAGATGAATGATAAATATAAACAGCCATAATCAGAAGATCTTTAAGAACCATAGTCTACAAAGTTTTACATATATTTCTTTTTTCCTTGGGAAAAAAATGGCAAGAAAACGTCATTAATGACAAAACACAACATTTTTCTACTGTATATGTATGTATGTCTATTATATGTACATAGATCCTGAAATTCTTTTCCTCAGATACATGCTTTAATCCTACTATTGTTTGGTAGTATGTCATCTAAATGATCATTGAAATTTTTTTTAGTAAGTAAAAATAAACTCCATATCTCAAAAAGACATAGCTAGACACATGTCTACAAAACAGATTTTTCAGGAGAAATTTTAATATCAAGAACGTAACAGGGGTGCCTGGGTGGCTCAGTCGTTAAGCGTCTGCCTTCAGCTCAGGTCATGATCCCGGGGTCCTGGGATCAAGCCCCACATCCGGCTCCCTGCTCCGCGGGAAGCCTGCTTCTCCCTCTCCCACTCCCCCAGCTTGTGTTCCCTCTCTCGCTGTGTCTCTCTCTGTCAAATAAATAAATAAAATCTTTAAAAAAAAAGAACATAACAAGGTGATATTTTTATATCTGTATAATACTATTAAAGTATGATACTATGTAATACTATTGTGGTATCATATACGAGTGAATATTATTGATGTTATGTAACTTAGTTCCATTACATTGGTATTCACTTTTTCATGCCCTATTATATAAAGAGCTATGTAAATCTGATTTTTAACACACAACGTAAATTTATTCACATGACTATTGCATTATTTTTCTTTTGACTCACTCCGTTTATACTGGTCTTATTAAATAATATGTTACTCATTCATTTATTCATTGGATATTTATTATTAAGTGTCCCCTATAACCTCAACACTGCAATTAGAGCTTGAATTACGAAGACAAATTAGATATGACACCTGCCAGGAACTTACAGTTTAATTAGACAAATACTCAAGTAAATAATACTAGCTTCAATTTATTAAGGGACATATTTTACTATGAGCCAAGTGCTCTATTAAAATTCTGTATATGGATTATGCCTCTTCATAAAATATAATTACTGCATGTGGGTAATTTTATCCCATTTTACAGATGAGAACAGTTAAGTGTGGTGATGTTAAAATATGCTCCCTTTGGGAGTACCTGGCTGGCTCAGTTGGTAGAGCATACAACTGTAGATCTCAGGATCATGAGTTCAAACCCCACTTTGGGTATGGAGCCTACTTTTAAAAAAAATATTTAAAATATGCTCCCTTCAGGGTGTCTGGGTGGCTCAGTCGGTTAAGCATCTAACTCTTAATTTGAGCTCAGGTCATGATCTCAGGGTCGTGCACTGGTATGGAGCCTGCTTGGGATTCTCTCTCTCCCTCTGCGCCCACACTTCCTCTGTACTCTTTCTCTCTCTCTCTCTCTCAAATAAGTAAGTAAGTAAGTAAGTAAGTAAATAAATAAATAAATAAATAAATAAATAAATAAATAAATAAAATCTTAAAACTAAACTAAAATAAAATAAAATATGCTCCCTTCAAGATGTGGAACAGAACTCCCCACCTCTTGAGTGTGGGCTGGATTTCATGAATTGCTTTTAATGACTAGGATAAAGGAGTGGCTGCATTTTTGTTGACTAGGTCGTAAAAGGCACATGACTTCCTTCGGCCCTCTCTCTCAGTTGGGAAGCTAGATGCCATCTGGTAAGAACATACAAGCTACCTAGGGAGGGGCCGACATGGTGAGAACCTGAGGCCTCCTCGCAACAGCCACTTGAGTGACTTAACTTCAAAGTAGATTCTTCTTCCCTGTCTGGCCTTCAAATGATGGCATCCCCTGACAACGTTTAAACTCAAGAGAGATCCTGAGCTAGACATTATCCATCTAAACTGTTCTTTAATTAATGATGCACAGAAACTGTGAAATAATCAATATTTGTTGCTTTGAGCCAATATATTTTGGGGATAATTTGTTACTGGGTAACAGATAACTAACACAATGAGTTTAGAGAAATTATGCCATTTGTCGTTAGGGTCACAGAATTAGAATGTGTTAAAGATGTCCCAGATAGTCTATATAGCTAAAGTGACCATATAATTTATTGTCCAACAGGGACACTGTAGAGAGTAACAAGGATACTGATTATAATTATATGGTGAAACAGCTATGTCCTGGAACTATCCAGGGGAAACTGGGGGGTTGGATCACTCTTTTTTTTTTTAAGATTTTATTTATTTATTCATGAGAGACAGAGAGAGACAGAGAGAGAGATTGAAGCAGGCTCCCAAGGAGCAGGGAACCTGACGTGGGACTCCATCCCAGAACCCCAGGATCACGACCCCAGCCGAAGGCAGACACCCAACCATCTGAGCCACCCAGGCGCCCTTGGATCACACTTATTAAAGCCTATGCTCTTTACTATTAAGTATATACAATGTGACCAGTCCAACACCAGAAGTAAAGTACAGGGAAAGGATGATCCATCTGCCCTGCAGAGACTGCTAGCTACCTATCCAAGATTCACTTCTTGTTTGGTAATAAAATTCTTATATTGTGTGGTGGCAATAATGTGTCTAGCTGGAAAAAACAAAAAACAAACCCCCAAACCCCTGCATTTCCCAGCACCCTTCTAGATGACCAGAAGATGTCAGTAGAAGTCATTAGGTAGAGGGGCACCTCGGTGGCTCAGTTGGTTGAGTGTCCAACTCTTGGTTTGGCTCCGGTCATGATCTCATGGGTTGTGGGATGGAGCCCCATGTCGTCATTGGGCTCTGCGCTCAGCAGGGAGTCTGCTTGGAGATTCTCTCCCTCTGCCCCTCCCCCACTCTTTAGAATACATAAATAAATCTTAAAAAAAAAAGTTGTTCAGTAGAGCTACTAGCCTCTTAGAAGAGGGCTAGCTTAACTATCAGAAGCCCTTTTTCCTCTGCAATTTCTTTACAGTTGATGCCTGGGACATGGATGTGATGGCTGGAGCTGCAGTAGCCTCTATGACAACATAAGAAGGCATACATGGCAAAAGAGGTCATGGTGTAAGAATTACAGAGCAGAAAGTCTGGGTTTCTGAGAGCCATGAACCCATCATTCGTGTCTTGGATAATAAACGTGAGGATTATATTCTATGAGAGAAAAATATACCTCTATCTTTGTTTAAGCAGATATTTCTGGTGTTTTCAGTTACACCTTGACTAACCTATTCCTAACTGATATATCCACCTTAATTCCTCAAAGAATAGATTTAAATTTTGAGGACCAAATATCTGTATTTTTACCCTAATGATTCTAGATACATTGACCACTCTTCCTCCTTTTTCAAGTAGCTAAAACAGAATCATTGTCAGTTTTCTTTTCTTTTTTAGAGAGAGTGCGCATGAATGAGTGGGGGTGGGGGTGGGGGTATGGGGGTGGGAGATATAGAGGGACAGAGGAAGAGGGAGAGAGAGAATCCTAAGCAGCCTCCACGATCAGTGTGGAGCCCCACATGATGGGCCTCGATCTCATGACCCTGAGATCATGACCTGAGCCAAAATCCAGAGTTGGATGCTCAACCCACTGAGCCACCCAGGTGCCCCAACAGTTTTCTTGATGATACAAATCAGTTCACTTTTTAGTGCCTAATAGAGGTTTATATGCTCTATGAAAGCTCTTTCAGTTGTTGCTTTTAATAAAACAAATATGAGTTAAGTTCTTATGAGCAATACTCCTAGATCAGCTGGTACCTTCACCAATTTTGTTCCTTCTAAATGATTCATTTGGGGGGTTTTCTAAACTCTCCACTCTTACTTCCTCTGAAAACTTGAACACTAATTAAGGATTTCCACTTTTCAGTCATTATGGAAATGTGCCAGGGGATTTTCATGAAATGTTAAATATTTTGATTTAATAGGAAATGATTACATTCACTAAGAAGTTAGATACAGAACTCGTAATCACATAATTGCATTAGGTCTAGCTCATAGAAACATAAAAGAATTAAATAAAAGGCTTGGTGCATGTTCAGCACTGTTGTGAAGCCTAAAGGTATTTCTACAGTTAGTTTTTTTTTTTTCCTTTTGAGTTTTAGAAAAAATAATTACTATTATGGGGATGGTTACATTAATGCTACTCTAGGCATAAATGAGATTCTTTAAGAAACTGGGCTAAGTTTTTTATTCTATTTGAGGTCAGTTGATCTATTTCAGTTTAGAATTCCTTTATTATTAACAAAATTTTTAAACAGTTACTGTAGGGGTGCCTGGGAGGCACAGTTGGTTAAGCATACAACCCTTGGTTTTGGCCCAGGCCCTGATCTCGGGATCCTGGGATCAAGCCCCATGTCGGGCTCTGTGCTCAGCTCGGAGCCTGCTTAAGACTCTCCTTCCCTCTCTGACCCTCCCCGCTGCTCTATCTCTTTCTCTAAAAATAAATCTTTAAAAATATATCTTAGGGCACCTGGGTGGCTCAGTCGTTAAGCGTCTGCCTTCGGCTCAGGTCATGATCCCAGGGTCCTGGGATCGAGCCCCCATCAGGCTTCCTGCTCAGCGGGAAGCCTGCCTCTCCCTCTCCCACTCCCCCTGCTTGTGTTCCCTCTCTCACTGTGTCTCTCTCTGTCAAATAAATAATAATAATATATATATGTATATATAAGGGGCACCTGTGTGGCTCAGATGGTTAAGCGTCTGCCTTCGGCTCAGGTCATGATCTCAGGGTCCTGGGATCAAGTCCCCCATTGGGCTCCTTGCTTAGCAAGGAGCCTCCTTCTCCCTCTGCCTGCCGCTCCCCCTGCTTGTACTCTCCCTCTCTCTCTCTGGCAAACAAATAAATAAAATTTTTAAAATATATATATATATATCTTAAAAAAATGTTACTGTAATAATATGCTCCCTATAGAGAATAAATCTTTTCATACATCTAAAAAAATCCAGGTTAAGGATATAGAAGAAAGCTTCAAGGACAACCTAACAATTATGTCTGAACCAAAATGCAGTGGTGAATGACATTCATTAAAAATAATTTAAACTAAAGTTGAATGATAGAGATGACTTGATAGAGATGTAATAGATCTGTCTTATCTAATAGAACTTTCTGCAGTGATGGAAATATTCTGTATCTATATTAGCCTATATGTAGCTATGGAGCACTTGAAAAGTGGCTAGCATGACTGAGAAACTAAATTTCAAATTCTATCTGGCTAGGTGTATTCACACAGAGGTGAAAGAATGGGGTCTGTTGGATTCTCAAGTCTCTTTCAACTTTATACTACCACAGCTACAAAAACGAGTGGTTAAATTTTATTTCTTCCCCATGTCTTTATTCTGCACCAAATTTTCCCTGTTTCTAATATCTGGAATTAAATAATTCATTAATTTAGTCATCACAGAACTACAGTGTGCCAAGTGTGGTGGAAAAAAACAAAATCTGCTCTGGCATTAACATTTCTAACCTTCCTGATTTTCCTTCTTACCGCCTTCATTCACCCTGCCTTTCTGGGACACCTTTCTCATCTTCAAATATGATGACTAGCTGGCAGGCCGTGGAGACCGTACCTAAATGCTGGAATTTCCAGATTCACCAGAGATATCTGTGCTCAGATAGAGCAAAGCCACAGGAATTGATGGGTTCATGGCAGAGCACTAAGGGTTCTGACTCAGATTCAAGTTGATTTTAAAGTAAATAAGGTGATATGATTTGCACATCTGAGATATGCTCCTGGTGGGCTGGAATTCCCACTCTTGCCATCATCCTTTGCAACGTTTCCCAGGATTCTCGAAGGAGCTTCAGCTGACATGGAGTTCTCAGTCTTACTTGCACCTCGTTTCTGCGTCTGGTCTGTTCCCTCAACCTGCACATACCCTTGCTCAACCGAAACATGGAACATGGTCCCTTTCACACTGATTCCACAAAGCAACCTAAAAGCAAGTTGGTCACATGCAACAGAATTCTGTAGAAAGTTTGAGGGTGATGGTGGATAGGGTATGTTGCAGGTGAATATTAGATAGACCTGTCCTTTAAAGCCCTCAGCATTCCCTCCATGGGAACCCCTCCTGCGTGTGTCTCCTTCTCAGACTCCTGACCTCCCACCATGTTGTTTGCACCCACCTCTACCAGACACTCTTTTCTCCTCACTCTCAGGCCCCGATTACTTCCCTCTGGGCCAAGGCTGTGTCTAAATCTTTCTCATTTTTATATTCTCAGCAATTCAGGCTTCTTTGTTTTGCCCAATTTTTCAAACCATGTTTGGGACTTTATATTGTCAGACTTAATTTTTCAAGTAAAAAATATCTTCTTACCCGAAAAAATATTCTGGTTTCAGATTTTAAAATAAATTTTTCTCTCTTTCATATAACTATATATTACTCTAAAGTAGTTTCAGAGAAGACTTGTCATAAAATTAATAAAAGGTGTTATGGGGACTGTAAGGCAGGGCTCTTCAAGAGCATTTATGTTTCCATTATATCATAGCCATAACCAATGTGGGCTACGTAAGATTTCGTGGACATGTCTGAGAATTTTACAAACTACTTCAATATTGTCTTCAACAGGAAATATTTCATGAGCATTTGAAAATAGCATGACAAATATTTGGAAAACAAATCATATAAAAATGAAAACTGTATGAATTTAAAACGTGTTCGAGGGGTGCCAGGTGGCTCAGTCAGTTAAGTGTCTGATTCTTGATCTCAGCGTAGGTCTTGATCTCAGGCTCGTGAGTTCAAGCCCCGTATTGGGCTCCACACAGGGCATAGACCCTACATAAATACATACATACATACATACATACATACATACATAAATTTTTAAAAAATAAATAACATAAGAATTCAGCCATACTGTGAGGATGCAATGTTAAATAGAGAAAATGGAGCTTTAAAAGGAAAGGAAATTATTTTTTTTCTTCAAGTTGACTTACACAAGCAACTAGGGATTAATAATAATTTTGACACCATTATGCCATGTCACCTACGCTACCTTTCAATGATTCCGTAAAATAGATTCACATATGCTTTCACTGAGTGTACACCTTTCCTGAGACGGTACTACCGGTAAGATACCATGGCACTGTGGCAGATCCTTCAGGGCTTTCAAGAATGAAGTGACTGTTAAGATTCTTTCAGTTGCAAGTGCCCATAACCCAACTCACATTAGCTAAAGCAAAAAGAGAATCGGTTGGTTCACATAACCAGGAAACTCCGGGTTGCTTCTGGCTTCAAACACAGCATAATTCCCAAGGAATGCAGTCCCCATGCCCTGCCTCATCTTCCCCTCTTTTCCAGCTCTGTTTCTTTCTTTGTTTCAGTCTTATCCTCTCTTAGTGCTTTAGGCTAGATTGCAGATGGTTACCTGCAATCTTAGGTTCTGTGTCACAGCTGAGCAATCCCATCCTAGCTGGAAAAGCTGTCTTCCTCTCAAGTAAGTGTATTGACTCCAGGCTCTCTTTAGAGTAATTGCTGGCTCTCTTTATAATACTTACTCACCATTGAACCAATTACTGTGTTCAGAGGAGTAAGATATTATGGTTGGCTATGCCGTGGTCAGGTGATCACTCCTGTGGCAAGGGTGTGGCACAGCACTGTGGCAAATAGGATGTTCTTAACTATTCAGGATGGAGCAAGGGTGGTTCTGCAAAGAAAGGGATGAAGGCACACGTTTGGTTTTTTCTTTTTAGAGAAAGCAAGAGAGAGCATATGCGAGTGGGAGTGGGAGGTTGGGGGGGATGGGCAAAGGGAGAGGGTTAGAGAGAATCCCAAGCAGTCTCCACACACAGCATGGAGCCCCCCCCGCCCCCCGGGGCTTGATCTCACGACCAGAGATCATGACCCAACCTGAAATCAGGAGTTTGACACTTAAGTGACTGAGCCACCCAGGCACCCCTGTGCCCAAAACTTTTAATTCCAATATTAATCAGTTATCTAGATTATAAAACATTTAAATCTCCCCTCAGTCCTTGTTACTATTATGTAAATCTGTTTTTGTTAGTTATAAACTAAGTGTGAAAATTATCTGATCATTAGCATAATATTTTTGTGGTCAAAATGCAATGTTGGCTTAACACTTTTTCTCTGGATGATACATGATAAATTTATCTTTAGATATTGTGGAAACTATGTCAAATATAACAAGCCATTTCCTCAGTTAACTCTGGTTTTGTAGCTGCCATGGTTTGAAAATTGTTTCTTGGTTTAGCCATACTTTGGTTGCTACTATATTTAGAGACAACTTATTTTAGCCTTGACAGAAAAACTTACTATTTTTATAGGAATTTTACTGGCTAGAAAGCATAATTTGTGTTATTTTTCTACTCATGCTGTCACGGTATATAGAAAGAAAGAAAAAAAACCTGTTGTTTGCATCACATATTTTTACTAAATGTGTCTCACATGCAAGAAAGTGAAATACAAGCTTTTGTTGGGTTAAGATACTGAGGTTTTTGAGTTAATTTGATACTGTCATATATCCTAGGTAATCCTGACAAATACCGATGTGACTGCAAGTAATCATAATTTGTAAGCAAAAAGATTCTCACAATAATTCTGTAAATGTTGTAACTTTTCTCTTATTACAATATGCATGATTTATATTCTAGGCATAAACACACATACATTTGCATGATTTCCCTAACAGTGAGTTAATTCCACTTTTTTTTTCCCTCAGAGAAGAGAAAAAATTCCTAACTCCGTGGGTGTCAGAGAGTCTTCAAACCCATAAACGCCAGCTTATAGGGTCTTCTATAGCAACTCTCTGGACATACCTATGATTGTTTTCCGTATTCTTTACTTCCCCAAATAAAGTCCCACAATCTGAAACTAAGTAACATCTCCTTCAAGCTTTAACTTCCTCTTATTCAAATGTTTCTTGGCAATGGAACCTTCTCTCCCAATGGCATGTTAATTCACAGAAACAGGACAGATAAAAGCAGGACCCAGACACTTCAAGGATCATGACACGGCACAACTGAGAGCCGTGCCATGACGCCCTCAAACCAGGTTAGTTTTATGACGCCCCTACCGTGTGGATATGAGGAAGGTGGACACAAGAGTAAAAGCCTGAGTTGTTTCTCTCAAGCAGATTCACCTTCACCTTTCTGTCATGACTACAGAAGATTCACCTACAGTTCATACTGCTCTCCACTCCAATAAACTTCCCCAGGCGTCGGCCTTCCCCATTGTCCTGTCTCCTCCTTTCATGATGTTCAAGAAAATCTGCACACCCTTTTCCTGCTTCTATCTCAACTTTGCTGCATTTCTTATACCTGACCTCTTACTTCAAGACTCTAGCCCATATCACTTTCACTGAAAATCTCCCACTAAATCTTTGTTCCCCGAGGAGGACTGTTACTACTACCCCACACCAATGAATCCATATTAGGCAAATGAAGAGGAATAAAACTAATCATCTATATATGGCTCTCTCTTCTCATACAACATTTAAAAAAAAATTCTGTCTGTACCTGGACACTGAATATGGTGATGCAAACGTGCAGTGCACAAAACCAGGAGCAACCTGCTGGTAGGTGCAACGCACAATTATGTGGCCACCTGACTTAGGCGGGCTCTGTGCTGAAGGAAATCTGCCCTGTATAAAACATCATTTCTCCCACGTTCTATTGGTCAGTAGCAAGTTACAAGGCCAGACGAGGTTCAAAGTATGGGAAACAGACTCCACTTCTTGATAGTGATGAAGCATTTGTGGCTGTAGTCCTCAACACACCGTAAAATATTACTAAGTTTGTATTAGGTACTTAATACTTTTAGCCTTCATGGCTGCAGGGATTGAAGTGGTTCTGAAACTCCCAGAATATGGGATTTGTGGACTTTGCTTTTTTTTTTTTATGCTCAACATGGGGCTTGAACTCATGACCCCAAGATCAAGACTCACATGCTCTACCAACTGAGCCAGGCAAATGCCCCTTGTGGGCTTTGCTTTTAAATGGAATTTTCTGGAAAACAGTATGGAGGTTCCTCAAAAAGTTAAAAATAGAGCTAGCCTAACCCAGCAATTGCACTAGTAGGTATTTACTCCAAAGATAAAATGTAGTGATCCGAAGGGGCATTTGCACCCCAATGTTTATAGCAGCAATGTCCACAATAGCCAAACTCTGGAAAGAGCCCAGATGTCCACTGACAGATGAATGGATAAAGAAGATGTGGTATATATATACAATGGAATATTACTCAGCCCTCAAAAAAATGAAATCTTGCCATTTGCAACGTTGTGAATGGAACTAGAGGGTATTATGCTAAGTGAAGTAAGTCAATCAGAGAAAGACAATTATCATATGACCTCACTCATATGTGGAATTTAAGAAGCAAAACAGATGAGCATAGAGGAAGGGAGAGAAAAATAAAACAAGATGAAATCAGAGAGGGAGACAAACCGTAAGAGACCCTTAGCCATAGGAAACAAACTGAGGGTGGCTGGAGGAAAGGGAGGTGGGGGATGAGCTAACTGGGTGATAGGCATTAAGGAGGGCACGTGACATAATGAGCACTGGGTGTTATATGCAACTGATGAATCCCTGAACTCTACCTCTGAAACTAATAGTATACTATATGTTAATTAGTTGAATTTAAATAAAATAAATTTTTTGAAAAAAGGAAATGTAAAAAATAAAAAAAGGAAGTTTCAGCCTGTATTTGCTAGAAACAAGTTGGTTTGTTTTCAGGTCCGGAAACCAGGATTGCCAGTATCATGACTCATTAAATGTAAGGGTCCAACCTCGGCAGAAAAAATGTAGCAGCTCAGAAAAAGAGTTGGTATGTAGATTTCCAATTTCAAGCTATTCAAAATCAACTATGGAATTATTTAAGGAAAGTCATTAATATACAGAATTGCAAAATTTTCATAACTATTTTATTCAGGTTTTTCTGATAAAAATTTTCTAAATTAAAAATTTCAGAACTGGCTAATATAGTTAGTTTCTTCTTTTACTATATAGCTTTATGCTTTAGTGCTTTTGATAACAGCAAGAGGTCTTATTTAAAAATGGAAAAATTGTAGGACAGAGTGAAGGATCGAAGCCAACCTGACAAGTTAGGTGCAAGAATTTAAAATTAAATCATTCTAGGAGAAAGGACTGCGATACCAGATTGTCTGTAGTTACCAAGCCTGTTGTGAGTCAGTGACAAAGGGAGGGTGGACATCAAATCCACACCCGCATCTCTGCTCAAAAATGTGCTACTTTATTTGCCAATTATATGCAGTATTGAGAAAACAGATCTAAAATGTATTCTTGGAAAGTGGCCTCTGAGGGGCTTAAATAGCAAGTGATTCTTAAGAAAAATACTAGCCTCTGAGCGCAATAGTGGAACAAACCATGAAAATGTCTTTTAATCAACTAATAGAAAACATGTGATTACAAGCACTTGCCTTTGCCTGCAGCCTCAAGTTGAAGTGTTTTATATATTGTCCTGTATCTAACATTTGCTTTGGAATTTTTTTTCTTTTGGTTTAGACTGAAGGAACAGTTTGCCAAGGTTTATGTCTTCCTGAGTCAGCAAGTAAATTTCCCATTACGCTCCCAGTTGGGTGAGTCACCAGCCCAGTTTAGGAAAGTCACAGAGGCCTGGCTGTCTGGGTGGGATGAGAAACATTACAGTCAATCAATCAGTCTAGACAGCTTAGGGGGCAGCCACTTGGCCATTTATGGTATCATTTCCTCTTTTTTCTGGAACAGCCCAGAGAGCAAAGAGACACTCCTGGGAATATAAACAGGGTTACCAGATTTCGCAAATAAAAATACAGAATGCCTGTTAAATTTGGATTTCAGACAATGAATACTACTTTTAATATACATACGTTCCATGCAATATTTCTGACCCACTTTTACTTAAACACACACACACACACACACACACACACACACACACACACACACCAAAAACATCACCTACCTCAAATTCACATTTAACTAGGCATCCTATATTTTATCTGGCAACCCTGAATATATGAATCTCACCCTGAATATATGAATCTCACCATTTATTACTTTGCAGAATGTCATAGAAATGAAAGTCTGTTTCCTAAGTTTTAGAGAACAAAAGTTGAGCTATTTTTTCTTTCATGTAATTACTGCCTAACATCAAGAAAGAAAAAGTTATCAAAGACAAGAATGCTGTAGAGGAGTGATTCTCAGACTTGAATGTGCATATAACACACATTGGGATCTTGGCAAAATTGAGATTCTAATTCAGCATCCGGAGGTGGGGCCTGAGATTCTGCTTTCCTAACAGGCTCCCAGCTGATAGTAATGATGCTGGTCCATGGACCACCCTTTTCAGTAGCAAGGTTTTCAGTGTTTCTCAAATTTGGCTGCATATTCAAATCCCCCAGGGGAGCTTTGAAAACTCTTTTTTTTTTCTTTAAAGATTTTATTTATTTATTTGACAGAGAGATACACAGCGAGAGAGGGAAGACAAGCAGGGGGAGTGGGAGAGGGTGAAGCAGGCTTCCCGCTGAGCAGAGAACCTGATGCGGGGCTTGACCCCAGGACCCTGAGATCATGACCTGATGCCCAAACTGCATCACATCCAAGTTAAATCCAAATTGCTAGAGGTGGGAGCCAGGAGTCCGTATTTTTAAAAGCTCCTCAGTTTCCTCCAGCATCCAGTTAAAGTTGAGAACCACTGTCTTTGATGAATCCACTTTGCGCAGGTTAATGTTTACTATCACTTGCCTGGGAAGCGAAGCCTTTCAAAAAAAAATCGGCATGGTGGTTATTACCCATTAACTGTAATCTTGAGAAACTGAAATGCGAAGAATTGCCACCACTGTCTTTTCAATGCGTCCACTTAGAGTTGTGCTTTCTAAGCCATTAAGAAAAGCAATAGATTTTATTAACTGTTAGATCACTAAATATCTTCCAAATTTGGAAATTTTATGTCTGTAACACACATTTTTCTGTGAGTCTAAAATAATTTATTTCTCTTAATATTTCTAATAAAAACCAAACAGCCACCACCTCAGAGTCAGGCTGGCTTGGAAAACACTGGAATTTATCATCTGTTACTCTTCGTGAGGCTTGGCTAGAATCAAGGAATGTGACTTAAGGAAGAAAATCAAATCTTTACATTCTTGTTGTTTTTTACATAAAGACATGGCAACAAAAATAAAAATGTGCCTTCAAAGTTGCTGATAAAAATGTAGCATGTAGGGGTGCCTGGATGGCTCAGATGGTTAAGCGTCTGCCTTCTGCTCAGGTCATGATCCCAGGGTCCTGGGATAGAGCCCCACATCTGGCTCCTGGCTCAGCAGGGAGCCTGCTTCTCCCTCTCCCCCTGCTCATGCTCTCTCTCTCTCTCTCTCTGTATCTCTGTGTCTTGAATGAATAAATAAAATCTTAAAAAATAATGTAGCATGTATATAACACATATTTACACAAACTAGGTGCTAACATAAAGTTAGCTGTGGGAAATTATTATAAAAGGCTTCTTAGCCAAATACCTCCCTCTTTTATCTTCTAGTTTTGTCATGTTAGTGTCATCCATTTTTTATCCCATCTTCCCTTAAATGACAATCTTTTCTGCAGTATTGCTAGCTTGAGGAATGCTTTTGGGGTTTCCTGTACTTTACACTGGAGTCTTATCCCACAGGTTTTTGTTTTTTGGTTTTTGGGTTTTTTTTACTTTATCCTGTTTGAGGATTTTTGTCCATGTCATTCCTCATGCATTATTTTTTTCTTGTGTTCATGCCTAACCTACACCCTCCATCACTTCTCTACTCAATTTCCTACCTTGTGTCTGAACATTCTAGAGTCTGTGACTAGACTTTTCACTTTACCAGCCTCCCTCACCAGCCCCGGAAGTTATCATGCCCTGGGAAACAACCTTGAGAGGCTCACACATGTCCCTGACCCTGGGTGGCCCGAGCAGCCGGTTGAAAGGCTGCCAACATGAACTGTTGGCTCAGAAGAGGCACAACAAGACCATTAGGGGGTGGGTGGCAAATTGTTCTGCAAACAGTTAACTGTGGGTTTTCTTCTTAATGTGCCCTTTCAGAGAACCTAGGAGAGCAGCTCTTAGGCAACAGAAGTCTCCCATGAGGAAGAAGTTAATCTGATCTGTCCTCATACAAAGTAGCCACCTAAAAATATTTTTGTTCTGAATAATGGTAGTTTATTCTTCCTGTCATGAGAGACTTATACACATTTTCTTAAAACTTGGCCTATAGTATAGCAGTGTACAATACAACAAAATAGTAACTGAGCTAATATATATGAAGCACATTGTGTTTTTATATGAATTAGGCCTTTTTTTTTTTGAGAGGGGGAGGTGGAGATTGCAGAGGGAGAGGGAGAGAGAATCTTAAGCAGGCTCCATTCCCAGTGCAGAGCCTACTCCATTTCACAACCCTGAGATCATGACCAAAATCAAAAGTCGGACACTTAACTGACTGAGCCCCTGCATTGGGTCTTTAAATCTTTGTAACAACCCCAAGTACTGTTGCTACTATGATTTTAAAGATGAAGAAATTGAAGAGGCGCCTTGATGGCTCAGCCAGGGACTGACTTTTGATCTCAGGGTTGTGAGTTTAAGCCCCATGTTGGGCATGGAGCCTACTTTAAATAAATAAATAGATATGGAACCACAAAAGACCCCAAATATCCAAAGAAATCTTGAAAAAGAAACACAAACCTGAAGGTATCACAACTCTGGACTTCAAGTTATATTACAAAGCTGTAGTCATCAAGACAATATGGTACTGGCACAAAAACAGAAACATAGATCAATAGAACAGAATAGAGAGCCCAGAAATGAACACACAACTGTATAGGCAATTAATCTTTGACAAAACAGGAAAGAATATCCAGTGGGGGAAAAAAATATCTCTCCAACAAATGCTGTGGGGAAAACTGGACAACATGCAAAAGAATGAAACTGGACCACTTTCTTATGCCACACACAAAAATAAATTCGAAATGGATGAGTGACCTAACTGTGAGACAGGAAACCATCAAAATCCTAGAGGAGAACATAGGCAGTAACCTCTTTGACATTGGCTGTAGCAACTTCTTTCTAGATATGTCTCCTGAGGCAAAGGAAACAAAAGCAAAAACGAACTATTGGGACTTCATCAAAATAAAAGGCTTCTGCACAGTGGGGGAAAAAAATCAACAAAACTCAAAGGCAACCTATGGGATAGAAGAAGATATTTGCAAATGCCACATCTGATAAAGGGTTAGTATCCACAAATATATAAATAACTGGTAAAACTAAACACCCAAAAAACAAATAATCCAGTTAAAAAATGAGCAGAAGACATGAATAGATATTTTTCCAAAGAAGACAAACAGATGGCCAACAGACACATGAAAAGATGCTCAACATCACTCATCATCAGGGAAATACAAATCAAAACTACAGTGAGATATCACCTCACACCTGTCAGAATGGCGAAAATGAACAACACAGGAAACAACAGGGGTTGGCAAGGATGTGGAGAAAGGGGAACCCTCCACTTGCACTGTTGTTGGGAATGCAAACTAGTGCAGCCACCGTGGAAAACAGTATGGAGGTTCCTCAAAAAGTTAAAAGTAGAACTACCCTATGATCCAGCAATTGTGCTACTAGGTGTTTACCCAAAGGATACAAAAATACTGATTTGCAGGAATACATGCAACCTGATGTTTATAGCAGCATTATCACCAATAGCCAAATTATGGAAAGAGCCCAAATGTCCATCAACTGATGAATGGATAAAGAGGGGGTATATATACACAATGCAATATTACTCAACCTTAAAAAAGAGTGAAATCTTGCCATTTGCAATGACGTGGATGGAACTACAGGGTGTAAATCAGTCAGAGAAAGACAAATACCATAAGATTTCACTCATATGTGGAATTTAAGAAACAAATGAACAGAGGGGGAAAGAGGCAAACCATAAAACAGACTCAACTATAGAGAACAAACTGATGGTTACTGGAGGGGAGGTGAGGGGATGGGTTCAATAGGTGCTGGGTATTAAGGATGAGCATGGGGTACTGTATGTAATTGATGAATCACTAATTTCTATACCTGAAACTAATATTGCACTGTGTGTTAACTATAGCTGGAAATTAAATAAAAAGGAGGGGGAAAAACCATAAGCCTATGGGGAGGGGACAAATAAATAGATAGATAGATAGATAATGAAGAAACCGAAACTAAGAGAATGGTTACTTGCTCAAAGTCACACAGATGATTGGCAGTAAAGCCAGGATATGAATCCAAAAAAAAAAAAAAAAAAAAATCAAGTTAGAGGAGAAACCCTGAGTAGTTTAGCTACCATATATTTGAATATATCCAGGGCCTCTGCTATGTCATACTACCTCTTACAGTTCTTTCAGGGAATAACAGGGTCCTCAAGGACTTTAAGTACTGATGCTAATAAATGCAGTAACTGTAGTAGTTTTCTCCAAACTGAACCAGTAGTTAAAGAGGTTATTAGAAGTGTTATATAAGTGAATCACAGTAATAATTTTATTTCCTTTTTGATTTTCTTTCAGTTTTTCTGAGTATAACAAAAATCAAGTCTCCGATTGGTGCTAATTTGTATTAACATCCCCACTCACATTTGCTAATCTTCCTTTTTTTCTTTTTTAAGACTTTATTTATTTGAGAGAGTGAGAGAGAACACAAGCAGGGGGAGGGGCAGAGAGCGAGGGTGAGGGGGAAGCAGACTCCCCGCTGAGCACAGAACCCCAGGCAGGGACTCCATCTCAGGACTCCAAGATGAAGACCTGAGCCAAAGTCAGATGCTTAGTCCACTGAGCCACCAGGGGCCCCGCTATTCTTCCTTTTTAACCAAGAAGGGTGGGGCCTTGGAGTAGGGATACTTAGTAGGTGATAGTATCTATTGAAAATTTAGTAACATTATTTTATAGTCATTCTAAGGCTACCTTCCATTTATGACAAGTGATTATGTTTTTCTTTTGTTTTGTTTTCCATTTATGGCAGGACTGTATATGCTCTTATAATAAAACTTAAATACCTTTTTTCTTAAAGTACATAATAGAGTGGATATGTAGATCTGTTAAAAATCACATCATTCGTCCTTCAACTGCTGAAGTCTGGAATACTTAAACAAAATAAGAAAAGAACAAAAACAAAAACAAATAGATTCTGCAGTCTTATTTCCGCTAGCTGCATGAAAATGTTTGTTAATTCCTAGCCCTAAAGAAGACAGAATGTTAACTGCTTTTGAATTCCCCTAGTCGCTAGACCTTAGGGTTCTAAGCCATGGAAAAATTCATTATTCCTCTCTCATTCTGTGCTCTAAGGCTGTATTGTATTGTAGAAAGAGCTTTTGACTCATGTTCAGAGGCTACAGGTTGGGTCTAAGCTCTGCCACTAAACTTAGGCAGGTCCTAATACCTCCTTGAATTCAGTTTCTCCATCGAGAAATAAAGGCCCAAATTAAATTATTTCTTCTAGACTTTTTTTTTTAAAAATTAAGTTTTTATTTAAATTTCAGTTAGTTAACACATATGGTAAAATTGTCTTCCAGCTTTTTAATCTGTGATGCTGCAGTCAATGTAGTTTCAGTAATCTGCAGAGATACTTGCCTTTATTCTGTGAAAAAAATTTTTTTTTAAGATTTTATTTATTTATTTGACACAGAGAGATCACAAAGTAGGCAGACAGGCAGGCGGAGGGAGAGGGAGAAGCAAGCTCCCTGCTGAGCCTGGAGCCGGATGCCGATGCAGGACTTGATCCCAGGACCCCGGGATCATGACTGAGCTGAAGGCAGACGCTTAACCGACTGAGCCACCCACGCACCCCTATTCTGTAAAAAGTAATAAAGGGAAACCTCACTAAAGGGAGAGGAGAAAGGGGGAACTCTTCCACTCCACGGTCAATTACAGGAAGAATTGTCAAGTTACAGACTCTAAGGAAAGAGTCATTGACAGGAAAGAATCACCAGTTACAGGCAAACAGGCAAAGATGTACATTGAATCTTCTACAAGAAATCCACTACTTCAGCAACTCAGCTAATGAGAAGCCGCCAACGGACTTTCATTCAAAACAACCCCTCCCAACTTCTTCCTTCTCCCTGACAGTCCTCTCCTTTGTTTGTGGGACTTCCTTATGGTTTTGCCATAGCTTTTATGTCCCAAATTGCAATTCCATGCTATTCCCAAATAAGACCATTTTTGCTGGTAAAATAACTGTTTTCTTTTTAAGGTTAACCCTTCCAAAGTGCTTATCTAATGGATCTCTGTGTAGATCTCTATAAATAACTTACGTTTTTTGAGAGGATATAGACAACGTTGATGCTTAATTTTGTCAAGCCTCCATTTTTATCAAAAATGACTAGATTTCAAGGCTCATTTGGAGATGAGAGGAGGGTGCTCTTACAGGTTGGCTGCCTGTTACAACCCGGTATTATTCTGAGAGGAAGTGAGGCTTTCTCTTTTTACACCGTTCAGAGAAACTCGCCTAAATTCCGAGAATGCCAGCCGCGTTTACCAGACACTGCCCTTTTCCCTGTGTTTGTTTATTTTTACGTTGGGCACAAAGTACAATTAATTACCACTGGTCACCGGGACAGAATGTAATTATCGCCTGAAAGGATGACCAAACTGCCTTCTCTTTTTGAATGACTAACTGCAGAGAGACACTTTTCCAGAGCTGCTTATGTGCATGATCAGCTCAGCGAGTTGCTGACCATGTTCTGGATTCGATGGCCTAATTTTAGTCAGTGCCCTTAAATCTGCCGGATTCTGGTTGCCTGACAAAAGCTAAAATCAAATTACAACCTGAAAATGCAAAAAGGCAGAAAACACAAGACCAGTCCTTGTTAGCTGTATGAGATCATAACCCCCTAGTTGTACGATTCAACTTTCAATACACACCTTTTTGAAAGTCGTAGCATACTTGGAGGAGAAGAGACACACTCTACCCTATAATCAGGCATTAGTTAGAAAAAGGGACACATTACATTTATGTCATTACAGTTTGCCACTTGGCATCAACCACATAATTCTCCCATTCTATTGTTCTTTGTGTTCACTAATATTTTGAGCACTTTATGTGTGAGATGGCTTTCACCAGACATCATGGAAAATGTGGAAAGAACAGAATGAGACTTAACTACATTGAGATCCTGGGAACACAGAGATAAATACCTGTAAAATAATGCTAATCTGACAAGAAGGGCAAAGCAATGACTTTTTCATTAAACATAACCTTTATGGGTCCTGGCACTGGAAACTATCTTACTTGAAAACAGTGAAGGATTTGTTAAATGTCCTATGCAACAAACCTCCTAAGAAAAGTTGGCTCTAAGAACTGTAGCTCCGTGACCTGGATATGACACAGTAACAGTGTTTCCGAAGTAACTGGGTTATTGCCAGGCCTCTAGAGCAATCAACCTCAGCAAACCCTCAGTTGCCATTGTTGTTCAGTTTGGAGTAAACGTCTGTAAATTGCCTGTTTGTCCGGATTAGTGGAATAGTTAGGGAGGAGAAGAGAGCTCACTGGAGCAGAATCTGTATTTTTCAAAACAGTAAATAGCCTCAAGCTTGGCTATGTATCACTTCCACGCAGCAGTCTCCCCCAGACTCCTCTCCCACTCACTGAAACAACCACATAGGACAAATGACAAGCAGTTCAGAAACCTAAAGTGAATGGGTTGTGTCATTCATGGTTAAAGCCACTGATGAATCTCGTCACTTAGTGATTTATAAAAATCTTCCCGTGGACCTTACTAAGTTCAAAACCTTTTTTGTTGTAACTTGTTAAATCCCTGTAGAAAGGCAAGGGTTTAGTTTTGTTTTACCTCAAGCTCCTGCATGTGATTTTTAGTAATAAGCTTACTCTAAAGAGGTTTTGCCATCAGAGTGAGGTTTTTCTATGGAATTCAACAGCTTAGATTTTGACCTGTAGGAAGCTAGGGCGGTCTGATGTTTAGAGCACAGTGTGGGACACATAAAGCTGGGTTTTAAGGTCCAGTTTTGTCACTTTCTAGCTGAGTGACCTCAGGCAAGTTATTTAACCTCTCCACGACTATTTTTCTTTTCTAGTTGTTCTATCTGGTCATTTTTCAAATCCACCTATCCTTTTTTCCTTGTAATTTTTTTCCTTATGTTTCTCCTCCATCTGTTTACTGTTTTCCCAGAAACTTATTTCATAGCCTATTGCTTATTATTCTGTTTTCTCAGGTTCGTGGAGGTGCTCACCTCCCCAATTAAAGTATCTGCTCACCCGCACTCATGACAAATTATTTTCCCACATATACTAGAATTCATCAGGGGTGGCTTTTGCTAGGGAAATCCCCGTGGCTTTATTTCTGGAAGTGCTCCTCAAAATGCTGTTTCATTTGTTTCTACCAGACATCACTGACCATCATTGGTCCAGAACCAAATCGTTAGGCCGAGATAAGTTTCCTTTTGAGGGCTACTGACATAATTTTTCTCGTTCTCCTTTCATCAAGGATGGAAACCTTGGTGGGTCTTGGTGCATATAGAAATCTGCGTTTCAAATCTCTACCTTGTCTCTTGTTTCTGTTGAATGGTGAGGTCCAAATCTCTAGCCTGTAAGACCCATTTGAAAACTTAGAACCTCAGTGCAGACATAGTGTCAGCTCACTTTACCACACCAAGTTTTAGTTTCGTCTTAATGCCTGGTGGTTTCCCATTCTTTTTTACAAGGTTACCTGAGTATTTAAAAAATAATTTATTTTACTTTGTCTTACGGTGTTGGTAGAGAGGGCTCTTCTTATTTAGTCCTCCATAACACCAGAACGGTGTTCTCACCTCTTGAAACCCGGATATCTGTGTATGAGATATAGGGATAATGATGGCACGTACCCTGCATGGTTTCGGTAAAAATTAAATGAGATGAGGATTAAAGTGCTTAGGGATGTGCCAGGTACATAGGTAACTGCATAATAAATATAAGCCTTTAGTGGCTGAATGCTGTTGCTGGTATCATCAGGTCTTACCTGGGACTGATCTCTGGCATGACTGTTGACACCTGATGAGATCAACACTTTGATAGGTCTACTGCCATCCACCGGATTACCTTGGTGGTTCTCTCTCTGCTAGATGCAGTAGCATCTTTGGTTGTCATGGTTGGCTCCGAGCCAACGAGAGAGACCAGACGGGTTGGGATCTACCAGTGTATCTCTCCCCGTAAAGGTGGAGAGTTGAGAGTAAGAAAACTAACACTAACGGAGGGAGGGGGATTAGTAAAAGGCTAGTAAGATTAGTGGTAAACTAGGACAGTTTTTCAGTGGCCAGGATAAAGGGCCAAGTACCAGAAGCTAAATTTGGATATTGCAAATTTAGTCCACTGAAGGCTCGTTATCGAAAATCCAAAATCAAAGTAGGGTCATATTACGGAGGCATGGGAAGAAGCTTTCAAAGTGTAGCATAAATTAGTGTCCTATAGCCCCAATATTCCAGGAATTTCATCTAGAAACAAGGCAAAGTAGAATGTGAAAATTGGCCAGCCTCTGAAAAGTAGTTCTGATCAACCAGGACAAGTGAAATATGGATCGCCAGCCAATAGGAAAGCAGTGAAACGCCCCACAGAAGATCATAACCAGAGTTAGAGGCCTGGGGGCAAGGAAACTTCAAGCACCTGAGATACCCAAGCAAAATTCATCCAAATAAGTAAAACATACCACATAAGCCCTCAGGGAGATTACTCTACGTTATACCTGGAATGACCCAGGTTGGACACAGGAGTGGGCTGGGTCTGGCACGCAGGCTACAGGAAATGCAGCAGAGATACGGGGTCTAAAGAAAACGAGAATCCAGGCCGAGAGTACCGCTGAGGTGTCATTCAGGAGAAAGTTAACACATAGACAAAATGCAGGCATCCGGTGAAAGCCTGAAATCCAGAATGTCAGCGCGGAGGGTTTGAAATTGCACACAGGCGGTGGATCATGAAGGGCTAGGTTGCACTGCTATTAGAAGAGAAGGCTACCTAGGCCCTCCTCTTGGGGAGAACAGGGGGCACCTCGAAGAGCATTGAGTTTATTCGGACCCCATTGAACATTCTTCATAAAATAGCCTGATATGAGGAAAACAGAAACCTGAAAAGTGTGAGTCTTGGTAGAAAACGAAATGTATCATAATCATACTTGAGTGTGGAATACTTTCTAAGTATGACTTAGAATGGCAATTAAATGAAATCAAGGTTGTAAACATCTGAAAACCGCTCACCTAGGCAATAGAATACAATGGTGGCATTAACAATATAATCACAAAGAGTTTTAATAACCTAAAAATGCTCTTGGTCGATGCTGCTTTCCGTCTCCCACAATAGCTCAAGTTCTTCCTTTCCAACCGGAGCCCTGATGAACGGCTCAGAAAAAGAAGCGTGGAGAGAAAAGAAGACCATTCTGCCATCAAGGAGGTAGTGACTGGAGAATCTACCATCAACACCCACAAGCACATCAAGAAGTGGGTTTCAGGAGATGTGCCCCGGGGCGCCTGGGTGGCTCAGTCGGTCAAGTGTCTTCCTTCGGCTCGGGTCGTGATCCCGGAGTGCCAGGATCGAGCCCCGCATCGGGCTCCCTGCTCGGCGGGAAGCCTGCTTCTCCCTCTCCCACTCCCCCTGCTTGGGTTCCCTCTCTCCCTATTTCTCTCTCTCTGTGTCAAATAAATAAATAAAATCTTAAAAAGAGAGAGAGAGAGAGAGGCGTGCCCCGTGGGCACTCAAAAAGATCCAGAAATTTGCCATGAAGATGGGGTACCCATCTTCAGAGGTACCCTTTGACACCAAGGCTCATCAAAGCTATCTGGGCTAGAGGAATAAAGACTGTTGCATGCCATGTCCAAATGCAGTTTTCCAGACGTGTAATGACGATGAAGGTGCACACAGAAAGCTATATAGCTGGATACCTATGTACCTCTCACCACTGTCAAAAATCTACTGACAGTTAATGTAGATGAGAGCCAACAGCTGATTGTCAATTAAAGTTCTAAGACTGGCATAGAATAAGCTTTGCTATGTCAAATGGATAAAGGAGATTCTTTTTTTTAAGTTTTTTTTTAAGATTTTATTTATTTATTTGACAGAGAGAGCGAGAGACAGAGCACACGCAGGGGATACAGCAGGCAGAGGGAGAAGCAGGCTTCCTGCTGTGCAAGGAGCCTGATGTGGGACTCGATCCCAGGACCCTGAGATCATGACCTGAGCCAAAGGCAGACGCTTAACCGACTGAGCCACCCAGGCGCCCCAAATAAGGAGATTCTTTACAGAATTATAGATTTTATCTGTTAGAAATTGTGTTCAGCTGCTAATACTAAAGAACTAAAATGCCAGTCCTTAAGCAAGAGAGAAGTTGCAATTCTCTCACACAAAATAAATCTATGGCAAAGCAGTTCCGTAGTCATCAGGCACCCCATCTCTTTCTATAATCTTCAAAGTTGGCTAAAATAGTTGCCCATGCTCTGGCCCTTGTATCCATGCTACAGGCAGAAAGCAGAAAAAAAGAAGAGCAAAAAAAGTTCATGCTAATGGCATGTCCTCTTTTGAATGGGTGTTCCCAGAAGTCTCACTGTTTTAGTTAGAATGAAATTGGGCAGAAAGTAACAGATGCTCAGAACAACAGTGGCTTAAGTATAGTCAAAGTTTATTTCCTTGAGGAGTTTGGCAGCCTAGGGTCGATATGGCACCTCTGCTCCAAAACACCCTAAGGAACTCAGGCTCCTTCTGTCTTGTTGGATATCTCTTGGTGACTGCCATTCCAGGATCACCTCATGGATCAAAATAGCTGCTCTAGCTCCAGCCACCATGTGATATTGTGACTTGTATTAAGAAATATATATTTGGTCTTCATGGTTTCTAGGACAGAACTCCTAAAACCCTTGGAAGTACCTAAGTGATCAGGTGATCCATATAAGTGTCTTTTGTTATTCTTAACAAACACTTTTCAACTACACCAGAGTTTACGTAATGAGGTACTTTTTGAAAACTCATAAAGATAGGGGCTTATTGGCAGAGGAACCAACCATAATTAGGTGCTGGAAGAGTAGCTGCCGAGAGAAAACATGGAAGGTCTACACCCCTTCCCCCATACCTTGCCCTATGCATCTCTTCCATTTGGCTGTTCCTGAGTTATATCCTTTTATAATAAACTGCTAATCTAGTAAGTACACTATTTTCCTGAGTTCTTTGAGCCACTCTAGCAAGTTAATCAAGCCCAAGGAGTGTGTTTTGTGAACCTCTGATTTATAGCCATCTGTCAGAAGCACAGGTGACAACCTGAGCTTTCAACTGCCATCTAAAGTGGGTGGGCTGGGGGGCAGTCTTGGGGGACTGAGCCCTTAACCTGTGGGGTCTGGCACTATCTCTAGGTAGATAGTCTCGGAGTTGAGTTAAATTATAGGACACCCAGCCGGTGTTGCAGAATCGCTTGGTATTTGGGAAACCCACACGTCTGGTGTCAGAAGTGTTTTGAGGTGGAGTGTTCTGAGCGGGGGTAGAGTACTGAGAGCAGACACAGAAAGAGTGACAGGAGTGTTTCTTTCTTTACATACCGTATCTATAATCTAGCCAGCGGAAAAGACAAAGAGATATGAAAGAATAAGAGGCAAACAGCTCACACGACATGCCTTTTCAGGAAGTTTTCTGGAACTCCCATATAACCTTTCTGCTTATCTCTCATTTGTTAGAGCTTAGTCATACGGCCACACCTAGCTTCAAAGGAGATGGAGAAACACAGTATTTTCAGCCAAGTGCATTAATAAATCAAATAAAATCAAGATTCTGTTGCTGTGGAAGAAAGGACCATAGATATCAGCTAGGCAGTTGGCTGTCTTTGCCGCATCTACACAGTATGATCACAACTATATGATTTTATTTTATTTATTTTTTAAAGATTTTATTTATTTATTTTTATAGAGAGAGGGAACACAAGCAGGGGGAGTGGGAGAGGGAGAAGCAGGCTTCCCGCGGAGCAGGGAGCCCGATGTGGGACTCGACCCAGGACCCTACGATCATGACCTGAGCCGAAGACAGACGCTTAACGACTGAGCCACCCAGGCGCCCCACAACTATATGATTCTAAAACAGAAACAGCTTGTGGAATGAGACAGAGACATAAAGGCATATACATGTTGATTAGAACCTAGGATTGGAGAATGAGCCAGAGCTTGGGAAAAGGGCAAGGGAGGGCAGGCCGGCTTAGGCAGTATGTTGGGCAGGGTATGGGCGTTCGTAAAAGTGTTGAGGAGTTAAGAATGAGAAAGGAAGGAATAAAGGGAAGGGTCTCAACTGGAACAAATGCTGAGATTGAGGGTCTGAACGAATGTGCTCCAAAAATATATCCTTTCTTTTTCTTTCTCTTTTGCTTAGCCTCCCTCACCGGCCACTTGTCTCATTGTAGACTCTCGAGGGGGCGACCATCATCTCTCTTTTGAAATAGTTATCTCAACCCTGAGTTAGCACTTATTTGTGTAACGTGTAGATCGATGGCATAAGCTTCATTAAAGCGGGCACACTGAACTTTTTTGCCAGTGATAATGTCCCCATGCCGAGAGTAGTGCTTGGTACATAATAAAAAAGCAAACAAACAAACAAACAAACAAACACACACACACAAATCCAAAAAAAGGCATCTGCTGAATTAATGAAATGAATACGTAGAAGACAGAGTGATAGGAAAAGAATGCTGATAGAACGCATAATGACAAGGTCTGGAACAGTGCCTTTCGAAGATCAAAGATACATGAATTTGCAAGGCATCACATTGTTCCAGAATAATCTTTGCTATAAGCAATTGCAAATTGGAAGATGCCAGTTTCCTTGTAATTATACATTATTCTGTTCTTTTCTACCAAAAGATAGATCTTACGTGTATTCTTTTACTTTATCTCTATTTGAATCACCTAGTCTCTGCCAGACCCCGGGCTATTCTCTCCTACCCAGCCCCAGTCTTGTGACATAGATAAATTAACATTACCTGACTGGAGTCCAAAGCAGCACTGCCAAGATTCACGGGAGGATGTAATATTCCTTCCCATCTTCCATTAGTGCTACTTACTGGCTGTATGATCTTGGAAAATTTATTTTAACTGATCTATGCCTCTGTTTCCTGATCTGTAGAGTGGGAATAATAAACCCACATATCAGATTGTTGAAGGAATTATAGGAGGTAATCCAGGTAAAGCTCTTAGCAGTAATTGTCTCCTCACTTGCATTCAGCATATGTTAACAATTCTTACTTGGTCAAGAAACAGAATGGTAGGAGATGACGCTCACACTTTCCATGGGTAGGCAAGACCCTTCTCAACAGTGGCTGCACAAGAGAACTGCTGAGAGAAAGGACAGTAGCGGAGGGGACAGTGAGAAGGCAGGAGAGGGTTTCCCCAAGTCCCACAGCCAGGAAGTGGCAGTACTATGAGGTGGGAAGGACGGAGAGGGTGATGGAGTCCCACGCCTAATGGCTCTTGGGGAACTTCCAGGGTTAAGTGGAAGGTAGAGAAAATCTGACTTAAAAATTTCCTCATAGAGGGAGCAAAAACCCTGGCTGTAACCACGTGAGTCATGGGTTCCGGAGAAAAAACGGCACTGACTCAATGGATTGAAGAGAAAGGGAATTTCCTTAAGGACTGGCTCCTGAATCAGCCATTGTTTGGCTAAGATAAAATATACTGCACTTGCAAGTTGTGGTAGGCAAAAAAAAACACATAAAACTTTCAAACACAAACTAGTTGAAGAAAGGAATTCACTGGTGCACATAACTGAAAAATCCAGGGGTAAGAAATTCTTTGTTGTTGTTGTTGTTGTTAAGGTTTTATTTATTTATTTGAGAGAGAGAGAGGGAGAGAACACGAGCTGGGGGGAGGGGCAGTGGGAGAGGGAGAAGCAGACTCCCTGCTGAACAGGGAGCCTGACATGGAGCTCCATCCATGGACCCCGGGATCATGGCATGAACCAGAGGCAGACACTTAACTGACTAAGCCACCGAGGTGCCCCAGAAGCTCTTGATTTCTCTCTCTCTAATCTGCATATGAAGATCCATATGTGACATACTCATGCTTCATTCTAAGGCTCCTAGTGGTGACAAGAGAGTTGCAGTAGCCCCAGCCTCACAACATTTCTGGTTAGAGTCCAGCATGAAATAAGACTGCCAACTTGACAGCTCCAACAAGTCTGGGAGTCTCAGCATGACTGACATGCTTGTGAATTAGTAATGGGCACCATATAAAATAATGCTCTGGCCAAGTCTGGGTCACATGACACACTCCAGAGCTGAAAGTGGAATTAACTGCATGGTAACCACATGCACTGAGAACGGGGAGGGGGTCAATCCCTAACTAAACATAATTTGTGGGTGGTCACCAGAAGTAGGGTAAATAGATGCTTGCTGGGCAGCCAGAAAAAATGTTTCCCATACTACCCATTGCCATGTGTCATAGGCATTGGTTAAGTGCTACTGTATTGTATATAGTGGGAATCCTGAGAAAACATACCCTTGTTTTCGCATTAGGTATGAAATTCCCTTAAGAGTTAAAGGGTACCAGTAATTGTTTAACACTCGAGTTTAGAGATGCTTAGCAGGGTTGTCCTACTCACTGGCATGTAATTCAGGCCATTTTTTCATGGTGATGCCACTGTTTCTCACCAACAGCTTTGTCTCCCTCTCTCACTGCAAGCTTCTAGAAGGCTGGGGTCTACCCAGTGCCCTAGGTAATGTCAGTATCAATACATGATTTTGTTCAATGATTCGTTGACTTAAGGGTTCTCTTTCCAGTCAGATCTGACACAGTCAGAAGCATTTGAGCTTCTGTTGGCTTCAAAACAGGAATTATAATTATTTTTGGCAAGTGTGAAATCATCGTAACTCATGTTCCTTGGAAACACATTTTGAACAAAATCCTGCTGACTGGAAAGATGTATACAATCCCTCCACAGAGCAATTGCTCATTCAACAGTTACAATTTAAAATGGAAACAAAACTTCAAGTAATTAATTTGGATCATTTACCAATTGGATTTTTAGCAATTAGGCCCATGCTACTTTTCTTCCGAACATGGACAATTTTTCTAGAGCAGGAAAATGAACTTTTTTCCCTTTCAATTGTAACTAAGGTGTCAGTCAATTTAAAGGTCAATTAGTCAATTTAAAGGTTGAAACACTTACTTAAATCTGGGGCATTTGAACCTGAGCTCTGATCCTGGCTATGGGGTGTCCGGGGCTGGGGGTGTTTGAGAGATAGAAAGATAGAGACAGAGAGACAGGGACAGAGAATGATCAAAATTGATCAATTATCTGGGGAACGTGGAGTTCAGGGTGAGATAAGAAAGTGCTAAGAAGCAAAATCAAAGTCTGACCAAAATAAGAATCTCTAAAAGAAATAAACAGAGAGGATGAATCCAAGCAAGGGGCAATAGGAAGTAAGATGAATACTACCACTACTACTAATAATATCATACATAATATATTAATAATAGTAGCTGTATGATTCTATATAATTATAAATTAAGAACTATCTAAGTGCTTCACACAAGAATGTATATTCTCTATTCTAGGGTACAGGTTTAATGAGGGTACAGAATGTGTTTATTTTTTGTAGGGCCCTTTGCTCAGTAAATATTATTGAATAAAATGAGACTGGATTTGCCAAAACAAAACAAGTGGGATAAGGCATGGAGGATCAGGGACAGATACAGCGACATTCATGGAGCATCTAACTGAAATTGCTGACTCTTCCTAAGGGGTGTCCCGGGCTTGGTTGTGGCTGAGGAGGGACTGTTCAAGTGCGTTAGAGCATATCACAATCCACCCAGATTTTGTCCATGTTCCAAAGATAATTTAAACCTTGATTTTCATTAAAGCAGCCATCAAAAAGCAACTAACTGAACGTGACATTATAAAAATCAGTCCCCGTGTTGCTTTCTTTACCGTATCTTGCTTCCCCTCACTAATCTCCCCTAACCTAGTCATGCATCCCAGGGTATTCTGGGAATTCTAAAGTGGGTGCACTACATCTCTGCTTGCAGTAATGCTGGGTGGAGTTTGTTGCCTGGTATTAGGCTTGTGTGGGGGTGTACTTCTGGAGCTTCGTACGGGTAGCAGCAATGGAGGCAACTGTCCTCAATAACTGAGTGTTGTATATACCTACTTCTTCTCATATTGCATTGCTCTTGATTCATGTTAACTCAGCATGTCCCAAGAGACCATCAGTTTATTCTGCCAGGCCTGCATTTAAGCAGCAAGGAATTTTTTATTTCCACACGAATGCCTGCATGTCACACAGCCTCTATCATGTTTCCTTAGCTAAGCAAAGTGTCTTAGTAGTAAACTGAAATTTTGAAAGAAAATACAACACATTCCTGGGTTGGGGAAATAGGAGTGAGGGAAAAGAGGCATCTCTAGACAAGAGACTATCACTTAAATACATATTTTACAATGGAAATCAAGTCAATGAAAAATAAAACAACTGAAGGATGCTCTTTGCCACTTCCGGAAGGCCATCTAGATTCTGGAAAGTAATCTGGGATTTCATTATTGATGCAACCATATAATGGTTTGATCACACAATAAATAAGATAGTTTTCATTTGCAGGCTACCAAACCGATAATAACCTATTTGTGACAAAGAGAAACCCTGAGTTGTTGAAATTGCTAGGGATGGGAGAGTAGAGTATGAGTTGGGAGGGTTTCAATAGCAAAGCAATATGAAAAGGACCATTAATATTTTTCAGCTTATGAACAGTTGGGTACTAGAGGGAGGCTGTGTGTGAATTCTAGCTCTACTACATACTAGTTGTGTGAGTTTGGATGAATTTTTAAAATTCTCTGTATCCCAGTTTCTTTATAAAGTGGAGATAAGGAGCGTCTGGGTGGCTCAGTCATTAAGCGTCTGCCATCAGCTCAGGTCATGATCCCAGGGTCCTGGGATCGAGCCCCACATCAGGCTCCCTGCTCAGCGGGAAGCCTGCCTCTCCCTCTCCCACTCCCCCTACTTGTGTTCCCTCTCTCGCTGTGTCTCTGTCAAATAAATAAATGAAAATCTTTAAAAAAAATAAAGTGGAGATAATATTAGTTCATGTTTCACAGAGTTATTGGGATGATAATTGAATTAATACAATGAAAAATCTTGGAACAATGCCCTAACTCATTGTAAAATTCAGTGTATATTGCCACGAGTACTATCATTATTATTACATTCACATACATCTCTAAACTCCTCTGTGTAGATCACTTTTCTTCTATTCCTTGTTTCATGAATCTGATTGGGTATTAGTTGAAGATAGACTATCCTTTTAGATTTCGTCATCTTCATCAAGGCCAATCCTCAAGTTACTAAGTGGAGGGAATTCTCAAATATCTCAAGTCTCTGCCTTGTCATTCATTTCTCTCCCAGGAGGGTTTGGGAGAAGGACCTAGGCTGTGTGGTCCATGCATCTGTCATGTGCTGAATTGGTACATTCTGGTCTGGCTCTCCACCACTCAGGCTTGGTCTTATGGGGAAGATTTGAACTTATCTAGCTCTTCCATGATAAGCCTACTATTTTAGAGATACAATATCATGTCATTTGGTCATATTTTCTAATCTAGTTTTTATCAATAATGAAGCTGATATTTCTCCACCAATATGACTTTAATGTCTTTTTCTCAGGTGGTTTTGACTCAGAGAGAGAATAAAACATTATTTACTGGATCCCCAAATTCTCAAAACCTATCATGTGTAAGGTTCTAGGAGCTTACTGTAGATGATACATTGATGATTAAGATACTTTCTCTTCCTTAGGGAACTTGGAATCTAGTAAAAGGAATGACAACTTTTTTTAAATAACTGTAACACAAGATTAATACTTAAAATAATAAAAACAAATTTTATGGGCAATTCAAAGGAGGGAGAAATCACTTCCATCTGGAGACATCAAAAAAGAAAAAGGAAGAGATAGTATTTAGTGTGGTTATTACTTTGCCAGACTGCATTGGGGAAGAGTAGAGAATTTTAAGCAAACAGCAATGCCATGAAGGCAGAAAATCATGAGTGTGTGTGTCAGGAGAGGGAGGGTGGTGAGGAGATATCTGTGGAGAAACAACAAATAGTTTATTCTGGCTGAAATTTAGAGCATAAGTAAGGAAATAGGAGAAGAGGCTGGGCATGTACGGGCCATATAGTGGAAACCCATGGACAGTTTTTCAATGGGACACTAACTTTAGAGGTGCATTTAATGAAGGTTAATCAGGCAATGATACACAAGGCAGATTAAATTCCAAGGTTGAAGAATGGGAGTAATTGGGGTGGAGATTATTCCCTATTTGACTCTAAGCCTTGGTTTATCAAAATCAAGCATATAACAAAGATTTATATTAGAGGGATAAAACAATTAGTTCAGACTTGGATATTGAGTTTGAGATGCCACAGGAACATTCAAGTGAATTACTCTGGTCACTTCTGGCTCCATTCTACCCTTCAAGTGGTAGGAAAATAGACATCACCTCTTTATGGCAGGAAGTACAAAGGATTTGTTGCCACTTTTAATCAATTGCACCAATTCTGCAATTTATTAGCTCTGTAACCTAGGGCTTTTAAAACTTTCTCAGCCTTAGTCTCTTAATATGTCAAAAGGAAAACCTCATAGACTTCTGGAAGTAAGAGACAATAACACATGGATTTACCTTGCACAGGTCCTGGAATGGGAAGGTTGCTAAGAAATGATAGGTCTCACTATCGTCATCATCCTCACAGTCAGGTTCAAATACGGGCCTGTCATTTACCAGCTGTGCGATCATTTAGCCTCTTTAAACCTTGGTTTGATCATCTTCAAAATGGGGATAAGTAACTACAACTATATTTGTAAAAATTTAATGATCTATACCTAGAACTTCTCAAGATGACAGTACTAGTAGCTCCCAGAATTGTTGTGAAGATTTAATAAGTTCTTGAATGTAAAGCATTCAGCACAATAGCTGTCATACAGTCAAGACTCTACGTATTAGCTATCATTATTATAATTCTACTACTACTACTACTACTACTACTACTACTACTACTACTACTATAATTGCATTAGATAGATACCTGAGTATCATCTCTCCTTTAAATGTGGGTTCTTTAAAGAATTTTCTCAATACCTATCTTACTTACAAAATTAGGTAGATAGATATTTTAAATATATATATTGAATATATCTAGAGGACAATTTACTCTGTGCACTAGGAATTCAGGGGTGTTTGAGCTTAAGGTGTGAATTTTAGAATAATATGCATAGAGGTAATACCCAGAGGGAATATAGGGAGAATCCAGAGGGAATACAGGAAGAATGGAGGGCTGTTAATCCTCACTAGGTGTGTGCTTATAGCACATAGGAGGAAGAAGAAAAGCCAGAAAAAGACATATAAGGAAAGAGTAATGATCCAAAAGTAGAATGCTACTAGTTACAATCCCAAGGAAGGAGAAAATTACACAAAGAGAGGGGTGTCCAAGACTGCTAAATGGTTCATAAAAGCTTGAGAAAAACTGTAGGATTTGCTAATTATGGGGTAATTGGCGATGTTGAGAGAACAGTTTTAGAAAGAGAATCAAGGGTGGAATCCAAATTCCAAGGGACTGAAGAGTGAGTGGGTAGTAGGAAAGATGGAAGCTATAATGGTAGCCTCTTTTGAAAGATGTTTGGGAAAGAAGAGAAGGAAAAAAACAGGGTAGCAACCTAGGCAGTAGTAAAGTCAAGGGAAAGATCTTTATAAGAAGGGAGAATATATGTGGGAATTCAAACAGGGAAAGTAACTGAAAACACCAACAAGAGAGGTCCTTGACGAAATAAGATCCTAAAGGAAACAGGGAAGAATGGGAACAGAGCTTTATAAAGGCAGATACATCTTTCTTGGAGGCAAGAGTAAAGAAAGGAGTGGGCAGATTAAAATTGCCAAGTAATACTGAGATATAGCAAATGGAATTGCATGAGGTCTACACCAGATATCCTGGATTTTACTGGTAAATGAGAAAGTGACTAGTATATTCTGAGAGATTGCCAAGAATGAGGTGGGAGCTGAGGGACAAGGGGAACCATATGGAAGAGCTGCTGTGGAGAGTTGACTGTAGCTGAATGTAATAATTTCTGGGCAGCAATGAGAGCTTAGTTGAAATTAGATACATTAAATTGCTGTAGACCCAACCTACTGACTTTCCCTAGAAATGTTTCGTGTCCAGGGAGTTTGAGCAGAGAAAGCTTGTTTTGCATGATGTTAATTGTGATAAGGCTGAGGCAGGAATGAGAAGATAAAAATGGCAAGGACACCATGTGGAGGCTAACAGTATATTCCTGACACGGCTTGGTATATTATTGACACAACAAGTGAACACAGAAAAGAGAGGATAAATTGAAGAAAAGAGAGAGTTCAGGACACACATGGATACCATTAGGATTAAAAACAAGTTAAGAACATGAAGAAATGGAAGGACCTGAAGTTAAGGTTAGAATGTGGATTTTCAGGGTTTAAGATCTTAGAAGCAGAGCAACAACAAGTAAAATGAAGTCCAGGGAGGCCCTGTGGAGTGGGACTCTGCTTTAGGAAGTCCAGAAAGCAGTGAGGAAAGGCAGTGTAAGAATATGATCCAGTAGGTCAGTGAGAGCGGCCTGGCTCCAGGCCCCAGCCTGACCTACTCTCTAGTTAGGTGACCCCATGGAAGTCATAAGCCTTTCCACATCTGTTTTCTCATTGGAAAACGGGGGTCATATTAGTGTCCAACTTTTAGAATTGTTGTGAGGACTAAATGGGATAATATATATGAAGTGTCTCACATCTGACACCTAATAAGGGTTCAAAGTATAGTTTTTATTAATATTTAGTGTTGCCTTCCTACACTGTCATGAAGCATACATCAGTGTCTATCCTTGGGAGGATGACATGGCTTAAGGTGACGAGGAAGACTATGAATTGAGCACTAAAGTCAATGAAGAAAATATCAGGTATTAGAGATAAGTGGATAATTGGGTAAGGAAGGTTAGAAAGCCCAACTAAAAATGCCTTCTACAAGAGAGATTGACTACCCCAAAACAAGAAATTCCCAGGTAGAACTGCTCCAAAGTTTAGTGCCACTGGCTTAATGATATCCTGAAACACCTAGATTCTGTCTCTTCTTGTTAGTCTTCTTAGGCTGTTTTCCATCATGGACCCAGTATCGGCAGCTTCGGTTTCAGGTATCTTTAGGAAATGAATTTGAGGGATCATTAGTGGATCTCTTTAGGATGTGAGGGGGTTAGGACCTATTGATTTCAGGTCGGGGAGTAAGACAACAGAGAAACACCATTTCATATTTTGTTATGCAAATGATACTGCAATGAGCACCCTTGTAGATGTCTCATTCTACATGTGTGAAGTATTTCCTAGGATGATTAGGGAGATACAGTATTCCAAAGAGGGCACATTTTATTTTATTTTATTTTATTTCATTTCATTTTATGTTATTTTATAAGATTGTATTTATTTCTTTGACAGAGAGATAGAGAGAGAGCACAAGTAGGCAGAGAGGCAGGCAGAGGGAGAGGGAGAAGCAGACTCTCCACTGAGCAGGGAGCCCGATGTGGGGCTCGATCCCAGAACCCTGGAATCATGACCTGAGCCAAAGGCAGCTGCTTAACCGACTGAGCCACCCAGGAGCCCCAAAGAGGGCACATTTTAATGTTGAATCTCACAGACGGCATTACTGCTTTACTTTTCACTCTCATTAGTGGTAGAGAAAAGTAAAAATTTCCATACTTCTCGTCCAAATTTTGATAAAATCAGACTTTTAGATATTTGCTAATCTGGCAGATGAAATTGTATTACATTGTTCTTTCAGTGTGCATTTTCCTGGTTACTAATGAAGTTGACCATCCTTTCAAATGTTTTCTGGGTCATTTGCACTTAATTTTCTATGAATTTCCTGTTAATAACTTTTGCTTGCTTTTCTGTTGGGTTGTTCATGTTTTCTCAATTTATAGAAATACTTTATATAGGGGCGCCTGGGTGGCTCAGTTGGTTAAGCAACTGCCTTCGGCTCAGGTCATGATCCCAGGGTCCTGGGGTCGAGCCCCACGTTGGGCTCCCTGCTCAGCAGAGAGCCTGCTTCTCCCTCTCCCTCCGCCTGCCACTCTGCCTACTTGTGCTCTTTCTCTATCTCTGTTAAATAAATAAATAAAAATCTTAAAAAAAAAAAAGAAATACTTTATATAGTCTGGATACTACATAGAAATCCTTTGATAGCTATTTCTTTTTTTTTTTTAAGTAGGTTCCATGCCCAGCGTGAAGCCCAGTGTGGAGTCCAACATGGAGCCCAGCATGGAGCCCAATGTGGAACCCAACATGGCGCTTGAACTCACAACCCCGAGGTCAAGACCTGAACTGAGATCGAGTTGGATGCTTAACCAGCTGAGCCACCCAGGTACCCATGATTGCTGTTTCTATCTTTTGTCTTTTCGCTTTGTTGAGGGTGTCTATGGCAGGAAACAACTTTTCATTTGCACAGAACTTTTTGCACTCTTAGGTTCGTAGGCTGTTTTGCTGGCAGTAACTAGTTATTTCTCCTTTAGGATCAACCCTGCCCAAAGTCGATCCAGGAAGCTCCCTACACATTGTTACTTGAAGGGTAAGGAGAGAAAGACTCAACTGCTTAAACGTATTTCAACCCCTGAGTCTGATGCCATCAAAATTTCCCCCATGAGTCACTCCCAAGGGACTTTCTGGGAACTTGGATTTTAACTGAGCAAAAGGTGATATTATCGTGCTCAGACATATTAATCTATTAACATATTAACATTGATTGTGTTTTCTGGTTACAAGTTTCTGCCATTCATTTTTATTGGAGGGAGCAAGATGTACAGGGAAAGTAAAGAACATCTGAAACACAGTGCCTGGCCCATGTTATTGAAGCACTTTCATGGAGGGCTTGGATAGCGAGAGGCAGCTTCAGGGCACATTTTCTCTTTGTCAGGTAGGGAGAAAGACAAAAGGGAATACTCACAAAACAAACTATGATTTTTTTTTTTCTCTCTTTAGCCAAAGTTCTTTTTGTCTTCTAATACTTGGGCTACTTGCTGATCAATATCAAAATGTGATAGTTTTCCACTGAAATTAGATGGCATTTTGATTATTCTCTTATTAAAGCAAACTTAAATAAGCAGTTCTACGATTATGACTTAATAGATCCTTTTGAATATGCCTCACAAAAGAGTTCTATGATAGAGAAAATCATTTGAGATTGAAAATGAGGGGACTACAAAAAAAGTGGCATAAAAGCTTTGTCTTTTGCCATGTTAACACATGCAAGAATTTATCCCATCCTTGTAAGTGGTTTTAGTCTCTGAGAGGAAAAATATTTAAAGAAAGCAGATGTTGATGAGTCAGATTTAAGCTCTTATAGTTTGAAACACATGTTTTATTTGTATGTAGAGCTGTTGTTTGGAAGGCAGTTGGCTGAAGTCCTCAACTAAAACCCTAAATGGTGGATTTTCCTGTGCTATCAATACCGAAGAAGTTGAGACTAGATGATCTCTAAGAACACTCCCAACTCTTATATCCTACACTTTTTTAATGAGCTTTATGCCTTTTTTGCTTTTACCCCTGTTATGTAGCTACCAGATAATATTGCCCCCAGACCCTTTTCTCCTCTGGCTACTTCTTTAAGTCACTGTTCAAACTTTAACACTGAGGGACTTAGGAAGAAAGAGAAACTTTCAAAGTGGGAGAATGAGAGCAATTCATTCACTGTTTAATAAATACTTACAGATTTCTTACCATGTGTTGGACTAACCGCAAGTAGACAGACTAACCAAATCATCATAAGCATGACTATAGATAAAGATCAGTGCTAGGAAGTCTCCTTGTAACAAAGGACTGAAGACCTGACCAAGGAGTCACAACAAGCTTCTCTCCGGAAGAACCAACACCTGAGCTGAGATCTGAGGAGGAATAGGGGTTACAGAGCGAAAGAAGGTGGGTGGGCAAAAGCATTCACAGGGGTCCTGTAGCAGGAGGAAGCAGTGTGTTCAGGAGCTTGGAGGCAAGGGGGTACATCATCCCTCCAGGTAGTTAGGAGAAAACAGACAGGACTTGGTAATGATTTGGATAACTGGAGAGAGTTCTCTCTCCTATTATTTGCTACTCTCTTCCTCCCTCTTTCGTTCCTAGCAAAGAATACTTCACCCAGGCATTGTTTCAGCACTTTCTATGTATTGACTCAACGACAGCCCAGTGAGTATGTGGTAGAACACACGAACTCAGGACCCTACTCGAAAAACCTCCTCTTAGACCTTTTCCGCCCCTCGTATACGGAGCTATCCTTAAGAGAGCAGACAGTTTTTGTAGGGACAAGCCCAGGGTTATTTGAGAAAAGAAACAAACAAACAAAAAAGATAGGGGTATGCAAATGTGTTTTGCTCATGCTGAGTCCCAAGGCATGGGATTTAGGGAGAAAACTACTGAAAACCACATCCTATTCATATGTTATTTATTTAGTTGTGATGTATAGTATTTATTGAGTGCATAGTGTACCAAGTACTGTTCTGAACACTTTCAAATACTAGTTTATTTAATCTTCACACCTACGTTATTATTATGGCCATTTTACACATGAGAAAACCAAGAGAAATCTCCAAAGATGTACAGCTATTAGCAGTGATAGGAAGTGGGAGCAGATCCCACCACAGGGCAGTCTGTCTTCCAAGGCCACACCCTTAAGCACTACGCATCACTTGCTCATTTGCATGACTGCCAAAGCCTTGCTACCTCCTAAAATTATTCTCTTCTTCCTTCTCTAAAAGACTCCCTTATTTACATTAGGGAAGAAAGATCCTCATGACAAACATAATATAGTCACTGAATTAAGAGGAAAACAGGGAAACTCTGGTGGACCTCTCTGTAAGAACAACTACTGAAATTGCCTTTTCCTCAACAAATGAGAATATGGAAGTCATTTTGTGGCCAATGAACATAAAATACTGAAGATATGCACCATTCTACCATGTAACTCTAGATTCCTGAAATTGGTAGTGTGAAAACAACTCCAAGCCTGCTTCTGAGCAGGGATTATAGTTAATCCTACCACACTAAAGTAATTACAGTAGAAAAAAGAAGGGCTATTTTCAATAAAGTTGCAGAATTTCTCTGATTTGCATTAAGCATTTGTCATTTTCTTGGCATATGTTTTTCCTTTCATCACCAAACTGTATGAGAAGCCACATGTTTCAAGTCTGCCTCACTCTCATTTGGGTTCAAATCAAATTCCACAGTGTTCTTTTGGAAGAAGGGGTTTCCCTGAAGTTGAAGAGTTTCCTCCACTTTTGTGGAGATCTAAAGAAGCAGGAATTTCAGTTCCTCTCATCACTTTAATCACTTTCTTGCTACTTTCTTCCTCGATCTTACTCCCCCCTGGCAGATAATAAAGCATTTCTGTTGTATTTTCTACGTGCCAACCACTGTTCTAAGCACTGTACACTTACTAACTCAACACCACCCTATCAGTATATGGCAGAGTATATGGGTCTAAATGCAGAGAGGTTAGAAGTCAGCGCAGTGGAAGCATATAAAAGATCTCTTCTAAATGCTTTCTAGTCTCTCTGTAAATGAGAAACAGACTATACTCATTTTACAGATGAGGAACCTAAAGCACAGAGAGTAAGCAGTTTGTTCAAGACCACATAGCTGCAAAGTGGCAGAATCATGATTCAGATCCCAGCAGTCTGACTGCAGAGTCCATGACTCTTAGCCTTCACACACCACTGCAAAACTCCTCCTTGGTTAAATTCAACTCTGTACTTTCCCCTGCCTGTCCTTGGGAAGTTGAACATAATTGAACAAAAAATGATCATGCTGATTGTTTTCCCTTCACATTCAGGCCTTGGCATAGCCCTGAAAGCCTACTTTACCTTCCACATCAGTTCATTTGTGGATCATGTCATACCTTCTCTCTCTTCAAACCTTTGCCGCCACTTCTCCAATCTTCACTCTGCTGAGGACTTATTTCCCATTTCATTGAGAAGAAAGAAACAATCAGAAGAGAACTTCCAGGTGCTCCCACCAACACATCTACTGATCTACTTGCATTGGGCCCCACGGACGCTGCCTGACATTTTACGGTGGCTGAATGTCTATGCTCCTGTCTAAATCCAATAGCTTCTTATTGTGCGCTGAACCCCATTTCCTTACCTTCTCTAGGATTGGTTTCTTTCAAATTTATCCTCTTTACTGTATCAATTTTCATACCTCCTAAGTTATTCCCACCAGTATATAGATATTCTATAATACCTCCTATATTAAAAACAAAAGCAGACTTTCTGGGTTTCAGGCCTGGCATGGAAAGAGGTAGGTAACTGGGGCGCCTGGGAGGCTCGGTCAGTTAAGCATCTGCCTTCAGCTCAGGTTGTGATCTTGAGGTCCTGGGATCCCGCTCCACAATGTCAGGCTCCCTGCTCGGGGGGGGGTCTGCTTACCCCTCTCCCTCTGGCCCCCCCCCTCCCCGGCCCCCTGCACCATGTGCCTGCATGGCTCACGTGCGTCCTCTCACTCTCACTGTCTCTCAAATAAATAGTCTTTTTTTAAAAAAGAGGTAGGTAATTATCAGTCTGTCCAAAAAAATAAGTAAAAAGCTAAACAAATTGAAAAATCAACAACTTTTCTTAGATCCACCAGAGAAGCAAGGTCACAGGCAAATCACTGCCTCCAAATTTGAGAGACAGACAGGCAAATATAGAAAGTAACAACTTACTGGAGCAGAAACCTGCATAAGAACCATTGTTGCCATAGGAAAACCTGAACTGTAACGGATGAATTCCTGGAGGCTCGGTGTGGACAAGTCTGAGTTAAAAACTCCAGAGAGACTCAGTCCTCAGAGGCCCCCCACAGTTTTGTGAGTTTTATCTCTAGAAACTTGACTTGGTTCTCACAGTGAATATCAGCGAAAAATCTGCTTATGCTTCTGGCAGGGGTAAGAGAAAAGAGACTATTTTGCAAGAGTATTCTCTTTTTAACAAGGCCTGCCCACAAGAGAAACTATTTTATAGAACCTAAAATACTGAGATTTTATCAGAAGGGAAATACCCAATTCCAGCTAGCTCTCTAGCCTTCTCCTCAAGCTGGGAGAAGGGAAGTAGCCTACTCCAGCCCCCATTAGCCATCTTGTCCCACGCAGGGGGAGCAAACACTGAGATGCATTTGTGGAGTTTGCAACTTAGAAGGACTTACAAAAGACTGAGACCTAATAGGACGATAGAACCCTTTCCCTGCCCCCACGCCTTACTACCACATTACTAAAGGCCTATTTACCACAGTTAACTTTACCTAGTATATCATGTCTGGCCATCAAGGAAAAATTTAAAAGCATATTAAAAGGCAAAAAAATACTGTTTGAAGAGACAGCATGCATTAGAACTAGACTCAGATATCTTAGGGATGTGGGAATTATCAGACCAGGAGCTTAAAGCAATTATGTTTAACATGCTAAGGGCTCTAATGGATAAAGCAGATAGCATGCAAGAAGAGATGGGCAATGTAAGCAGAGAGGTGGAAATTCTAAGAAAGAAAAAATAGAAATACTAGAGATCAAAAAAGCTGTAACAGAAATGAAGAATGCCTTCAATGTGCTTATTGATAGACTGGACACAGCTGAGAAAAGAATCTCTGAGCTTGAGGAGATCTTAATGGAAACCTCCAAAACCGAAAAACAAAGAGAAAAAGAAAAAAAAAAAAAAAGACTGTAGGTAAGAAAACAAAACAGAGAACAGAATATCCAAGAACTGTGGGACAATTATAAAAGGTGGACTCTACACATAATGGGAATACTAGAAGGAGGAGAAAAAGAGAAATGAAAGAGGGAATATCACTACAGATTCCACAGACATTTAAAGGATAATTACACCCTTCACAAAAACTAACTCAAAATGGATTATAGACCAAAATGTAAAACACAAAATCATAAAACTCCTAGAAGATAACACAGGAGAAAACCTGGGTGACCTTAGGTATGGTGATGATTTTTTAGATACAACACCAAAGGCACGACTCGTGAAAGAAAAAATCGGTAAGGTGGACTTCCTTAAAATTAAGCACTTCTACTTTACAAAAGACAATATCAAGAGAATGAGAAAACAAGGCTCAGGGTAGGAGAAAATATTTCCAAAACATATCTGATAAAGGACTGTTTTCCAAAATACACAAAGAATACTTAAAACTCAACTATAAGAAAATCAAGAACTGCATTAAAAATGGAGTCAAAGACCTGAACACTCGATCAAAGAAAATATAGATGGCAAATAAGCATATAAAAAGATGCTCAACGTCATATGTCACTAGGGAATTGTGAATTGAAATAATAAGAAGCCACTATACACCTCACAGAATGGTCAAAATCCAGAACAAATACCAAAAGCTGGTGAGGATGTGGAGGAATAGGAATTGTCATTGCTGGTAGGACAAAATGCTACTTTGGAAGACAGTTTGACTATTTCTTACCACACTAAACATATCTTATCATAAGATCCAGCAAATTATACTCCTTGGTATTTACTCAAATAAGTGGAAAAGTTATACCCACACAAAAACTTGCACATAAAGATGTTTATAGCAGCTTTATTCATAATGGCCCAAATGTGGAAGCAATCAAGATGTCCTTCATTGGTACATCCAGCCAATGGAATATTACTCAGCGCTACAAAGAAATGAGTTATTGAGCCATGAAAAGGCACGGAGGAACTTGAAGTACATATTACTAAGTGAAAGAAGCCAACTGGGAAAGGCTACATACTGTATGATTCTATGTGACCTTCTAAGAAAAGGCAAAACTATGGAGACAATAAAAAGATCAGTTGTTTGGGGTGGGGAGGTGGGGTGGGGGTTGGGGATATGCATAGGCAGAGTACAGAGGATTTTTAGAGAATTTGGTTCTGGAAAAGTCAAACTATGGAGAAAGTAAAAGGATCAATGGTTGCTAGGGTTTGGGGGAGAAGAAGATGGACAAGGGGAGTGCAGGATGTTTAGGTCAGTGAATCTATTAGGTAGGACGCTATAATGGTGGATATCTGTCTAAGCCCATACAATGTACAATACCAAGAGTAACCCCAATGTAAACTATGAACTTAGAGTGATAATGAAATGTTAATATAGGTTCATCAACTGTAATAAATGTACCAATCTGATGTGGGGTTTTGATAGTTGGGAGGGCTCTACATGTGTGTGCCCAATGGGTATGTGGGAAACCTCTGACCCTTCTGCTCAATTTTGCCATAATTGGAAGCTCATCTAAAAAATAAAGTTAATTTAAAAACAAAGCAAAACAAAAACAAAACAAATAGAAACAAAACAAAGAACCTCCCTGGACCTCACATTCCCTTCCAGCTGTCACCTCACTTATCTGCTCCCTTTTAAAGGAAAATGTCTTAAAAAAGCTGCCTGTGCTTACTCTCTATTTCCCCTCTTCCCTTCTCTGGAATCTATTCGCACCAAGCTTTTGCCCTCACTACTGCACCAAAATGTGATCAGTTCTCAGTCCTCACCTTCCTTGAAATATGAGTAGCTTTTGACACAGTGATCATTTGTTTTTTTTGATAGACTTACTTCACTTGGCTCCTGGGTTTAATATTCTCCTCCTTCCTTATGGGCCACTCTTTCTTAATCTCCTTTGCTAGTTTTCCCTCCTATTCCTAAATGCTAATCACTGGAGTGGACTGAGCTCATTCTTTGGTATTCTTTTCTGTATCTACACTTACTGTCTTGGTGATTTCATCAAGACTCATGGTTTTAATTACCATGGATAACTGAGAATGCCTCAATTCAAAACACCCAATTTATGGGGCTATGGGGAAGACTAAGTAAGTGAATATCTACAAGGCACTTAAATCTGTGTCTGGAACAGAGTAAGAACTTTTTATATAATCAGCTAGAAACTTGCTAGCTGTCTAATAGGCATCATAAATGTTACATGTTCAAAACCAAATTTCCAATTTTTCTCTTTTGGCTTCCCCCTCCTGTAGACTTTTCCAAACATCAATTACTTCCTATCATATTCGTCATCTAGTCTATGAGAAAATTTTGGTGGTTCTACCTTCAAAATATATTCAGGACCCAATTCTTCCCATTCTCATCACTACATCCTTGCCCAAGGTACAATCATCACCTTCCACTACTCTACTGCAAATTTACTGACTAGTCTCCCTGCTTTCTCTTATTTCCCTTTGGTCTAGTTCAAAACAGCAACCAAAGTGCTCCTCTTAAAATGTAAGTCAGATCATGTCTCTCTTTTGTTCTAAATCCTCCAAGGGCTGTACATCTTATTCAGGGCAAAAGATTAGATTAATTGGCCTTGTGCTCCTCTGATTTCATCTCTTATCACTCTCTGTGTAGTTCACTCTATACTTCAGCACATTAGCCTCCTTGCTGTTTCCCAGCTATACCGAATATATTCCTCCCTCCATTACTTTTGCATTTGATTTCCCTCTGCCTGGAATATCCTTCCTCCAGATAATCTGCTCAAATGTCTCTGCTCATCCCTTCTTGCCTTCTGTAGTATCTCCCTCAAAAAATTTTCCTCTTTCTTGCAGTATCATGGCCACCAGGAGAGGACCTAGCCTGTAGTTTAAGCTAAAACTTCAAAACCATCATCTTGATGATATCTTTTGAGAATCTAGATCAAGACTTGCCTAATGATAGCCGTAACCTTGGACTGCTATATGAGGCAACCATGCCCTTTAGAGATTATTACCATTTCTGGCAAACAACTTGGAAGGCATTGGATGTGAAAAATATCATTATCATTAGTATAGTTTAATCGTAATTTATTATTGTTCATATTTTAATGTGGTAGAATTGCATAATGATGAGTATTAGCAAAAAGAAAATTGAATTTGTGTAAATAAAGGATGGAGAAATGTATTGCTTAATCTTTTCTTCTAAGACATTGTTATGTTGTACAACATGAAGAGAAAAGAGAAAAGACAGGGGAAGGAGACAAAGGAAAGGGAGCTGACAGTTATAAACTGTTAGGCCTTGTGCTAAGTGCTTCACATGCATTTTCTTCTTCAAAACTCAGCATCCCCAGAGCAAACATTTTCCTTCACACTCTATAGATGAGGAGGGGGAGAAGGTTAAGGTCATCTGGCTATTAAGAGGAGTAGTGAGCACTTGTGACTAGGGCTGTGTTACTCCAAAACCTATCCTTTTGCCATTTTCACCATGCTGGGTTTGGTCTTTAAATCTTTCTACAATAAATAAGTACTGTTTATCGAGTCAGTGAGTGAAGCCAAAAACCAAGTGGAGAAAAAAATTCTTTTCAGTCTGCAAATGTCAAGGGTGATAATATGTGGCTGTGTTCTTACCATTGAGCTTAAAATCTTGTAACTCAGGCTTTTGTAAAAATATGAGGAACAGAAGAAATTTTCCGTCAGCACTTTTAATGAATTAAAGATTGGTAAAATGTTACTGCATATAGGGACAATAATCCACCTATTTCTTGGAACACATTTCATGAGGGAGAAAGATAAGAATTAACCACAAATAGAAAAATCAGCTCATCTGTTTTTTATCAGATGCAGTCAAATTTAGTATCTAGGGAAAGAGTTGGTTTAAGAGTCCCCCTGAACTGGCTTTTTAGTGAGCAAAAATTTTTGAATAGTGTATGTCTAAGAAATTATGATTATTCACTGTTATATTGTGGCTTAAAGTGTATCACATGAGAAACATTTAGAGGAGGATAATTTGATATCTGTCCCAGGAGAAATTAACTTCAAACTACCGTAAGATATCAGGTTAATTCACTCAAGTAACATTATTTATTAAGTGCCTATTTGTGCTTTGAACTCTGTTGGATACTATGTACAAAAAGAGCATGGTGTATTCAAACTAGTCCATAGCCTCTAGAAATCCTCGAGGGGCCCCTTCTTTTGTGAGTTCCCAGGCAATGCAAAGGCTGTTTGGGATGAGCTATATCCTGGGCACAAAGCAGGCATTTAAATTGGCCAGCTCACCTCCTTCATGGAGTAGGAGACCTGAAATAAGGGCAGGGTATTCTTTCAAAATCCTTTGCATAACCAACCTACAATTAATCCTTTAAGTGTCTTCTCAATTAATCTGTCTTGCACATAAATTACTTTTATTGCTATTCTTTGACTCTATGCCAAAATACTTTACATATTCCCGGTACAGAGATATGGACAAATGGACACAAAAATTTTCCAATAATTCTTATGAAAACATATACTTTTAAAAAATCATCATTTGGGGTTTTCACTGGGAGAGCTGCCCTACAAGGTTTATTGTTGATACTCTAGCCATGTCAGTTTGGTATCTACTTTTCCTGTTAGATCCAGTGTTTAATTCATCTGTTGTTGAAAATGTCCTCACTCCCATTAACATTTTGTGCTGTGCCAATTAAAACAAGTTTTTAATCTATATAACATTTTTTTGTGTGCTCTCTCAAGAATTTGCAATAGCAGACAATCTCCATTTGGGGCCACCAGTGTGCTACCATGCTTTCCTTTTATATAACAAGGAAGTTGTTCATGGTGTTATATCATACGGTTAAGATATTCCAAGAAAAAGTGTATTCAAGTCCAAATTAGCCACACCTTTTAATACACATATGCAGCAGTGTCTGTACATGGATGGGAAAACCACTTGGCAAATAAAACTACAAAACAGCTGGGGGAGGAAAGGGATGACACACTGGCTATGAATTTTCACTTCGGAAGCCAAGAGGGCCCTTATGCCTGCCCTTTTGTATTCTTCAATCCACTCTGGGCTTCTGAGGGCCCAGATTCAAGAAACCCTTATTAGTGGGGGTTACCATGCCTTGCTTATATGGTTTCTGGAGATTGGGTGAGGCACCTATGATTGTTGTGAATGTCTTCAGGCATGAGGCAGTTTTCAGGGACCCTAAGAAGTGAGAAATCATGACTACCAGGTAATCTTATTCTTTCTTCTTTATTCAGTTATGGTATATACAACTTTGTCAGTTTGTGGTCTGTGCATAAATATGGTGGACAAGGTGGAGGAATGTAAGGAGAGAGAAACATGTCTTTTATGTTCAAACATGGGACTCCAAAACATATTTATAATAATACCTTCCAATTTAGTGGGAAATATGAAGCTCTCACATGTCACTTTACTATTTTTTTAGAAAGAAAAACCTAAGGTAAAGGTTGAAAGACCTTCACAGTTGCTAGAAATTAACTTGAAATTGAAGTCAACTCTGGAAATAAGAATTTTTTCATTGTAATGTTGAATATATGAAATAACTCAAGAATAAATTTTGTATTCTCACACCGGACATGAATAACAATCCACTGTTTGAAAATTTTCATTTATCAAGTTAATTGGACAGTTCTGTTTAATTCTTTTTTCTGGGTCACCTAATTCAATAAATATAAGAGAATTTGATCAATGTAGTTAAATCAAATCTAATTTATGCTTTATAAATGGGTTAATGTCTACTGAATTATAACATATTAGACTGAAACATTAATAACAACTATGCTTAAAAGCTATTGCTGAGTAATTCATTAAGGATTGGAGGAAGCTAGAGTGGGCGGGATATGGAAGGAAGGGGAAAAGTCCTCATTTTGGAGATCAGAATCCGACCCTTTTCGATGGTGTAATACAGTCAAGTAGAATTAACAGGCCTACTACTTGGGTTTGATGAAATTGACTGCTAAAGGTCACCATCTCTGGGTCACATTCAGGACTCAGTAGGCAGCAAGGCCTTTTTAGCCATTTTAAGAAACAAGCTGATTAACTCTTTGCTGTGTGTGCTCCTTCTCAAACCATCTCAGGAACGAGCTTTCTGCAATCTTCATTCTCCTGCACAAGCTACCTCAGGACTTCAAATCTCACTTTGTGGCCTTAACTAAAGGTCAGCAGTACTCGATTGACTTAAGTCATTAAAAGCCTTAGAAGAATCCAAGAATTTGATTATTTTGGAAAAAATACCAAACCTAGAATATTCTTTTACTTTTGGCAATGTCATTTGACTGTGAAAACTTGCTTTTGGATTTTTAAGTCCCTACGTCTTAACTATGTGGCTTTTTTTGTTTTTGTTTTTTTTTTAACCTATGATTTTCTTATGCCTAGAATGTTTCCAGCCATGAAATCAGAGATCTCTCATGACTCCACCTCTCCTCTGATTAAACCGAACTATGAGCCCTACTTACTCATGTTTCTGTCCCTCTGCACTACAAGATTTAGTTAAAGTATTATTTTCTGTGGGATACCTTCTTGATCCTCCCTGTTTTGAGTTAGGTGTTCCTTTCACACACTCTCAGAGCACACGTGCATATCTCTGTGACACTATTATTAAATTCATCCATTTATTTTCCATCTTCCCCAGTGGACTGGTGCTTTGTGAAGAGTTTCGTTCTGTTTAATTTAACTTCTGTTATCCCTAAAGCCTAGTGAAGTGCTTGCACATGGTACCTGAACAGCCAGTGTTGGTTGAATAAAGGAAAAAGTTGGGATGCTTAACAAAGGAACAAAATTGTGGGGATGTGACTATTTTTTTTCCTCCAAGCTTGACTGAACTAGTCATTGTTAAGTAAACACAGCACCCAGATGGTCAGTTTCTATACTGATTCCTCCTCCTCTAATGATTTCAAGTGAATTACTGAGTAGTTAATGCTATATATAACAATAGCACGTTATTAATGGGGATGTTTTGGTCATTCTGATTAAAAAGTTCTAGTTATAAAGATGATTGTGAGGATAATGTTACACTGAAAAGAAGGGAATGACTAGATCCAAAAAATGGAACGAATGGATTCATTAAATGGCTAAGATTTTGCCTTCGAAGTTCACTGGTATCATTGCATAATCATTTGGGTTCCAGGGTTCAGTATTCATTCTGAATGGATCTGCTGTGCTTTGGCCCAATTAATTCATCTTGCAGATCCACTGTCCAGAAGTGAGTAGTTGAATAGACTCAGATATTCTTCTAATTAAATCACAGTAATGTTGATTTTTATCTTGATAATCACAATAGCCCCATAGTATACTAGCTGAGGTTAAAAATAAAGAACTATTCATAAAATAATGTCCAAAAGACTGAATGAGATTTAATTCTGCCTCTGACATTAGTGGCTATTTGACCTTGGGAAATTTTCTTCTTTTTTTTTTTTTAAGATTTATTTATTTATTTGAGAGAGAGAGAGCATGATTGGGAGCGGTAGAGGGACAGGGAGAGAGAATCTCAAGCAGACTCCCCACTGAGCACGGGGCTCCATCTCAGGACCCTGAGATCACAACCTCAGCTGAAACCAGGAGTTGGATGCTCAACTGACTCTGCTACCCAGGTGCCCCAGGGATATTTTCTTAACTTCTCTGGGACTCATTTGCTTTTTATGGAACAGAGGGATAACAGTACTCAGCTCACAGAGTTTTTGTGAGGAATACATGAGATTAGCATGCAAAGAATTAAGCAGAATGCCTGGTATACAGTAAGTGCTCAATAGATATAAAGTGCTATCATCATCATCATCACTACTGCTGCTTCTACGTGTGATTGTTATGTGAGTGTTGTTCCTTTTCAAGTCTATAGGGTTTGAATCCCAAGTAGAGGAAAATCACATCTAAATTTAGTAATTAAAAAAATTCAAATAGGTTAAAAAAATCCTTCACAGTACCTTTAAGTATCCAGTAAACAATTCTAATATCTTGTTTTTATAATTATAATGTATTTATAATAAAATATAAATCTAAATATTCATTTATATACATACTTTGTAAATATTTTAGGAATTTAGGCATAGTCTCATAAAAAGGAAACTTTGTCCCACTTAACCTATTGATATGATGTGAAAATAGGGTTGTTGTTGTTTTTTTTTTGGTAATCTCTATACCCAACATGGGACTCAAACTCATGACTCCGGGATCAAGAGTCACATACTTTTCTTTTCTTTTTTTTTTTTAAAGATTTATTTATTTATTTGAGAGAGTGAGAATGAGAGAGAGAGAGCACATGAGAGGGGGGAGGGGTAGAAGCAGACTCCCCGCTGAGCAGGGAGCCCGATGCGGGACTCGATCCCGGTATTCCGGGATCGTGACCTGAGCCAAAGGCAGTCGCTTAACCAACTGAGCCACCCAGGTGCCCCAAGTCACATACTTTTCTGACTGAGCCAGCCAAGCACCCTGAAAATAGTTTTTAAGACAAGAAAATACTTATTTCAATTGATGCAGAATAAGCATTTGACATAAATCAATACCCTTTCATGATAAAAATGAGGAATAAAAGGAAAGTATTTCAACATGTTAAAAGCCATATATGAAAGATTCACAGTTAACATCATACTCAAACATGAAAGACTAAAAACTTTTCTTCTAAAAAGAACAAGGCAAAGATGCCCACTCTTGAGACTACTATTCAATATAGTACTGGATGTCTAGCCAGGGCAATTAGACAAGTAAAATAAATAAAAAGCATCCAAATTGTAAATTTGTAAAATTGCAAAGCATGAAGTATCTCTGTTCTCAGATGACATGTAGAAATGCATGTATATGTAGAAAATCCTAAATATTTCACACAAAAAATTGTTAAAACTAAAAACTATTTTAGCAAAGTTGTAGGATACAAAATCAACATGCAAAATTCAGTTGCATTTCTATACACTAATGATGACCAATCTGAAGAGGAAATTAAGAAAAAGCCCCATTTATAAGAGCATCGAAAAGGATAAAATCTTAGGAATAAACTTAATTAAGGGGGAGAAAGCCTTATATAACGAAAAACTATAAAACATTGCTAAAATAAATTGAAGGAGATAGCAAAAAAGTGGAAAACTTTGGAAGACTTACCATTGTTAAAATGTCCATACTACCCAAAGAATCTGCAGATTTAGGAAATCCTTATCAAAATCCCAACAATATCCTTTCAAGAAATAGAAAAAAATCCTAAAATTCACATGTAATCCCAGGGGACCCTAACTAGCCGAAACAATCTAAGAGAACAAAGTTAGAGTAGTCACACCTCCTTACTTCAAAATATACTACAGAGCAACAGTAATGGTATATACATACAATGGAATATGATACAGCCTTTAAAGAGAAGAAAATACTGTCCCATGCTACAACAGTGATGAACCTGGAGGATGTTAAGCTAAGAGAAATAAGCCAGTCACAAAAAAATCATTTACTGTATAATTCCACTCATAAGAAGTATCAGAAGTAGCCAAAATCATAGAAACAGAAAGTAGAAAGGCAGCTTCCCAAGGCTTGGGTCAGGGAAAAGGAGAAAGGGGAAATTAGTGTTTCAGTTTTGCAAGACGAAAAAGTTCCAGAGATTTGTTGAACAACAATGTGAATATAATTAATATCACTGAGCTGTTACACTTAAAAATGGTTAAGATGGTAAATTTAATGTTATGTGGGGTTTTTTTTGCTATATACACACAGACACAAATCTGAAAGTCAAGGGTCTCTGTAACTACACTTCCTCCCTACTATGATTATACTACATAAATACCATAATACAAAGACAACTACTGTTAACAGGTATATAGCTTCAACACCTTTTCTTTTTAACAAGATACACACACACACACTACACTTATACACACTTTTCAATAGAGTTCTCATACTTGCCTTTCTTTTTTAATAGTCAACAGAGTATCATGGTCCTCTTTCCATGTCAGTACGTGGAAAAATCTACTTCATTCTTTTTTTTTTTTTTAAGATTTTATTTTTAAGTAATCTCCACACCCATCATGGGGCTTGAACTCAAGACTCTCTATTGAATGAGCCAGCCTGGTGCCCCTCTACCTCATTCTTTTAAACAGCTGCATAGTACTTCATTGTATGGATGTGCCATATTTGACAAATGTAGAACCAGAGGTCTCAGAGACTATTAACAAAGGAATGAGCACTTTAATGATAAAAATTTTAATAATGAATAAATATTCATTGCCTAAAAGCACAGCACTGGGGGGGAGCACTAAAATTAATGAGAGTTCCTGTCCTCCAACAAATAATACTCTATTATGGAAGCAAAGATATATACATTAATAAACAAAGTAGAAAGATTGGAATGTGAATTTTAGACCACCAATTTTGGGGAATCAAAGGTGATTTCAAGGGAATGTGTCTTCAGAATATTCAAGGTTAGGAAGGATTTAGGAATGTGGAGATTGGGAGACTAGAGAAGAGCAAGAGAATACTTCACAAAGTAGGAACAGGTAGATAAGACATACAAAATTACAATACAATAACATAATAGCTACCAATTCCTCAGCACTTACGTACTAAGTACTTGGTAGCAAGTACTAAGTACCTATGTACCAAGCTACATTCTTTACATATAATACCATATTTTAGCCTCACAACTGAGGACTATTTTATTCCTATTTTACTATTTTAACTCAGGATCAGGAAAGGTAAGAATTAACATTTTGACTTATTTGACTAAAGAAATGATAATGTTGTGACAACATGGATGGACCTTGGGGGCATTATGGTAAGAGAAATAAGTCGGAGGAAGACAAATACTATATGATCTCACTTATATGTGGTATCTAAAAACAAACAAACAAACAAACAAACCCTAACTCATTGAAAGAGAGGTCATCAGATGTCTTGTTACCAGATGTGAAGATGGGGATGGAGAGATTGGATAAAAGTGGTTAAAAAGTACAAATTTCCAGTAGAAGATAAATAAGTACTAGGGATTTAATGTAACAACATGGTGACCATAGTTAATACTGCTGTGTATTATATTTGAAAGTTATAAGATAGACAGCAACATGCAAAAGAATGAAACTAGACCAGTTTTCTTACACCATACACAAAAATAAATTCAAAATGGATGAAAGAACCAAATGTGAGACAAGAAATCATAAATATCCTAGAGGAGAACATAGGCAGTAACCTCTTTGACATCAGCCATAGCAACTTCCTTCTAGATATGTCTCCTGAGGCAAGGGAAACAAAAACAAAAATAAACTATTGGGACCATACTAAAATAAAAAAGCTTCTGCACAGTGAAGGAAACAATCAACAAAACTAAAAGGCAACCTACAGAATGAGAGAAAATATTTGCAAATGACATATTTGATAAAGGGTTAGTATTCAAAATCTATAAAGATCTTATAAAACTAAACACTCCAAAAGTGAATAATCCACTTAAAAAATGGGCAGAAGACATGGCTAGACATTTCTCCAAAGAAGACATACAGATGGCCAATATACACATGAAAAGATGCTCAACATTACTGATCACTGGGGAAATACAAATCAAAGCAACAATGAAATATCACCTTACACCTGTCAGAATGGTTAAAATCAACAACACAGGAAACAACAGGTGTTGGTGAGAGTGTGGAGAAAAACCCTCTTGCACTGTTGGTGCGAATGCAAATGGGTGCAGCCACTCTGGAAAACAGTATTGAGGTTCCACAAAAAGTTAAAAACAGAGCTACCCTATGATCCAGCAATTTTACTACTAGGTATTTACCCAAAGAATACAAAAATACTAATTCAAAGGGATACATGCACCTCATTGTTTATAGCAGCATTATCACCAATAGCCAAATTATGGAAAGGGCCCAAATGTCCCTTGGCTGATGAATGGATAAAGAAGTGAGATACAGGGGGCGCCTGGGTGGCTCATCGTTAGGCGTCTGCCTTCGGCTCAGGTCATGATCCCAGGATCCTGGGATCAAGCCCCACATCGGGCTCCCTGCTGAGCCAGGAGCCTGCTTCTCCTTCTGCCTCTGCCTGCTTTCCCCCCGCTTTTTCTCTCTCTCCCCCTCTCGGTGTCAAAAAAAAAAAAACTTAAAAAAAAAAAAAAAAAGAAGTGAGACACACACACACACACACACACACACACACACACACACAGAGGAATATTACTCAGCCACAAAAAAAAAGAGACGAAATCCTGCCATTTGCAATGACATGGATGGAGCTAAAGAATATTATACTAAACAAAATAATTCAGAGAAAGACAAATACCATATGATTTCATTTATACGTGGAACCTTTTTCTTTCCTCAAAGATTTTATTTATTTATTTATTTGAAAGATTGAGAGAGAATGAGCAGGAGGAGTAGCAGAGGGATAGGGAGAAGCAGACTCTCTGCTGAGGGGGAGCTCAATGTGGGGCTCCATCCCAGGGCTCTAGGATCATTACCTGAGCCAAAGGCAGATGCTTAACCGACTGACCCACCCAGGCGCCCCCATACGTGGAACTTAAGAAACAAAACAAATGAGCAAAGGGAAAGAGAAAAAGAGACAGAGAGGGAGGGAGAGGGGGAGAGAGAGAGAGAGAGACAAATCAAGAAACAGACTCTTAACTATAGAGAACTGACAGTTACCAGAGGGAAGGTTGGGGGGGGGTAGGTTAAGTAGGTGATGGGTATTGAGGAGTATACTTGTGATGAGCACTGGGTGTTATATGGAAGTGTTGAATCACTATATTGTACACCTGAAACTAATATTATACTGTATGTTAACTACTGGAATTTGAATAAAAACTTTAAAAAGAGAGTTTTAAGAGAGTAGGTCCTAAGAGTTCTCATTACAGAAAAAAAAACATTAAAAAATTTCGGTTATATATATAAGATGATGGATGTTAACTTATTGTGGTAATAATTTCACAATATATTTAAGTGAGGTAATTATGCTGTAGACCTTAAACTTAGTGCTGTATGTCAGTTATACCTCAATAAAACTGGGGGAAAAAAAGAAATGATAATGTAGGAGAGGGAAGTTGGAACCAGGCCAAAGTAGACTTGGAAGATAACGCCTGAATGTTTAGATTTTTTTTTTGTTAGACAATTTAGAGTCATTGAAGAATTAGGAAGATGGAAACCTCATGATTAAAGCAAGGCTTTGAGAAGGGTAAGTCTGGTAGTGCTTTGGATGATTAGTTATAGGAAGGAAAGGAAATAGATTAATTAGAGCACAGTGACCATATGCCCAGGTTTATAAGGGGCAGTTTCAATGTATATCAGTTGTACTAGTATAAGTATTGACTTTCTTCACTCCCCATAATGTCTTTTTCACAAAAAGGTCCCAGTTTGGAAGATAAATAATATAATTATGAAGGCAGTTGGGAGCCTGAGTAATACAGAATAGTAACAGAGGATAGTAAATAGAAAGGAGGATGGATGTGAGAGAATCTTGGTGTGGTAGAATAATCAATAGGTATTTTCTTAGTTCAAGTAGATGGACAATAAAATCTCAATAACAAGGAGGAAAAAGGAGAAAAAGAAGAAAAGAAAGAAGAAACGTTTAAGGAGAGAAAAATGATGACTTTAACTTAGAATCTGATGCAGTGGCAGGATATTCATGTTGAGCCATGCTGTAGCTTATTAGAAATGTGAGCCTGGAGATACAGTTGCCCATATGATAGTGATTATTGAAATTATGAAAGTGAATGAGATTGCCAAAGAACAGGGAATAATTAAAGATGACAAAGAGGCCTGGGAGACCTCAAGGAAGGCCTATTTAGAAAAACTCTCAAATTGTAAACACTAAATGAAGTTAATAGAGAGTTAATAGATAATTCTGCAATTGCTTGATCATCTTGAGCCCAGTCAAAATGATCAACAACTCCTCACGTGGAAAAATGAGTCTGAAAGTAGCTGGTCAAGAAACCAAAGGGCAACTTCACAAACTTTCCCGCTTGTTATCACTTTGTGACATTTGCATCAACATTTTTCTTGTGAATGTGAATTCCTCCCAAGTATTATAACCATAACACACATTCTTAGCCCAGGACTCGAGTGATTGATGAAGATGCCGAGGAAGAAAAGGTTTCCCTTCTTCCCTTCTAGGTTCTTTGGCTGGTCTTATAATTAAATTGGCATAAAACAGATTAACAGGAGAAAAACAAATTTAATTTCATACTTATGGGAGTCCCAAAGATAAGAGACTTCAAAAAGTGACCAAAGCAGGCAGCTTTACAGCTTTCAAAGAAACAATATTTGTGAAGATCTGACAAAGCAAAGAGGTTTGGGCTTGAGGTAACAAATTAATGAAGAAGTAACAAAGTTTGCTTATCCAGCCTTCTTGGCCTTGAATTCCCTATCTCTGGCAATAAAGATGCTTTCTACCTTCCTGGTATAGGAAGGATACCTTCACATGGGAGATTTATTTCCTGCTTTCAGGGGGACAAAGAAGGATCAGAATGTCTTTTTCTTTTTTTTTTTTTTAAGATTTTATTTATTTGAGAGAGAGAATGAGAGAGAGAGCACATGAGGGGGGAGGGTCAGAGGGAGAAGCAGACTCCCCGCTGAGCGGGGAGCCCGATCCGGGACTCGATCCCAGGACTCCAGGATCATGACCTGAGCCGAAGGCAGTTGCTTAACCAACTGAGCCACCCAGGTGCCCCCAGAGTGTCCTTTTTCCACTGGCTATTTCTTAAGTAATTTTAATTCAAAATAATCAATATGCCGAAGGGGCATATTTTGCTCCCCTTCAGATATAAGAAGGTAAATATTGCAGTAGGAGATGTGGGTCACTTAAGTGTCTACATTCTCTGTCACTCACTTTCCTGTACATGACAAAAAAACAGAATTCATCTCTGTATTATCAGTGCCTTCAGAACTACAGGGTATATTGGCAAATCGTTTAGCATTCATATGTAAAAGCCCATAACTTACTGTTTGATTTATATCTAGAGATGTAAATCTCATCCAGGAAAGACCAGGTACACCTTAAAATTACTATATAGAATTGATAAACACTGATAAAAAGAGATTTGAATTTAATTTTTTTAAGGATTTTACTTTTTTAAAGATTTTATTTATTTGACAGAGAGAGAGAGACAGCGAGAGAGGGAACACAAGTGGGGGAGTGGGAGAAGGAGAAGCAGGCTTCCTGCCGAGCAGGGAGCCCGATGTGGGGCTCGATCCCAGGACCCTGGGATCATGACCTGAGCCGAAGGCAGACGCTTAACGACTGAGCCACCCAGGCACCCTAAATTTAATTTTAAGACCACTTTGAAAATTGAGAAAAAGGTGCCTTAAAAATGTTTATATTTTATAGGGCAATTTCATATTCTTTTGCCCTTAAAGCACTTCAAATGCAAAACTTCATGTACTGTGCAGGAAGCTGAAATTAAACATGAGTACCCCCATGAGTTTTAGCTTGTCTCTAAAAAAAAAACAAACTTCGATGTTTCAGTAAGTACCAACAACATTTATAATTAACTACAAGTCTAACTGAAAGCAGAGACTTTGCAACCGCTATGCTCTTTTCCTTCATTTAACAAAATTCACTTTTTGGAGTAAAAACAGTTTTAAAGTAAACCACATATTTTCCCATATATCTGAAAACAAATGGCACAGTCAACTGGAGTTAATTTATGAGGAAGAAAATAGGGGAGTATAATGAATCTTTCCAAGCAATTTCAGTACATTCCAAACCTTAACCTACTGTCAAAAAGACAAATAGTGCAGCAACTCTGCTAAGCCTCTCTGAAAAGCAATGTGTTTTTAATACCTGCTTGGGGGGAAAAAAATGTATGTATCCAGTTAAGAATTCAGATTCTTTGGCAATATTGTAAAATGAGTTCAGGCAGTATGGTAATCTACCATATGCAGAGTTCATTACTCATCAATGCAACCAATTTTTCCAGGTTGGTATTAGGACTTTCACACGTAAAACTGAAAATTTTTAATATGATCATCATGGGAAGCTTGTGCTTGATGGTAAAACACATTCAGTAATAAGTTGTAAACAGCCAATTAATGGCTAGAATCTAGCCAGACGCTGTGTTGTTTGACAATCATTAATGGCTTCATCTTTGATTTTTTTTGAAAAAGGACTACAATAGTCACATTAAGAAAAAAAATCTGTAAAACATTTTTGGTTATATGTTTAGTAAAGAATAGCCTATGCAGAGGCTGAGAAGTTTTCTTTCCCAGGATTATACAGCTAAACTATTATATCCATGATATGTTCAGAGGATGAAGCAAAATAAACTGTTGTATTGTTCCCTGAATTTCCAGAGCCTAATTTTTATTTTTTTTATTTTTTATTTTTTTAAGATTTTATTTGTTCATTTGAGACACAGAGATACAGAGAGAGAGAGAGCATGAGCAGGGAGAGAGGAAGAAGCAGGCTCCCCGCCAAGCCAGGAGCCTGACTTGGGGCCCGATCCCAAAACCTTGGGGTCATGACCCGAGCCAAAGGCAGACGCCTAACCATCTGAGCCACCCAGGCGCCCCTGGAGCCTAAGTTTTAAAGTGGAGATCTTGAACAGGTTGTTACTACCACTTCAAATGTTTTCCCCATTTTTAGGATGGTGTTAACTTCAGTCTTCATCATTAACATATAGGCAAGTAAATGAACCAAGAAGCCAAAAGTGGTCCAAAATGTTTCTTGAGATCCAATTTAAAGCAACAGCTTTTAACCTAACCATATGGAAATAAAAACAAAGCATAAAGATATATATGTATCTTCTCTGAGAAGGTAATCCATTGACTATTTCAGCTTCTATAAATTTATATAGTTTTAAAGAATTTGTTAGTTATTGTGGCTTTTACATAAAAAGTCTTAGGAAAGAGAAAGCAGTAATTTGGGGGAAACTTTTGTTTCACATAATCATTTAAATACAGATACATCTTTTTAACAGTGAATTTAAAAGATGTAACAAGATCATTCTTTCAGCCACTCCAGTAGACCTCTTTATTAATTTCCCTTGAAGTTTTTGACATTTACTTATATCTGAGTTGTTTTCATGAGATTTTAATATTTCACACTATAATCACAGAGAATTTCTACTCAAATGTTTAACCATTAAAAAGAATCTTAACAGAATGAAGCCAATTGTTCTTTCTTGAATATGAACATTCCTAATATTTACAAAGCTATTTCTGTCAAGTAGATTTTACTAGTACTGACTAAAAACATAAGCTACCTCGGTAAACATAAGGATCTGTGGTGAAGAATTAATGGGGGGGTTGGTACTTTGTGAACCCCCACACTTCTGCAAGATTTTGAAGGTTCAGTCGAATATTTCCTGTATTAAAGTAGTGCAAATCTAAATTTAGACTTCACTTCCACTTTTGGCCAAGGAGTCACAACAAATCAGATTTACCCCCTGCTTGAAACAATTAAAAATGATCTAATATATAAAACAATGGTTTTCAAGGTACTGAATATCAGACAATAGGTAGTGGTCCCTAACAGATGGAAAACAAAGGTGGGCCCCGTGATTGCTCCCAGCTAACTGCGTGGAGTTTCCAGGCCACAGGGCAGGAAGGGGAAACCCAGGAGAGGAGCCTGGGAGGGCCAAGGCAACTAGAGTCTGCAGGACAGAGCACCAGAGAGAAGAAAGTCACACACACAGCCACTCTAGAGATATTTAGAGGGTGGCTTCAACTGAGTGCTACTGACAAACCCATGCATTTCAGGAAATTATCCAAGGCTGGAGGAAAAAAACACCTACAAGTTTTAGAATAATACTCAAAGCTCACACAGAGTCAGAATAGTTCCTGCTCTCACCAATCAGAGAGGAAGATCTCATAATTCATGGGACATCTGGCACAGTACTCAGAAAGGTTTTGCCTCACGTGTGAGGAAAATTACAACTAGACTAAATCCGTTCCTAAGTAACTTAACTACATATAAAACTCAAGTATATTTACAGAAATACAAAAATATCCAGCACACAACAAAGAACAGTTCAAAATGTCTAATCATCCAATTGAAAATTATCAGGTGAAAGAAGCAGGAAAATATAACCCATAATGAGAAAAAGACTCAACGAATCAAAATTAACACAGATTACAGCTAATAAGTGAAAAGAAATAAAATGAAATCATATATTCAATCTAAAAACAAGGTAGTAAAAGGAAAAAGGGACACAAAGAACAGAAATAAGAGCAAGATGGTAGACTTTAACCTAATCAGATGTGTAATCATATTACATGTAAATGACCTAAGCACCCCAATTAAAAGGCACAGATTAGATAAAAAAGAAACTACATGTTGTCTAAAAGAAACCCACTTTAAATATAAAGACATAAATAAGATAAATGTAAAAGGATGGAAAAGATATGTCATGCTAGCACTTAACTGTAATGACACAAAAGGACCAAAAAACACTATTGACCAACTTGACCTAATAAACATTTATAGAACGTAACAACCAACAACAGCAGAAATGCACATGGGACATTCACCCAGATTAATCATACTCTGGGTCATAAAATAAATCTCAATGATTTTAAAAAGATCCAAGTCAAAAAAGTATGTTCTCCAGTCACAAAAGAATTAGGAATCAGTAACATGATTCTTGGAAAATTTCCACATATTTGTGAAATAACACATTTCTAAATATCTCACTGGTCAAAGGAAACTAGAAAGTATTTTGATCTGAATAAAAACGCCAATTTATGGGATATAATGTATCAAAACTTATGAGATGCAGCCAAAGCAGTAACTAGAGGGAAATAAGTAATGTATGCTAATACACTGAAAACATATGAAATGGCCAAATTCCTTGAGAGACACAAACTAACAAAGCTCACACAAGAAGAAATAATCTAAACACTCCTATATCTATTAAAAGATATTGAATTTGTATTTGAAAACCTTTCCACAAAGACGTGGTTTCACTGGTAAATTCTACCATATATGTAGGGAAGATATAATACACAGCACCTTCCAGAAAATCAAGGAGATGAAATATTTCCCAATTCATTCTATAAGAACAATATTACCCTGATCCCAAAACCAAAGAAATTGTAAGAAAACTATAGACTAACTCATCAATTACAAACATAACCATAAATATTCTAAATATAATTTTATCAAATCAAATTTAACAATGTATTAAAAAATACATTAGGATCAAGAAGAGTTTATCTCAGGAATTCAAAGTTGGCTTCACCATATTAATATGTTACAATTAAAAAAAGCCATATGATCACTTCAGAGGATTCAAAAGCCAACACCTGTTCTTGATTAAAACAAAACAAAAACCCCTCCACCTCTCAGTAAGTTAGAAACAGAAGGGAACTTGCTCAATCTTATATAAGGAATCTGTGAAAAATCTACAGCTAACATTACTTACTGGTGAAAGACTGAATATTTTTCACCTAAAATCATGAACAAAGTAAGAATGTTTGCTTTTACCACTTCTACTCAATACCATACTAAAGGTTCTAGCCAGTGCAATAAGGCAGTTTGGCCTTTCTAAAAATTAATTTTTTTTAATTTTTAAATAAAAGGTCAAGTAGTAAATAAGTCAGGCTTTGTGGGGCCATTTCATCTTTATAGTAACTACTAAACTCTATCATTGTAGCATGAAAGCAGGGAAGACAATACATAAACAAATGTATTTGAATAGAACTTCATTTACAAAAACAGGTTTGCCGACTCATGCACAATAATGCAATTATGCAAGAAAAAGAAATAAAACATATCCAGATTGGAAAGGAAGAAAACTGTCTTTATTCACAGATGACTCTCAGATGATCATCTATGTGGAAGACTGTGAAATCTACAAAAGGAGCTACTAGAATAAGTGAGTTTAGCAAGGTTGCAGAATACAATCAAAATGCAAAATCAATTTTCTGTATATTAACCAATAATTGTAAAGTGAAATTTTAAGAAATACCACTTACAATAACATCAAAAAATATGAAATACTTAAGGATAAATATGAGATGTGTAAGAACTATATACCGAAAACTATAAAACACTGTAATTCAAAAAGACCTAAGTAAAATGGAGATATATATCATATTCATCAGAATCATAAGATTCAATACTGAGATATCAATTCCTTGCAAATCTGATCTACAGATTTAATGCAAGCCTGATCAGAATTCTAGCAGTATTTTTTGTTTTTGTTAAAAATCGGCAAGCTCATTATTCTAAAACGCATGTGGAAATGCATAGAATCTAGAATAGCCAAAGGAACTTTGGAAAAGATTAACAAAGTTGGAGGAATTATTTTACCTGATTTCAAGACTCTATTAGTATAAAGCTACAACCATGAAGAAAGTATGGTACTGATATGATAGTCAAAGAGTCAAAGAGATAAATGAATCAAAATACTTTAAAAAAGTTGAATTGTCAATTGATGATTAGTTGATTTTCAACAAAGATGCAAAGGCAATTCAGTGTAGAACAGTCTTCCAATAAATGGTGCTGGAATAATCAGGTTTTCACCATGTGCAAAAAAATTAACTTATATCCACACTTTGGACCAGATAAAAAATTAACACTAAATGGATAACAGACCTATAAAACTGATCACATCAAGTGTTAGTGAGAATGTGGAGCAAATAGAACTCTTATAAACTGCTGGTGGAAAAATAAAACAGTACAACCACTTTGGAAAACACTGTAGAAATTTCTTAAAAAGTTAAAAATATGAACTAGACATTCCACTTTTATGTATTTATCCAAAAGAAATCAAACTGTACATTCATACAAAGACTTGCTGCATGTGAATATTTGCAGTAACTTTATAATAACCTCAAACTGGAAATAACCTTAATGTGTACCAACAGATTAATAAACAAGTTGTTATATCCATACAAGAAAATACTACTCAGCAACAAAAAAGAATGCACTATTGATACCTCCAACATCATGGATATATCTCCAAATAATTATGCTGAGTTAAAAAAATACATATGATTCTATTTACATAAAGTTATATAAAATGCAAATGAAACTATGGTGATGAGTGCTTGCTTGGAGAGGGAAGGACTACCAAAGGCAAGAGGAATATTCTGGTGCGGATGAATATGTACAATATATCCTAATTGTGATTATGATTTCATAGGTACATACATTTGTCAAACATAAGATTGTATACTTTAAATACGCATAGTTTATTGTGTCAATTATACCTCAATAAATCTGTTTAGAAGATTAATGAAAAGCCATTTAGTTTTTCTTAAAAGATTTATTTATTTGAGAGAGGGAGAATGAGTGGAGGGAGGGGCAGAGGGAGAAGCAGACTCCCCATGGAGCAGGGAGCCCAACGTGGGGCTCGATCCCAGGACCCTGAGATCATGACCTGAGCCGAAGACAGATGCTTAACCGACTGAGCCACCCAGGCGCCCTGAAAAGGCGTTTATTTTTATCAGAGGAATTCAGAAATTTCTATCAATTTACCTCTGAAATTTGGCTTATTTTACACCTTTAAATGTTAGTAACTCACTGTATTAAGCTCACAGTTTAGAAAAATAAATTCCATTTAAGGCTGTGGCAAAAATCTCCATGTGAAGGCCATTGCACAGCAAATTTCAATGTGTTATTCTATTTCTCATAGAAAAGCTCATTCTTAGTTCTACAGACAAGTATGATGATTCTTACTTATGTATGAAATTAAATCAGATACAAAAACATAAGTACAAGAATAAACCTGTTAGCAGCCTAAGTTTGTTGTCAAAGCCTCTGAAATATTGGCTCACTTTAATTTTTTCCTGTGCTTTTATTGTTTGCCTCTGGACAAGTTCTGACAATCAATTTTGCACTTGGTCTTCTGATCTTCAACTATCAAAGAGAAGAGAAAATGAAAAAGATGGACAGGCTTTTGAAAACTGTTAGCACCATTCAACTCTGTTCAGAATGAGCAGCGAGTGATATGCGTTATGCATTTAAGAATCTTGCTAAAACTTAAAAAAAATCTGCACTTATTTTCATCTGACTTGAAATAAACTGGCAGAGTTCTAGGCAGCATATAAAGTTCGTATTAAATTATAATAGGTGCAAGGTGCCTGGGTGGCTCAGCTGGTTAAGCTTCCAACTCTTGATTTCGGCTACGGTCATGATCTCAGGGTCCTGAGATCCAGCCCTGTGGTCAGGCTCTGTGCTGAGTGGGGAGAGTCTGTTTGAGATTCTCTCTCTCCCCCTCCCCACCCTCTCCCCCTAAAATAATTTAGGAAATTAAGAAATTTTTCTTTCTTCCTTTTATATATGCATGACACATGTAAAGGATGAAGAGATTTATGTTTCTGCCCAGATGAAACCTTTTGATTTTATGCAAATGAATTATCAAGAAAATTGATCCTAAACCAGTTCACTTGTTCTTGCATTTCTGTATTTTTAAAGAGTATTATGTTTGTACAGTAGCATGGTATATGGACATAGGGTTCTATGATTAGCATAAAACTACTGTCCCAATGAGTGCCTTCCCAGCCTTCTAAACACTGTTTTCTTTCAGACAACTCACCTGTGTTGATAATTTTGTCACTTCTAATAGTGATTCTTACTGTTTTAAATAGAGTATCAACTTTCATCCTTCATAGTTTTGACTTTTAAAGATATCATCCATCAGAAACCACCTATGTAATAAATCTACCAATTAAATAATCTTAGTTATCGCTAACATTGGATGATCAATAATTAAAAAGTATTCTTTGCTGTCAAAAATCTTGGGAGGGGGAGGGGTGGCATGAGTGTCAAGGATGAATGGGGTCTCCTGTATATAAGCCATTTCACACATCTAAGGGTCCTTGAAGGCTGCATATTAGCTAGCTGAGTCTTCACCCCTCCCATTAAAAGACTGCACTGGGGAAAAAAATTAAAAAGACCAAGTAACTAAAAAATGGCAATGATTAGCTCTAACTAGATGGTATCATAATTCTTTTTAGTCCTGCTTGAAGATAAATTGGCTGAAGCTATTAGCAATTAATCGCCCCACCCCCCAATAGGAGTGGAAGATAGTTCTGGAGTATAAAAGAGATTATTTACTTTTCCTTCTATGGTGGTAATCAATGCAAGAGGTGTTGGAATACCTAATAATTCTTAGCATAGTAGAAGAAAAAGATCTATGGAGTGAACCACCAATGTAGTTAGTTAATTAGCTTGAATACAACTGAATGGGTAGCAGCTGGTATAGTTATGCCTTATCTGCAGAAATTAACTGGCTTCTCAGACACATTAATTCACAAATTATCAAAAGGATTTAGTTACTAAATTCAAGGATGAACATTTCTATTAATGCAGTGAATTCTACTCCTCCTATATTGAACTTTTCTAAGTGAAATACATACAATATATACAATAATCACAATTATGAAGTAATCCATGCAATTAGTGTATTACACACTCTACTTTTAAACTGAGGTTTCCATTAACTCAAGTACTTTCAATTATACATTCTTACTCTATTTCTATACATGCTATAAACAGGATTACTCAAAATTAGTAATTATCAATTAAATATGGAAACATCACAAAATTCTTAAAATATGTAGAGTAGTGAAAGTGGTACTGATGACCTTTGTCACCGAAATACACAGAACCTTAAGACTTAGATAAAAATAGCTTCAAGGATTCACAGGTAGAATAAACTGACATACGTTCCTTCGAGAACACTGGTATAACCTAGAGATTAACTACCCAAAAAAGTGGTAAATAGGATAAAAAGAGCACGGGCTGATGAAATCTCCTAGCTATTAAGGGGAAAATGAAAAGTTCTTTACATTTGGGAAAATAATCTCATTTTATAGACCATAAGGAAATAAGTGCAAAACCATAGTTCCCCTCCCGTGGAAGGCTTACACTGTAAGTTTCTGAATGTCCAAACCACAAACCTTTTAAAATGAAGGTAAGTAACATAACTGAAATTAGATTACAGAAATATGTTAACAATGGGATTTATATAAAAGAACAATTTGTAAGAAAAAACTATGGAATTATGTGTAAACAGGTTTGAAAAGAGGAGCCATTTTCAGATTTACTGTACTAATATATGATAACTGTACTGTGAACAATACAAAACTATATCGAATGGCCTCTGAAATATACTATTTTAGAAGATTTAATTTTACATTTTTATTTTCTCATATTATATATTCTCATCTCATACTTTTGCATTCTCTGAGCATATATTGATTTGTATTTATAATGGAAGAAACCTAAGGGCAAGATAGGTGAAGGCCATCTTAAAGAATTGTAGGTACCAAAAATTACCTCCACTGTAGCATTTCCCTTTGACTCACTTATTAAAGAAAATTTGGGTTTTCAAAATCACATATTTGCTGTAAGGTAGTAATACTTTAAATTTAAGAACTAAAGAACTAAAAGCCTTAGGCATACTTCTGTTTAAATAGGCCTTCCATATACATTTAAAAAACACACACACACAACTTAGGGTCTAAAGTAAATACAATTATTTGGTAAAGTTTTAGATGGTTTCAAAAGTGAAAAAGAAAAATATTGCTTGGGTTATAGCTTTAGAAAGATTTAAACTCTTTGGATTATTCTGAAAATGTCTCATTATAAAATATATAAGTTACTAACATTTTATAGGATTTTTTTTTTAAAGATTTTATTTTTATTTATTTGACAGAGAGAAAGACAGCGAGGGAGGGAACACAAGCAGAGAGAGTGGAGGAGGGAGAAGCAGGCTTCCCGCCAAGCAGGGAGCCCTATGCAGGGTTCGATCCCAGGACCCTGGGATCATGACCTGAGCCGAAGGCAGACGCTTAACAACTGAGCCACCCAGGCGCCCCTAATTCCTAACATTTTAAACTTTTTATAAAGAATGGAACAAATCTTTCATAGATCAAAATTTTGAAACTCAATCTTTTTATATAAGTATACTTTCATTGCATGTGGGAAATAAACTTGGTTCATGTTCTACATTTGAAAAGTGTCAATTACAGTACAAGTATGAGTAGACAGGAAGTCGAGCTGATTTCATTATCAACTTTGATATTATCATTTGACAAGATTTACAATCATGTTTTCTTAGGTTTTACAACTGTGAAGCACTTCAACTGCTATATGCAGATGAAGAAACTAAGATTCAGATTTAAAAATCAATTTACCTGAGGTAGAAATGAAATTAGGGCCCAGGTTACCTGACTTGTTCATACTTAGTCTAATGCTTTAAAATCCATTTAAAATCCATTTATATTTGCAGGTAACAAAAGAAACACGGTACTAATATTTGAAAATAAAATGACAAAAAGGTGCTAGCACAAATTTGTCATTTATAAATTATGTCCATTTAAAATGCATCACCCTAATTTTTCGGGGAACTCAATGACAAAGACCCTCAGCTCAGTTTTCTGGTGGATTTGTTTACACTCTTTCATAGTAATCAAACTGTAGCATGTACTATTGTTAACACCATGGATCTCCACAAATGATGGTTAAGTAGTATTTAGTTCTGTAAGTGATTTTTAATTAGGCTGATATCTATCAATTAGGGAATTACTCTTTCCTACAGCATTATCTATAGCCTCTTTTTAAAGCCAAATTCATAGTTTACTAAATTCATAGTAGTACTGTCAGTATTCTACATAGTTCCGTAACCAGTAAAGAGAATCCTTTAAATGTCTGTGCCTTCTGTGGTAACTATAAGAGATAATATTTAGTTAAAATGCTCAAACTATAAATTCTAAGAAAATATTCATATAAAACCTTAAAAAAAAAGGACCATATTTGGATTTTAATGTATGATGGTCTTTATTTACAACTTTATTGGCAAAAAAGAAGAGGGAAACATTTAAAACAGTTTAACACAGGGCATTGCAGCTGATTCTGTCAGGTTAAAGAAGATTCCTTTTAAATGTCCATCTAATTGTCCAAAGATATACAATACTGAATCTGCATACGCAGTTTCCTTTATGAAATACAGTGCTCATATTTTAGGCAGTCTTTGAAAAATATAAATACAAAGGAAATGAAATCACTCATTAAAACTGCATTAAATGAAGGGTATTTTAAATTTAAATTTATGTTGTTCTTATAATACATGCCCAATGAAAATCAAAAGCTGGAAAAGCAGTTACACTTCCTACTTGAATGGACAGTTACAACAATCATTTTCTGCAATGACCATTATATTTTCAATTTATCATGAACTACTCTGAACTTACTATGAGATGTAGCCAAAGTCAGAAGACAAGACGTAGGGAGAATATTCCTTTTTTGGAGGAGAGGAAGCCCTCCAGAATCAGCATGGGAAATAAACATCCTGTTGAAGAATTCTAGGTGGAAAAAAATTACTGTAGTCAATTTCAACTCATGCTGAGCTGGATTAATTTTTTCAGACTTGTTTGGTGTCATTCTTCTAAATCAAGTGTGTTTAATTCTTCTTCTAGTTCATCCAAATCTTCCCCAGTAAAAAGATTTTCATCAACAGGAACAGCATCGATGGCTCCATTTTCCTGTCCCTCCCCTTCGTTGTCCTCTTCCAAATCACTTCTTTCACCATTTTCAGCCCTACCTCCAGAAGCTTCACTTAATTTGTTTTCTAAAAATAAACATTGAAATCAGTAAGGCCGAGAAACAGAAAACACTATTCCATTAGCAACTAACAGTCCCAGATACTACATTCTTCCTTTTTCCATGAAAGCCTTCCTTCCCTAAGGTTACTCCAACAAGAATTGATCTTTTTCAAGCTTAAGAAAGTTTAAGCTCTACCTATACCTAGGTGCAAGTATGTCTTGCACTACAGACATCTGGACTGCTTAACGGTTTATACATCTGAAAGTAAGATTTATCTTATACAATTCTGTGTTTCCTACATGACCTAGCAATTAGGTTTTTAAACAGTCAGCTTCCACATAGTATTTTGAATAAATGATTATGCAATCAAAAAGTGTTTATCAGCAGCTACTTAGCTTTTGATTTGGGGAACAGTAGTTAAATCACACTAGTAATGCTGCAAATAGGTATGAATTCAAAAACATTTCATTTTTATCATCAAATTGTGAAAAAAGAACCTAGGGCTATGCAGCTACTTTTCTTTACAAGCTAGAAAAGATTGTGAAAACAAAAACAGTCTTTTCATGTTCAAAGACACTAATATTTACACAAAGACAATTTTTAATAGCCTAATTTAGATTTTAGCTATTTTAAATACCTTTGATGACAAAACTCTTGGGGGATTATAGACTCTGAAGTACTTGCAATTTTGCCTACTGTCACCAAATTCCTACTTCTAAAAGGAGCAAATCCAGTCTTCAGATTGGCATTAAGACAATGGTCTGACAGTACTCAGATCTCAAGAGGGCAAGCCAGTTTTTCGTGTTATAACTTGCATTCCTTTATTGTAAAAATAAGGTTAGTTTTTGCTCTCTCAAACTTTGCCTTGATTAGTATTCTACCTTTTTCTCTCATACTAACCAGGCCAAACGTTCACTTCTCTTTAAACTCTTCAGTCAAGGCACCATTAGACATAAATTTTATCAACAAGCCTTACTACCCAGGCTTTCCCCCATTCTCACTCTTAATTAAACTCATTATTTGTATTTCCAGATCTTGTTTCCTTTTTTTTTTTTTTTAAAGATTTTATTTATTTGAGAGAGAGAGAGAGAATGAGAGACAGAGAGCATGAGAGGGAGGAGGGTCTGAGGGAGAAGCAGACTCCCTACCGAGCAGGAAGCCCGATGCAATGCGGGACTCGATCCAGGGACTTGAGGATCATGACCAAGCCCAAGGGAGCTGCCCAACCGAGCCACCCAGGCACCCCTAGATCTTGTTTCTATAACTAATATCCTTTAATCTTCCATTTTTCTTCTTCTCCCAGATCTTTTTTCCCTGGCGTACAAGCCCTTTCCATGGCCATGTCTCCCCCTCAAAGTTTGTAAGTGACTTATTTTTCTCCTCATTCTTCTTATCATTGCAGTCCTGATGAAAACTGGTACCCTAATTCCTACAACTCCTTTCTTATTGCAACTAAAGAATTATTTGCAGCTCTCATCCTACTTAATTTTTCTGAAACTCTTCTTTCTGTTTGTCCTTCTCAGTGTCTTTCCCAAACTTTCTCTTTTGACTACCCTGATGTTTGCAGTGTATTCTACAATGTTCTCGTGGTAAGTATTGTGCCTGGGTGAGTTCATTCACTCTGAGCTACCAATGAAAATGACTTTCAAAAGTTTTCCTCCTGTGAATGTCTACACAGTATCCTAGACAATGCCACTTTTGATAATTAAAATATCTCAAAATCATGAGGTTCCAAACTAATTAAGTACATCACCAAATTCATTTTTGTCCCCTTCCACTTTCAGTTAATGGCTTCCATATCCACCTAGCCACCCATTCTACAGCTTCCACGACTCACTACTTCTATATACAGCCAAGCCACACATATTTATGTTACCGATCTGGTACCTGCAGACATCAAAGTTTGCCAGTCTGGTCTAACTGTCCCCCCTCCCTCTTTAGATAGCTTTCTAGTTCTTAGAATCACACAAAAGTTAGCATACTTACCATCCTTTTCTGAAGTATATGTGCTGAATCTTTCAAGACTGGCTACAGTAATACCTGTCTCATCTACATCTCTTGGGATATACAGGCTTAAATCTATGTCATTTACACTCACTGAATCATCAACCTTTAAAAATATAGAAAAGAAAGTTGTTACCTATGAGAACAGTTTTCCTAACTTACCTTTACCTCTGACATTTATCTCAGTGAAACAAAATTATTACTAATGCCAAGTGAAAAGAGTAACTGACAACTGCCAAAATTCACTCCTTTTCCTAAACTTCTTGGGGGGCGGGGGAAGCAATGCCGTATTTCAAGTTTCTTCCTCTGACATAAAGAATATGACGTTTTTATTTTTTCAAGTAAAAGACAGAGCCTGGAATTTTATACTATAGAAAAAATGAATAATCAGCTATGTTTGCCTGTAACTAAGTGATTCTGCTGTTGTCTCCTGCTCCCTACTCTGTACTTTTTTAGTCTCTATCCCATTTTTTCAGTATAAAATATTTTAAAAAATCATTTTCCTTTTAGAGGGAGAATAAAACACATACATTTTAGCTAATACATATCAGCGTATAACTCTACCCCAATCACTGTTCTACTTTCTTTATAAAAAACTATAATTTTATTAACTGACTTAATTCTCATAAGTAGCCTGCATGTAGGGATTATCATTATATCTTTATTACAGATGAGGGTAGAGACCTACAGTGTAGGTGATTTCCCAGGTTATAGTCAGGATTTGAACCAAGGCCCCAGAGTTGGTACCCTTAATCATGCTACTCTATTGTTATTCTCTATCGTTTCTCTCCATCAACGTGAGGGAATGAGGTGCCAAAGCTGCTTCTTACCTCATCACCACCTGTTCCCTGGGTGTAACGGGTATCATCTGCTTCCTCATCATCATCATCAACCAGTTCAGGACGAAATTCAAACACCTCACGACCACTAATCTATTCAGATACACAAATATATCAACTCAGGGTAAAATTAAAACATTTCTTGGTCACTGATTTCAGATATAAACATGATTAAATTACAATAAATTCTTGCAGGACACAGAAATTATAAAATGAAAGAAAGAATAAAGAATCTCTTCAGGTGAGTTTGGGACGTACCACTAATGCTTTCCCTGCCTTGAAGTCTGCTTTCCTTCTTTCCATATCTTGCTCAAGTTTATCAATCTTTTCTTGTCTTTTTCTTTTCTTCCATGCAAGAAAAGATTCTAGAGTGATTTTGGTAACATTTGGACCTAGGGCAGAACGCTGCAAAGACAAAAGAATTGTTTTTTTCCCCCAAATCACCTAATAACAACATTTAATAGTTTTCTCTTAATGCAATTAAGTCCTTGCCTATAACTGTTAAAACATCAAACTTCGAATAAACAGATTTATTTTCATTTTATATAGCAATGAGCAAAATGAGTGTTCAGAGATACAAACATTTCTAAACACAGTAAAATATATTATTCTGAGCTGGATTTCTTTTCAAAACTAAAGGTGACTAAAACCTGTCATAAAGAAAAACAGTTTTAACAGAAGTCAATTGCTGAAAACAAAAAATACAAAAAGCACGATGACAATATCCAAGTTTCATTTGTGTTCCTCAGGAAATGAGGAAAAAAACTAGGCAAAAACACCATCTGCTCCTCAGAGCCTATAATCAAGTAATAAATGTATGGAGAAATAATACTTGCTGAACATCTGCCAGGTATTCAGTATTAAATGCTGTCTACACATATGCTGACACACTGATCTCCACAAATAAGCAAACAGAAAGAGATTGGAAATTTATCAAGGTTAACAGCTAATATGTGGTAGAAGCAGGATACAAACAATCACAAATATACCTGACTCCAAAGTCTCTATTTTCTATTACAGCATAGTGCCTCCTATGAGACACTAAATACAGCCATTTAAAAGTGAACAAATGTATATAATCCCAACCTCAGACATTTATACAACATACTTAGACAATCCAAAGAAGGCAAAATGGATGTAATTTGAAATATACAACCCTAATCCTAGTATTTCCAATAATTTCAACATTTTCTTGTCACTCCCAGGAGCCCCATCTACTATCTCATGGAGTAAACGTCTTTTGTGCTGAACCAGAAATGAGAAGATTCTCTTCAATGAGACACATTCCCTTCTATCAACAGAGTGAGGGTTTTGAGCCCTGGGATAATGATAAAACATACAAATGGAAAACTGTAGGAGTTACCTCCTTCAATACATATTACTGATTAGTAAAATGGCTGAAAAATAAGACATCAGAAAAAACACCTAAACTTCAAGTTCAATCAATCTGCCAATATGATTTTAATGAATATATTAGTATATCAATCTTATGGAAATAATTTGATAAACCAGTGGCATAAAAAATTGTTTCATAATCCTAAAATTACTGTCATGATGGGCTAGTGATTATGGTTAGATTTACACTCTAGACGTACAAGAATAACTAAAGAAAAAGTAAGGCAACTTTGGGAAAAGGTCACATTTTTTCCCCCTTTCATAATAACATGCTATTGCCCCCAAGTGGCAAATATTATAATTTCACAATAAATACTGCTTTAGTTTTATAGTAGGAAAAAATTCTATTTACCTCTCTTTCAATTAGATCTTCTAATGAAATTTCATCTTCTTTCTCTTCTTTTTTTTTATCTTTTTTCAATACAAATCCAGGAGGAAGTGCATGACGATACATGCAAATATCACCACCTCCAGGGCATACCCAAAACCAGCCGTATTTGTTGTTTTCAATAGCTTCAAGGAAATGCTTGCACACCTGTATAGAGACAATATTATTCACAAGTAGTGGCTCAGTGTAGTCCATTTTCAAGGTAAATGCTTAAGTGTATGGAACAAGTACATTCTTATTCACATCCTTAGGCTATTCACTTTTCAGAGCACCCTTTGTGCAGAAATGTACATATAAATTAATCTTAAAATACACGAAGATCTATATAAAATTTCTATTTTCAACATTGTTCCAAATTCTGAATTACGCAAAAGGACATGCCTTAGTTTTAGCTTTTTAGCCTTTGTAAATGCAATCCAACCCTGATTTTTAAATAAGTAAAAAAATATGAATATGGTTATAAAAAAACTAAAACCAATGATTTTGTTTTGATCTTTCCTTAAAAACTCATCACATTCAATAATAATACAAATACAATTTGAATTACCTGAAATTATAGGCAATTTCTCACATCTAAGAAGGGAGAAAGAAAGCAAGGTACAAAAGGAACACAAAGGATAGTGACTTGGTGCAAAATAAAATTGTATTGAAGCCTCAGGTAATAAACTTTAAAAATAAGAAGTACAAATTAATAAACAGTATTCTTTTCCTGAAAAAAATACAACAGATATAAGTAAAACTAGTGTTTAAAAATTTTCTAGCACACCAAGGTTTTTCACTCTAACTGCACTACAGGTAAATATGTGGACATGAATGCTGGGTCTGAGAAATAAGGTACAAATTTTAAAAGTACATTTCCTGGAATACTGGAGCCACTGCCTATCCAAAACTCATTTTGCAATTCATAATGTGACAATATTTTCACCTTCTTGATTTAAAATCTCCCTATCATTAAAACAGAGTAGGTGTTTATCAATTCTCCCTCCATTCACTTTGCACAAAAAAAATAAAGAATTCTTGTCTGAATATGTGATTGTGTTCATCCATATTTAAGAGAAAGTAAAATCAAAGGCTTGAATAGGAATCTAATTTTGTATAACTTATACTTGCAAATTCCAAAACAAAGCTTGATGCACTTTATGAAAAGCTCCAATAATTTAATAATCCAGTAAAAAATAGCAGCAAATACCTTGCCACATAATTCTCCCTAATGATAAATATCACAGCAACTCAATTCAAGAAAAGGACATACTATTTGAGTTTTTGGTTTTTTCTTTTCCGCCTCACCGTGCTTCTTGTTCACTACTTCTTCCAGTTTTTTCTCATCCCAATTATCCATAGTATCTAAAAAAAAAGAGATACAAAAACTAAATACTGTAATTTTACCTACTGTTCCCAAAACATATTGCGTATTTCCTTAGATAGGAAAGCTGTATCATAAGACTTATGACCTAACACATTTTCTTTAAATGACACCAAAGACAGGAATAAATAGTGTTAGGAAATTATTCACCAAAATCCCATGCAGTTTAGGCAAATGAGAAGTTAGTACTGGAAGAAAGGATGAGACAAATCCAAAATAAGTTAACTGGCTTTTATATATCATTTACTTAATAAAAGGACATAATGGTGTCAATTCAGATTTTATGAAAAAGAATTTTTTTTTAACAAACACAGCCTTCTTCCTAAACCAAAATATTCTTCAAGTATTAAATATCTTAGTAACAACCAAAAGATATTTTTAAGAAAATGTCTTAAAAAAAATACCTTTTTCAAGTTCTTCATCTCTTGCATCAATGTAAACACTTCGCTTTTCACACTTTCTCTCCAGAGTCAAGTCATGAGAGAACTTACACTTATCTCCTTTGGTACACTGTCCTTGCTTGAAGAATGCACACACCACGGATTTGGGATCTGCACCTATGTCAAATGGCACATGGTATTTGTATTACAATCTGCCAGATCACAAAGTATAGCTTCTATCTGAGATATAATTACCACTTGTGAACTTCTTATTTTCCATTCACCGATGTGAGAGGAAAATACCACTTACAGGTGATTAAGACATTTCTTTAAAGTTCCTTCTACAGCATTTTATATCTATTTTTATTTCTTTTATTCTTACCATTATTCCTTCCATTCTTACTCTTATTTCCAGGGACAAACTCATAGGTTATTCCATAGTAACTTGTCTAGTTTGAGTCAATGAGGCAGAGGCAAAAGAGAAATATAAATATACTTGGAGAAATACTGCCAAGAGTTTGGAACTTATAATTTATAGAATCATAGGTTTGTCTTGGCCAAACCAAAGAAGAGATATTATAAATCAACTAGTAGACTGTTTAAATCCTTAATTTCTACTTAAGCGGGGGGCTAGTGGCTGGAGTTATAGTTGTACAATCACATAGCTGAGCACATACACAGAGGAACCATAAGAAAGTCATTGATATAGTTTAATTTTGAGAAAGGGATTATCATTTCCATAGCAGACACATTGGCTTATAATATGAAGAAAATATACATCAAAACAAATTGAGCATTTTTTAAATTGAAGTGTAGCTGACACACATGTTACATAAGTTTCAGGTGTACAACATAGTGATTCTACATGTCTATGTGTTATTCTGTGCTCACCGCAAGTGTAGCTGCCGTCTGTCACCATGCATTGCTATTACAATACCGTTGACTATATTCCCTATGCTGTACCTTTTATCCTCACGATTTATTCGTTCCGTAACTGGAAGCCTGTATCTCCCACTCTCTTTCATCCATTTGCCCATCCCAGGCCCCCAGCCCCCTCCCCTCTGGCAAACCATCAGTTTATTCTCTGTATTTACGGGTTTGTTTGTGCTTTTTTGTGTGTGTATTCATAAAACAAATTAAGAGGTTTTTAAACATGAATTACATTTGATAAAAATAATACTTCTGACATTTAAAGTTTACCTTTACTTATTTTTTGAGCAGCAACTACAGGTTTGAACAGCTCATTTAGTTCTTGCAATTCTTTCTTCTTATCATCTTTCTTCAATTTCTTTTCAGCTTCACTTTGTGCTACCTATAATATTCCCAGGTATAATATGTAAATTTGGTTTCATATAATAACATTGTTCTCATTATACGATAGTACATATAACATCACTAACATAACAAAAACGTTTGCACATTTATGTGTATATAGTCCATATCTCTTAGTATCAGTGTTACAATGGCCTTTCAATATATATTAAATGGTGTGGTTAAACTATTAAATGAAACTGCGAAATCTTATTATCAGCTGACTTAAAAAAATTCATAAATGGTACCATGCCAAGTAAAAAGCATATTCAAAAGCTTATAGCAATAAGCATTTATTAAGCATTTGCTACATGCCCAGCACTTTTAGTAAATGGTTCTCACCTGGGATTTTCTTCTTATGACAACCACCCACTCCCCAGAAACATGAGGGTGCCTTTTGAAGATCAGAAATGCAAACATCTGGAAATGCGCAGTCCCACACAATAAAGAACTGTACCACCCAAAATACCTATTACCCTTGTGGAAAAACACTGAGCTAGGTCAATGTGGGCGATTAAACAAAACAAATATGACATATGACATAGTTCCAGGCACACGATTTACATACCTAATATGATTAGAGGATTCATCCAAACATTTTATATGTCAGGTCCTATGTTAGATGACAGGGAATACAAAGATGAAAAGATAAAGATGCTTATTTAAAGAAGCTCAGAATCTAGTGGGAAGACAGACATGTCAACAACTATAATATAATACATGGTTCTCTGGAAACAAGGAATGCCTATGAAAATTAGACTGAGCTAATACTTTATGGATGAATTTTTCTGATGGGTAAGAAAAAGAGCCAGCCAATGCAAAGATACAGGTACCAGAAGGAACAAGGTATGAGAAACATCAATGAAAAGTTTGGACTGTATCAGTACGTGACAGGTAAAACTCCATGGCTTAAAGTATGTCAATGACACAATCAGATTGTATTTTATAAAGATCACAATGGCAACTATGTGAAAAGTGGACTAGAAGGAGCCCAAGAACAGCAAGGAAAATTAAGAGGCTAATGCAATTGCTGTAGGCAAGAAAACACAAGAGCTTAAAATAGACATTAGTAGCAAGGATGAAGAAAAGGGGTGAGAAACAGCTCTTAAGGAGGTAGAACTGATAGTACTAAGTGAATGACTAGACGTAGAGTATAAAAGAGAGGGTGGGGTCCAGCATTATACCATGTATGGTTAGTGCTGTTAAATAAGACAGGGTATACAAGAGTAACAGGTTTCAGGGTAGAAGGTGGAGATGAGCTCAGTTTTAGACATACTGAGTACGAGATGCTTACAGAGCATCAGAATAGAGCTATTTAGAAGGCAAGTGGACAGAGATCTTGATACGTGGAGAGACAGTCTGCTTTAAAATAAAGATTTTAAAAATAGCTTACAGATAATAATTAAAACTTTGAGTGTGTATGAGATTACTCAAGAACAGCATAAAGAAGTGATAAAAAAAAAGTGAAAGAACAGAAGACAGTTCCTTGAAGAATACCAATATTAAATGAGCCAACACAACCTTAAAAAGCCCATAAAAGGGTCCAAGAAACATCAAAGATACAGGTAGAAATCCAGCACAAAAAAAGTACTTAAGGAAGGGGAAATTTTAGGAAGGGAATGGCCAAATGCTATAAGGTTAAAGACATCCCAAATCCTGACTTTGATCATATGGCAGATGTGTTTAAATGGAAAAATGTGAAAACATTTTTTAAAAAGAAAAATTTAAGTCATTTTATCTATAATAAAAATATCCTTGGGGCACCTGGGTGGCTCAGATGGTTGAGTGTCTGCCTTCGGCTCAGGTCATGATCCCAGGGTCCTGGGATCGAGCCCCACATCGGGCTCCTGGCTCAGTGGGGAGCCTGCTTCTCCCTCTGCCTCTCTCCCTGCTCATGCTCTATCTCTGCGTCTCAAATGAATAAATAAAATCGTTAAAAACAAAAAAATATCCTTTGCTCATTAGGCTAATCTCAAACATTTATGGGCCCAGAGCAAGGATACAATGGAAGCCCATAAACCATTTTTGTAAATACTTGTGAGAAATCAAACTAATGCTAACTAAGTAAAATATGGTTCATACCCCTACTTGACAAATATACCTTGTAACCTGGAAGGACGGGTTCAAATTTAAAATGCTCAGGATCCACGGAGTTCCACACTGGAGCACAGCAGTAAAACAAGAGTCAACTCCTGGCTCCTCTTCCCACCATGTGTGTGCACATGTGTGTGCATGAAGGGGGAAGGTGTGGGGAAGGATATGGTATAGATTCAGATCTGTCCATACTCTTAGCACACACCCTTCTTTTTTGTATATATGCTGCTGAAGTGAACACACAACCTTCCTTTGACTACTTCAGGCATATTGACAGTACAGTATACCCTAAGATAAATATAGGTAACATGACCTTTGCAGGCCCTGAAGTATTATGGAGAGGGATGGTATAAATTCCCTTAACCTCACTGACTCCTTGCCTCTGGGAGAGCGATGTCTGGAGGAGACATAGAGTAGGGTCATCCTCTACAACACAGGGCCTAGAGTGGGGTACCTATTGCCTGGCTCTAACAGCAGGACTGCTGCTCATTTTGCAGATAAAAGCCCAAGTACCCAAGAAATTATCAAAAATTCTAATACTGAATGTACCATCAATCCTAACCACCACCACCACCACCACCACCACCACCAATTTTATGGCTTTCTTGGGTCTATGAAATATAAAATTACCAGTCAATATACTTCCCACTAGAAGAAAAAATAGGGAGATGAGAACAGAATTGAAAAAAAGGAGTAAGGGAAGAAAAGTAAATTCTTTTCACACACCTATATTCACAAGAAGATTCACATTATCTTCTCATCTAATCACCACAGGTGCCTTACAAGGGTAACTGCCCTTCCACTGTATAGATAAGCATCACTAAATAATTTAAGTTCATGTAACAAATAACATGACTCCAAGATCTGAGCATATATTTTTATTAAACCAGACTACTAAATTAGCAGCATGGAAGATCAATAGGTTCTGGCTCCAGAATCAAGCTGGGTATAAGGAAAGAAAAATGTTGGAGGCAGTAATCTGTAGACAGTATGTGTGAGAGAAGTTTCAGATTGGGGTCACAAATGTATATTCTGATATTCTCAGATGAAAAAAATATTTCCAAAAGTTAAGGAAAAGGACAGAGTGGCAAAAAAAGTACTTTTTAAAATAAAGATGCATGTATGTAAAATCTTAAGAAAGTGAAAGATCTAAAGAACATGAAGAAAAGGAGCTAACTTTTTTGAACACATTGCCGATGGGTAAAATAATTTCAAAATTCATCTGGAAGGATAAATACCTAAGAAGAGCCAAGAAAAATATAAAAGAAGTAACATTTGAGGGAAAGGACTTCCCTTAATAGCTAACAGAATATGTTACTAGGCCACTATAGTCAAAATCAATGGGATACTGGTTTAGGGACAGACAATAAATAGAACAGAAAAGAGAATCCAGGAGTAGATCCTACCATATTTGAGACTACTATATGTCAACAGTGGTATTTCAATTCGGTGGGATAAATGATGCTGGTATAAGTGGCTATTCATGTGAAAGAAAATTAACTTAGTGACATATAAATTTGTGACAAATTATAGACTGTAAAAAAATAGAAATCTAGGAAAAACACACATAATCTAGTGGTGCAGACTTTTTAACTATATTTTTAAAAAGCTAGACAAATATGACAAGAAATAAAAATTGTACAGCAAATAAAACAGAAACATCACAAATTATCTGTAATGCAAAGGTGTCTCTCATAAACTGACAAGAAAAAGACAACCAGAAAAGCAAAGGATATGAATACACAAGTCAGAGAAGTATAAACCCAGACAGCCCACAACCATATGAAAAGATACTCAAAACAAAACAAAACTAAACAACAACAAAAAAAAACAAAAGATATTCAAACTCACTAGTAGTGAGGGAAACAAAGTAAAAAATGAGATCTCAATTTATACTTACCAGATTGGAAAACATTAAAAAAAACTTTAGTACCTATAACTCATGCACTGCAAATGAAAATGTGAAGGATTACAATCTCTACAGAAACTAATCTAATTTATTACAATTAGAAATCTGGGGCACCTGGGTGGATCAGTTGGTTAAGCATCAGACTCTTGATTTCCACTTAGGTAATGATCTCAGAGTCAGGAAATCGAGCCCTGGTTAGCTCCGAGCTAATTGGGATTCTTCCCTCCCCACCCAACTGGCGCTCTCACACACTCTCTCTATAAAAAACAAATAAAAAAGAAATCCATTTCCCTTGATCTAGAAATGTGTCACAACTTATGCCAGAGATAAAAGCAAAAATGCCTGTTAAGAACCCATGTACAAGGACATTCTTGTAATATTGTTCTAATGTCAGAAAGCTAGAAACAAAGTGATCACTTATACTGAAAAGGATGGATATACTATATCCACATTGTAGATAGTATGAAGCCATTAGATTAGAATAAACTAGAGCTATATCAAAATGGCTTGGAGGAATATCTAAGACATACTGCTGAATAACAAAGGCAAGATGCAGGAAAGTTTTAGAGTAGGATTCCATTTTGAAATACAATTACCATACCAAATACTTCTATCTGTAACAGATGCCTTATTACAACCATTTGAAGAAAATGCAGAAATTTTAAGTTATTTACCTGACGTGGATTTTGTTGACCAAACTTAACCTGATGAGTGACAGCCTTAATAAACTTCTGTTGCTTTGCTCCTTTCTTATTCTTTAGGCCAAAAGTTTTGTCCTGAATGAAAAAGAGTATAGAAATATCTTAGCAATTTATATTAATTTCTTATCTATTTTTCTCAGTCACATCAAAAAATCACTCTTTCATTTACTTGCTGGTAAGAAAACTATTCTTTCTTATGCTATATAAACATGCAAACACTAAAACATCAAGTCAAGCAACAAATGACCCAGCATCCTTTACAATTCAATACATACTTACAACTATTGTTATTAAACCTGTTACTCTATGATGCTTTTTCCAAAGTGTGTTTCAGAATATAAATTCTACAGGATGTGCAAAGTTGTAATACAGGACAAGATGACCTACAGTCAAGGAAGTTTAGGTAAATGCTTGGCTAACATTGTTTTTAATTCTTAAGTATAAGATATCTCAGAGCCTTTACTAGAAGGGATGCAGTATTATAGCAATTCTAAATCTTTTTTTACTTCAGAATGCATTCTTCTTAGAGTACCCTAAGGGATTATGTACTATAGAACACATTTTAGGGAATACTGCATAGGATACAATACTGCACTGTTGTCGTTTTTTTTTAACTGTATTTATTTATTTTTTATGATTTATTTATTTGCACTGTTTTTTTTTTAAGAGAATTATCTTCTCAAAACAAAAAATTTTTTAACAATTTATTTAAGGGTGCCTGGGTGGCTCAGTCAGTTGGGCTCTGTTTTTCTACTGAGCCAGTTACCAACCTATCCATACACTATCAATCTTTGTAGATTGAGGTTCAAATAGATGTTTAATTTTATCCTTTTTAAAATTTTATTTTTTTTAGTAAGCTCCATGCCCAATATGGGGATTGAACTCATGACCTCGTGATCAAGAGTTGCATGCTTAGGGCACCTGGGTGGCTCAGCTGGTTAAGCACCTGCCTTCGACTTAGGTCATGATACCAGGGCACTGGGATCAAGTCCCACATCAGGCCTTGCTCAGTGGGGAGTCTGCTTCTCCCTCTGCCTGCTGTTCCCCCTGCTTGTGCGCTCGCTCTCCCTCTCTCTCTCTGACAAAAAAAAAAAAAAAAGTTGCATGCTCAACCAACTGAGCCAACTAGCTGCCCCCTAGATGTTTAATTTTAAAATGGGAGTTTGCATCTTTCTCACTCTTGTTTATGGGTGGATCTGAGAAAGGAAAAAGAGGCAAAAAGGTCTATACTTTTGAAAGGAACCTGAGACGTCTGAAAAGAATTTAGTCTGAAATAAATTGACTATTTTAAAGCTTAATTTTGGTATTATTTCTGAGGGAAAGGGACAAGGTAATAGGAAGAAAGTTTTGTAACTACAGAATACCCGTTGGAAATGAAAAACAGTATTGATATTAGTATTTGAAAACATCCAACATGACATAACTTTATAGAATCTCAAAATCAATAAAATGGATCTTTCAATTTTCTTAACACTTGCAAAGTTGAAGACAGTTTTAGTTCTAGAAGGTTCTCACTGGGAAGTATCTTTTTATTCATTAATCACATCTATGTCCATTCATATACCAAAATTTCACTTTCTCCTACTTAAATTTCTATCCTGTTTTAATATCCCATATTTTAAAATTCTACATGAATTTTCTATAACCTACACATGTAAAAAAAGTAGGATGTATATACATGTTGAACTTGAGTTTTTTATGGCTGGTGTCCCTTGTTTTTATAGGTAAGAGTTTAACATTCAATTCAGTAAGAATAAAGGATGGTCAAGTATAATGTGATATATGAAGAGAAATGAGCCCATGCAGCAACTGGGTGTGAAATGCCACTTTCCTTTTACAAAACGTGCATTCTCATGGGAGGCGGGGGAGATGAAAAATCCTAGATAAAAATATCAAGATCAAAGTGCAACAGCATCTACATAAGCCTTGCCAGAGAAGAGCATAACTAGGGTTCAAACCATGCCCCATAGGTTAACCACAGAGAATAAGCAAATATGAATAAACAAGGCCAAATAGCAAGGTAGATACTGACATGAAGATTTAGGAAAGAAAAAAGTGCTTTAAGGGGACTTGGCTAGCTAGAAAAAAAGTACTCATGACAACAGCTTCTGATAGAGGTATATAAACTCCAGATCCCAGAAGAAAAACAGTTTTTCAGGTTTAATTACACTGCTTTAGCACATAATTAACCAGCCTAAAAGAGATAATGAATGAGTTGTGTTTTTAAAGTCTCTAATTAGGTTAGAGCTCAGAAATTATTATTTTTTCCACAGAGACAGGGGACACATCTATTCAGCATTCGTGAAACCTAAACTCAACATATATTTTATTGAATCCTCTTAACAATCTTATGATACATTATCTCACTCTCTAAATGTTACATTGAAGCTGAGAACTGTTCAACAATTTTTCTGAAGTCAGACTGTATAGTGTAATGATTTAAGAATATAAGCTCTGGAGTCAGACCACCAAAGTTTTAAGCTCAAACAAAACTGAGCAAATTACCTTCTTTGCCACAGTTTTCTTATTTGTAAAGTGGGTCTCACTCTAACCTTTCAGGATCGTTGTGAAAATTAAGAGAGTTACTACAAAGATGTAGCGGAGCACACTGGTTAACAATAAGGGGTCTGCAGCAACATTTCCTGGGTTTGAATCGTGGTTCTGCCAATGGCCAGTTTAGTAACCTTGGGCAAGTTATTTAACCTCTGTGCCTGTTTCCTCAATTATAAAAAGGGTGATGATACTTATCTCAGTGAGAGAATTAAAGAAGCTGCATAAATTTATCACTTGTACATGGCTTGTCTTCTCTCCTTTCTCCAACACACTGATAATTATGTCTGGCTCACTAAGTGTTAACTATTAAGTGACACAGATGATATTTGAACCAAGGGATGTTTGACTCCAAGCAAAGTCTTTGTTCTTTCCACCATGAAAAACTATTTTCCAGAGAAACCGAGTTAGGTTACTGTGCAGGTTGGTACACAAAAAGCTTTCTGAATACCACACTGTTGATCTGGGATACCAACAACACCTGTTGAAAACAGGATGGTTTATAATTTGGAATACTTCAAAAGGGCTTTCTCCCTTTTTCTTGAATTTAGGACAAACACTTACGTGAAGATTAACCTGGATTTGGGGGTGGGGAGTATGAGAGGGGAAGACTGGAGGTTACAATCAAACCCAAATCGTGCTTAAAATAAAACTGGGAAATAGTAGTCCTCATTGGATCAATAAGGTCCCAAAGGTTAGGTTATAAGGAAGGAACAGTGTGTGTGTGTGTTTCAGATTTGGGAAACTGAATACAAAGAAGTTTAGAAAACACGTATTTTTTTTTTTAAAGGATGGCTCCCTGAAGCTCCAAGAGCCTTAACATTCAGTGAACTCCATCCTTCACTTAAAACTGACCCCTTCTTTCCCTTCCCATCCCATTAAGTAATCATGCTTCTTTTTACAGCCAGCCTCCACTCCTTAAATAAGATGTCTGAGGAAAAAAGGGGAGGGGGGATTGGGAGAGCAGGTCAATACCGAAGAGCACTCCAGGACAATCAGAGACTACCTTTTGGGAAACTAGGGTAAGCAGAATCTAGCAGTTTTATTTCGTTAGTCATGTCTGCCTTCCCCGTCTGCCACATGCACTATCTAATGTATTTTTGTTCTCCACTCATGCAATGGATGTTCTACAGCTGGTTAATCTAACTTCAAGTAATCAACAATTGACCCTAAAGTTTTTCATTGGCAACCAATCATCTCTCTTTCTCCATCCTTTACACATCTGGATTCCATCTCTATAGGTGTCTTATTACCACTTCCTTGCTGCTACAAGTCCTTAGCTGGACATCCTTTATTTGCACGCCCTACAACCCAAGGATTGTTTCTCTTTCTACAATCAAATCTCTTTCTCAAAGTTGACTTCAGTTTATTAAATGTTAGCTATAAGAAAGCAAATGGTATATGCCATTTGGGACAATTGCATGAATGTCTAACAGAACCATAACATCTTTTGATACACTCATTTCAGAAAGAAAATACCTATTAATCCAAACCAATTAATAAATTTTGGAAGGTTTAAAGAGGGAAAGAAAAAATGTAGGCATCAGAAGGAAATTATTTCAAGTGACAGAAAGTAAACCCTATACAGACAGCACAGATCAGTCTGGTTATTTCCACTAACTAGTTCTTTTTTTTTTTTATAATAAATAATAGCAGCTGCCATTTATTAACTATATATAACGTCAAGTATTTTACGTATATCGTCTCATTTAACCCACAGCTCTGTAACATAGGAATTAGCTCCATTTTGCTGATAAGAAGTACATCAGTCTTTGCTCCCAGCTTCTCAATCAATTTTCATCTTAACCCCATGCACTAGCCATCAAAATATGCTAGGGTTTTGGGGAAGTAAAAAAAAAAAAAAAAAGCCGCCTACAATATTTAACAAAGAGGTTTCCTAACCAGGCTGAGAAACAGAATTTTCTCTATATATCTCATTTCACAACAAATGATAAAACTTAACATTAAATTCATAGTATTGCTGTACCTCTGTGAGCAAATATCCATGCAAGACACTTGAGTCTACAAATCCTTACTACCATAAAAAAAAAAAAAGATGCCCATCATATATGATAAATGGGAGGGGCGGGCAGGCTAATATCACCACTCTAAGGTATTTTTAGTCAGTTAAAGAATGCAACTGTCTTATTTTGCATTTTTCTTAGGCTAAGTCTTCATTAATGAATCTAAGATTGCTTTCTCTTTACCTTAAGAATAACTGTGTACAAGATGAATGAAACCATTATATACCTATACTTTTAGTTGATAAACACTATCAATGACTTTCATGTACAATTCCTTAAAACAAAAGTCGTACTCCTACCAATTAAAAATAAAATAACTGCATACAGTTAAAGTTCAATAATACAGGAGGTATATTTTGTCAGATAACATTTAATTTCATGACTATAAGAAAATTTCACTTTGTATCATGTTAATTCAATCTTAGTAAAGGAAAATGACAAGTAAAGTGTAATCCCTAAAATGTAAATCTCTGGTTTACATAGCACTGAATGCTATGAGATCACCATTCCCAGAGATCTACTTAAGTGCCAGTAGTCCAGATTGTTCAAAAAGGTGACAGTAGACACACGCGTGAGGAAGACAGTCATTTGCTTTTAAAGTTCTGGCTATGCTGCTTCATCACAGTTCTAAATACTACAAATTGGCAATAAGAATACAGGTTCTTGGGAGGGGGGACCTAACTGCCTCGGTCAGTTAAGCACAGGACTCTTGACCTCAGCTCAGGCCCTGATTTCAGGGTCATGACGTGGAGCCTCAAGTTGGGCTCCTAGGAAGGAGGAAGGGAGGGAGGATGGAAGGAAGGAAGGAAAGAAAGAAAACAAAATTAAGAAAAGGAAAAAAAGAATACAGGTTCTGCTTCAGAGTTTGAACTTGGCAAACATTACTAGAATTCTTTATAAGCGTGTTAAACCAGCAGACTTTAAAAATTATGTAAAAATCGACAAAGACAAGTTCCGATTGGGTTTATACTATGAAGCCCTGAGGGCTTTCACTGCTGTTTTTCAAGGCTGTAAATACCAAATATTAAAAACAGTAATCATTTAGGTATGCCTGGGTGGCTCAGTCAGTTAAGCGTCTGCCTGCGTCTCAGGTCATGATCCCAGGGTCCTGGGACTGAGCCCCTCATCTCCTTGCTCAGCGGGGAGCCTGCTTCTCCCTCTGTCTGCCACTCCCCCTGCTTGTGTCCTCGCTGACAAATAAACAAAATCTTTCAAAACAAAACCAGTAATCATTTATAAATAAACATTTCAAAACACCCAACATGCATTTTGGTCGAGCTCTAATAAAATGCGCCAATTCCACAAAGGCTGTCCATTATTCAGGTATACCAGAAGCAGGAAAACGGTCGTGGCTTTTTCCAATTACCTCCAAAGAAAACGAAGAACTGTTTAAAAGTCACTGATGATGGTTCACTCTCTTAGAAAACTCACTGGTGCAGTCATTGGAAGGCTAATATAAAACATTCAAGAACGTCAACAGTGTTCCTCGGCCATAAAGAGCTATAGGCTCAATGCACTAAATGAATATATACCAAATTCGGGTACGGCACTTAACACAGCTAGTGACACTGAAACAATCTCTTTTAAAGCAGAGTCGATGTTAATTCACAATGTGTATTTATCAAGAGCTACGTACAAAACGGTGAGCTGCGACCTTAAAGAAACCTCCACTCTCTATGGAACTTGTAATGGATCGAAAAGGCCACGAAGTGGTAATTTGTTGACTCGAAAGAACTCCTCCTCCTAAGTGATGGGTAAAAATGGAACACAAAGGCTCGTCACGAGCCGACCCCCCAGAAACAGTCTGGCCTAAGCCCATTCAGCGTACTTTTTAAAAACACCAGCATAGAAACGTCTTCAATTTTAAGGACTAGCGAAGGTCAAAACCCTGAAGCGGGAAGGAGAACGGGGTGTCCTTTCGCACCTGGGTGGGTGAAGGCGGGCGTGTGGGCGGAAAAGCAAAGGCTGGGCGCGGGGGCGCCAGCAGCGTCACTATAGCGATGAGAGGCAGGGAGCGTCATCATGGGGCTGAGGAAAGGGCAGTAGGCCACAGAGACAGAGGGGGACACGTCGCCCCGGAAGACGCGAGCGGGAGCCGTGGAGCGGGGAACCAGGAGGCTGCTTCCCTGAGAGCTCGCAGCATGAGTGGGGGAGGGGGTGGGTACTCACTTCAATAATCTTCTCCTTCTTTTTCTGCTCCGCCTTTTTGCTGCCCCCGGCCTGAGCCTGTTTCTTGGGGGGCATTGCGGAGACAGGTGGCACCGGCCAGACTTAAGCGCAGCTGGACACCGTCAGGGAATCTGGCCCTGCGGCTGGGGGAAGAGGACACGGGCCTCCGTCGCCGCCGCACCGCACGGAAAACGAGGCACTCACTCGCCGCCGAAACGCGGCCTTTGCGACAGGTCGGTGCCGCAGAGCATTGTGGGTAGCGAGGAGCGGCGCCCGGAAGCGTAGCTGCGCGTGCGCTTCTGCGGCGGCCGACCAGGAGGGGGCAGGGTAGGGACGGGGGAAAATGATTTGGCATCACTTGTGATGTCGCTCACCCACCAGGTCCTTTCTAGGTTGTGTTAGGCCTCAGGATCAATGGGGCAAGTTGATTGGCGCCCGTTGCGCTTTGGATCACCCTTCACGTTCTTTTTTGCTGAGAATGGGCGATTCTTTTGTCCTGCGTGCTCGGTTAATGTTTGCCCTTTCCATCCCCATCCTGAATGATCAGGAGCAGCCGCCGCAACTCAGGGCTGCTTGGAGGGTCACGGTACTCCCCCTTACGTTCTTCTCTTGCACGGATGGAACAGGGCTGGCGAAAACAGCATGCTTTGGGTTCCTGCGAAGCTTTATTAAGACATGGAAAAAGTTTCATTTGAAGGACGCCAGGGGTGGCTGCCCAGAGAAGAGGAAATTTGAACTCTTATGATGTACAATACTTAAAGTTATTTTCAGATATGAGGAAAGTGTCTGGATGATTCCTAAAAACCCATTTATAATATGAAATCAACCAAACCTAGTTTGGGGGTGGAGAGTACAACTCAACAACTTTCATAAAGTTCTTGAAAGTCTGAAAACTAGTTGGCACATTACACACATTTCATTTAGTTATCACAAGGACTTCGAGGTAGGAATTGTTAACTATTTGCATTTTATAGATGAAGCACAGAAAGAAAGAAATATGCCCAAGGTTATGTTAAAGGCTGAGCCAGGGATTTCAACTTTGGCAGTCTCATTCCTATCTACATTCCTATCACTAATATTACAAAAGTCTAAATTCCTATCACTAATATTACAATAATGGTCCTGCTTATAAAAGAATGTGAATGAATGGTTGGCACCTGTTAATATTTCTACAAACCAAAATACTATTTTTTTAAAAAAATGTAATTTTGGCTGTTATTTTTGTTCCGTGATTGTTATTTAAGCTATTTCTGCTAGGAAATATTATAGGGCCTAGAGTTATCTTTATAGATAAAAGTTTTAAATATTTTTCACTAATTTGCATAAGGAGAGAACTAAGAGTCCCTTTAATTAGTGCAATTGATTATTTGAGTAGTAGCTTTCTATGTAAGGGATAATGCCAAGGAATCCCAAGTACGGGTGTGTGTGCTGGTGTGTATGTATTTGTATATACAGATCTTCCTGAACTTATGATAGGGTTATGTCCTGATAAGTTGAAAATATCATTAAGTCAAAATGCAATTAATATATTTAATCTACTGAACATCATAGCTTAGCCTAGCGTACCTTAAACATGCTCAGAACACTCACATTAGCTTACAGTTGGGCAAAATCATCTAATGTAAAGACTTTTATAATGAAGTATTGAATAGCTTATGCAATTTGTTGAATGTTGTACTGAGAACAAAAAGCAGAATGGCAGTATGGATAAAGAATGGTTATGGGTCTGTTGGTTGTTTACCCTCGTGATCATGTGGCTGACTAGGAGCCGTGGTTGCTGCTTCTGCCCAGCATCAGGAGAGAGTATCTTACCACATACCAATAGCCTGGGAAAAAATTTGAAGTATGGTTTCTACCGAATGCATATTACCTTTGTATCATTGAAAAGTCAAAAAATTGTAAGTCAAACCTTCATAAGTCAGGGACTGTCTGTATACACACTCATGAAACTTACTTTGTCTGGACTCCTGTCCCAGGTTGATGGACTACCCTGTCTTTTACTTACTTATTTACTTCCTTGTTAATCTTTTTGTTATTTTTGTAGTTGTTCTTGTTAGAGCACAGAGGGACCCAGCCTGCTTCCCCCTTTACTCAGTTTTATAATCAATTAGATTCTTTGGGGATCCTCTCCTTTAAGAGGGATGGAATGTAGTTGCCTTAATTGTTTCTTTTTAGTGCTTTCAAAAATACACTTTAGGTCCTTTGTTTTTTGAAGAATTTTACTGGCAATCATTCTTATGAATCTGATGAATAATAAGTAACAAATACGGGGAAAATACACAGAATCTAGAATTTCATAAATTATAATCGTATCGCCGGGTTCATAATTTTTAACTACCTTCTGCCTTTCACATTTCCTTTTTTTCTGCCCTGAAGTTGTGATTTATGTAGTGGAAGAAAATTCTCCCTGGCCTCAGGTGAAAAATAGCATTTCTAAACATGGTGTCTTCTCTGCTAGCTCTCTCCCTCTCATAGTCATTTCTTCATCGATTAGAAATCTGACTCACTGAATTTACTGTTTTCTGAAATAAGGTAATTGCTAGTTTGCAATCTCTGATAGAAAATGGCAACAGGAGGAGGAATTATATACCTTCTGCTCTACTTCTTCATAACTCAAACTAAACTCCCACAAAACAAAGCTTAAAGTTGTAGTCCAGGGGTTACCAATTCAAATACCCAGAAGGCAGGGATATAAATTTGGGTGTCAAGATGAGTGAAATGCATTAGGGAATAGTGGGACCAGGGCCAAGCCTGAAGTAAATGCCCACCATTAAAGAGCTAAAAAAAAAAAAAAGAAGAAGAAGTCAAACCCGCCTGACTGATTTGATGCACAGGCTGTGAATTTACTGCCTTGGATACCATTCCCAAAACTTTACATCTTTAGAAGACATCGGAATATGTTTTTCGAACCTGAGTCACTAGGATGTAGGAGATTTGGTATGGAAGTAGTTGTTGTTGTAGTTGTTGTTGTTACCCAACTTCCAAAGGTTCTTCCTGACCATAGTTAATAATACTGTATTATATACTTGAAAATTGCTAAGAGAATGGATCTAAAAAGTTCTTTCACACATACAAAAGAAACTATGTGACATGATGGATGTGTTAACTAACTTTATCATAGTAATCATTTTGCAATATATACATATATCAAATCATGTTGTATACCTTAAACTTACAGTGTTATATGTTACTTAAGTATCAATAAAAATGGGGGGAAGAAAGAGAAAGCGGTAGAGATCCAAGATCCAAGGGGCAGAGATCCGAGACCCAAAACAAAGCAAACTAAGGTCCTCCCTCTGTGTGTGTGTGTGTGTGTGTGTGTGAAAGAGAAATTACCCATTATGTTAAAATTCCCACTTTACAAGCTAAATGAGGGCAGGTTTCTCCTTTTCCCTTATCCCACACAATCAGATCCTGGATTTGGGGCAAGGGAGGCAGATTCCTCTGTTCTGTACCCACCTACACCTAAAGCTTTTGTTCTCAAAGGAATGAGACAAGACTCAGGAAGAACTCTGGGGTTCTTAAGGGCATTACAGGGATTACAAGTCCGGTGGTGGTAGGCCAGTGGCAGCATCTGCTCTAGACTTTAATTACGTTCTTTGCTATTATCTCTTGCTGCTTTTGTTTTCCTAGCCTGATTTTCTAGGCTCCCCAAGATTCTGATTTACTAAGATTTCCAGGGTTCCTTAAATTCTGTGAGCAATATTTCCAATAAATTCACTTTTTACTTAAGTTAGGCTTGATTTTAGTGGTTTACAATGAAGGACTCGTCATGGGATGAAATGTGCCCCCCCCCTTTATTCATATATTAAAGCACTAATCTCAGTACCTCCAAATGTGAGAATGTGACTGTATTTGGAGATAGGGCTTTTCAGGAGCTGATTAAGTTAAAATGAGGTGATTCGGGTTGGCTCTAAACAAATCTAACTGGTATTCTTATAATATGATGAAATTTGGACACACACAGAGACATTAGAAATGCCTGCACTCAAAGGAAATATCAAATGAGGACAGAGCAGGAAAGCAGCCTTCTGTAAGCCAAGGAGAGAGGCCCTAGAAGAAACTAACACCTTGATCTTGGATTGCTAGCCTCCAGAATCATACGAATATAAATTTCTGTTGATTAAGCCACCCATCTGTGATATTTTGTTATGGCAGCTCTAGCAAACTACTACAGCCCTGACTGATAAAGGACAAATCTCTGCTGTGGATGTTGCTATTACGGTGAGCAGAGGCAAGACTGCTAACTTATCTAAATAAATTCTTGTCATAAAGACAAAACCAATCTGGTCATATAAGTCACTGATTCATTTTATGAGTTGAGGCAGTACATATTAGAAAGTATTTTGATTTAAATATAAATTTTGGATTCTTCAAAATGCTTCTAACATGTAGGCAGTCTCCTTTAAGACATTTTTTTCTCTCCAAAATAATAAACTATTACAGAAGATTTGCCAATGTTTCAATAGAACATGTAAAATCTCTTTTAACTTGTCAGTTGGAGTTTCAATTCCATAAACCTTCACTGCAACCTACACTGACATAAAATTTTCTTTAAATGGGTGACTTACGTGGGTGACTTATCTGTTGCTATTTGAAATATTTCTTGGTGCCATTCTGATAATAGTTGTTATGGCATTTGTCAAGATATCAAGATGTACAATTTCCAAATATTTTTTGCTTCATTGAAGTTAAAACCATTTCCCATCAATCATGTCATTTCTCTAATAATAGTTTTCTGATGGTTTCCCATGCCCCTTTGAATTCAATACTAAGGATTCTATACTTTCCTCAGCCCAATAATGTCTACATTTTATCTGGTTATTTCAGTTTATACTCTCCATTTTAGGCCAACTTTTCCTATCTCCTCTGTATCCCACATACTAGACTCCACACTCTTTGAGTTTTTCATAAATAGCCTCATGTAAATAACGGAAACTGTCTACCTTTCATCTAGGTACCATAAATAGAAACTCTGATGAGTCATCTTCGATTCCTCCTTCAGCTTCCAAATCCAGTCAAGTCCTAATTACTCCACCTCCTCCTTTTTTTTTTAAAAGAGATTTATTTATTTTAGAGAAAGAGAGCTAGAGAGAGTGAGCAGGAAGGGGAGCAGGAGGGGCAGAGGAAGAGGGAGAGAAAGCCTCAAGCAGACTCCACACTGAGCAGAGGAGCCTGATGCGGGGCTTGATCCCATGACCCTGAGATCACGACCTGAGCCAAAACTGAGAGTGGGCTGCTCAACGGACTGTGCCACCCAGGTGCCCCCTAATTACTCTACCTTTTAAGTATTTTTCAAATTATGCCCTTCCTAACTCACTACTTTATTTCCAGGTCGTATCTCTTGCTTGAGCTATTGCAAAAAACTCATATTCTCAATTTCAATCTTTTTCCTCACGTGTTCTTTAAAAGTTAGTGTATTGGGGCGCCTGGGTGGCTCAGTCGTTAAGCGTCTGCCTTCAGCTCAGGTCATGATCCCAGGGTCCTGGGATCGAGCCCCGCATAGGGGGTCCCTGCTCTACGGGAAGCCAGCTTCTCCCTCTCCCACTCCCCCTGTTTGTGTTCCCTCTCTCACTGTGTCTCTCTCTGTCAAATAAATAAATAAAATCTAAAAAAAAGTATATTGCTAACATTTTTAGTTTGCAGATCATCAAACAAATGAACAAAGAGGAAATAAGCAGCAATGGATAAAATACTTCATGTGACTTCATGTTTTATATACATTTCAAATAATCTGAGGATATTTATAAAATGTAGTCTTATTTTCTGCTTGAAACATATCTACGTTTTTGTGAAATTAAATGTATATATATTTTTGTTATTGCCCAAATAACACCACAACTTCCAGATGTTTGCTACCTGAGCACATTTTAGAATAACTGATTTAATTAATCGAACACCATGACACCATGTATCTGGATTTAGTGCCAGTTATCCCAGAATGCTAAAATCTTTGAAGTGGTTTTTAAGTTTGTTCCTGGAAGGAACTATCAAGTTAAATGCTTGATTTTTCTGTTAAGAAAGCTAACTTCTACTTCTTTCCTATGATACAGTGTTTAGAAAATCAAATTTTAGAGTCAGAAACATGTGGGTTAAATCTCATCCCTTCCACTTCTGTAAGTGATTTTAGGCAAATTCCTCAGCATCTCTAAGCTTCAGTTTCCTTATATGTAAAAGAGAAATAATTATACTGTTCATAGATTATGAAGCAATTGGAAGGATGAAATGACATAATGCATCGGAGTGCATGATATATGGTAAGCACAAAATTAGTTTATATTACTATATAATCCAGGTCCTAGTATAAAGAAGTAAATAATTTAGTATTGACTCATTAATTTCTAAAGGAACTTACTCCAAGAAATATTAGGAATGTAGAAGTGGGAGATTGGGTGACTAGGTGCGGAAGCTGAGGGAGAACAAGTCAGAAAATAAGGAGAGGATTTCCATGTGTCAAGCATGGCCAAATGATCAGTGATGATGTTAGGTGGGTTACATCGGTAATGTACGGAGTGTGTGAGCAGGGCAGGGGTAATGTATACAGTTTTGGCTCTGTTGAATTTAGGGTGCTAGCAGGACATTCATGTGGAGAAATTCAATGACATGAATATTTGACATATGGCATATTGGAAACTCAGGAGAGACTTTGGAACATATGGGTCTCAATGGGAATGGACAACTTTGAGGGGTATTATACAGAGCAAAAACAATAGGAATATAGGGAACAACATTTAAAAGGCAAATACAGGAAAAGCAGCTCAGGGAGGAAAGTGAGAAGAGGCAACTGTGACAGGGATGTTTAGTGAGAAGAACCTTTCAGGTAAGAGGTTGTCAACAGAGTAATGTTGACTAAATGTGGCTACTCATTTAGAATTAGGATGAATTGTACTGGGCATCCAATGTAAGACATAAAGATTTGATGCTTGTAGATATTTCAAACTGTGTTAGCCTGTATTTCTTTCCTTGTATATATGGATACTGCCATCTGCTGGTAACCTGCATTTTGTGATTAGGGTCCTGTATTTAGGGTATGGTTGCCCCTGTTCCCTCTTTGGGGTATATTCTTCTGCCAGATCTCCACAAGACTGGCCCATTTTCATCTCAGAGGTCTCAGCTCAAATGCCAATTCTTCCAAATACCTACCTGTGACCATTATAGCTAAAGGGCTTCCATCCCCCCACTCCCAGTTAATCTCCATCTAATCACTCATCATTTCTTTAATAGCATTTACCACAATCTGTAATTACTTTGTGCTTTTGTTTCTTTATTTCTTTTTTTTATTAAAAATTTTGTTTATTTATTTGACAAAGAGAGAGAGAGAGACAGCGAGAGAGGGAACACAAGCAGGGGGAGTGGGAGAGGGAGAAGCAGGCTTCCTGCCGAGCAGGGAGCCCGATGCGGGGCTTGATCCCAGGACCCGGGGACCATGACCTGAGTTGAAGGCAGACGCTTAACGACTGAGCCACCCAGGTGCCCCTGTTTCTTTATTTCTTAATTGGGTGTCTCTTGCTGCAGAATGTAGACTTCATGGGAGTAGGGATCCTAAGTCTCTTGTTTACCACTGCATTAATAGCACCTAACACAACCTGTGTCTTAGAAGTAACTCAATGAATGTTTTTTTCTTTTTAAAGTAAATGATGGCTAAGAACTAAGGTGAGAGCTAAGAGTTCCTTCCCATTTGCTCTGCAAAAGTTATATTTAGTTTTTGTATTTATCTTATCTATGGAAAATGAATTTCATAAAAACCTCTGGGCCAAGATGTTTTGAGCATCCACTTCCATCTGGGGAATTTTCCAGTAATTATGGGGATGTACTGTATGTCACTAAATGCCAAGATTCCACAAGAAAAGGACAAAATTAATAGGTGAGATTTCTGAGAATAAACATCTTTAATTAGGTGTAGAGACACATTTGTAGGCTTCCTTTCTTCCAGTTCTCCTGATGAAACAGCTGCTTATTATGAAATGTGGATTTGTAATGGTGTGTTGAGGGTGGTGGGGGATGGGGAATGGGCAATGTGGAGAAGGGTGTAAACGTTACTAAAATATTTACCTGTGCTCTGGTCTTGAAATGATTCTTTGTCTTCTCTAATGATGAGCGTTAACAACATAAAATTTAACTATGTTCCAAAAATTCTGCAAGAGAAAGTGTCTTCCTGAAATAGGTTACTTTGGAATTCCTGGAGGGGACAAGTAGTGTCACTAGCAATCACATTTTCTGAATTAAAAATTGGGAAACATAGTCTGACAAACTTATTCATGTTCTTAGGAGGAAATAAAGACAGAACATCTGAAATAGAAGCAGTCCTAAAAACATCCATGACATATGGGTGACAAAGATATGTCAACAATATATGCAAGATGTGATGGTGTGATAAAAATGACTTCTCACTTAGGGAAGTCAGAGAGAGGAGCTTAAAGGAGGTGCTGTTTGAACTCCGAATATAGGAGTTTACAAGCAGAGTGGAGAGTAGTGGGTATTTCAGACTGAAGAGAGCATGTGCAAACATATGACTGTGTGAAAGTACATGGCATTTTTAGGGAATGCCAGTGATTTGAGGAAGATGTGTCAGGACAGTGACAAGAGATGAAGTTAAAAACATTTTAGGATCAGATTTTAAAGGGCCTTATATATCATTTTAAAGGACTTTGACTTTAAACTGAAGTTATTAGTGAGCCGTTCAAGGTTTTTATAGAGATATATGATCTCAGATATATATTTTAGCCAAGATAAATCTGACAAAAGATAAATTAGCAGAGAGACTCGACACAGAGATCAATTATTAGGCTGCTGTAGTAGTCTTAGAGAGAAATGGGAGCAAAGAGAGAGCAAAACAATTTGGTTTTGGTTAAGCTGGGCTTTCTGGTGACGTATGAGGGGCAGTTGACAATACAAATATGAGTTTTGGAAGAGACGTCAGAACTAGAATAGAGAATCTCAAACAATGATTTGAGATTCAATATAGAAGAATATATCCAACAATAGCGATGGCATTTGGAACCATGGGAGTAGTTGAGATCCCTGAGGAAGAGTGAATAAAGTGAGAAGGTAAGAGGCCTGAGAAAGACCCCTCAGGACCAGTAACATTCAAGGAATGCAGTGTAGAAGTCTGTGGTAGGATAAAAATATGTCCACAAATGAACTGATACTTTTCAAAAGGTAGAGTCTAATTCCTCTCTTCTTGAGTGTTGGGTTGAGCTTAGTGGCTTACTTCCAACAAATAGAATTAAAGTACAAGTGGCAGTGTACAACTTTAAATACTAGGGTATAAAAGGTATTGCAGCTTTTCTGTCTGTCTGTCTGTCTATCTCTTTGCTTGATCTGGGGTAAGTCATCTGCCACGTCATGAAGACACTCAGGCAGTCTACAGAAAGACCCATGTAGTGAGGAACTGAGGCTTCTAGCAAACAGCCAGTGAGGAACTGAGACATCTATAAAAAGCTGGAGAGGAACTGAGGACTTCTGCCAACAGCCACATGGATGAAGCATCATGAAAGAGGATCCTCCAGCCCCATTCAAGACTTTAGATGACTATAGCTCCAGTCAATGTCTTAACTGCACCTCCTCAGAGACCCTGAGCCAGAATGCCCCTGTCCCCCAACCCCATATTGCTCCTGAATTCCTGACCAACAGAGTTGGTTGAGTTCATTAATATCTGTTGTTTTGAACCTCTAAGTTTTAGGGTAATTTGTTACACAGGAACAGATAGTTATCTATACAAAGACATTAAAGAAAAAAAAGACAAGGAGTGTCAGAGAGGTAGGAGGAAAACAAGGAAAGAAAGTGTTGAAAAAACCAAGACAGGAGAGTTTTTTGGAGGAGGAGTTGTGTCAAATGCAATAGGTGAAGCACTACACTTGGAAAAAACCTTTGGTTCTGGTTAGGAGGGCATTGGTGATCTAAATGAGAGTCATTTTGTTAGAGTTTATGGTAATGAAAGCCACAGAGAAAAATCTATTAGAAAATGGGAATAATGAATATAAATGAAATCTTAAGGATACTGGAAATAAAAGGGAAAAACGTTGATTGAGGGAATGACAAAAATAAGGAAAGATCTGTCCAAGGTAGTGGGGAAGCTTGAATGTGTTTATAGATTGAGAGATCGAAGACAGCCTAGATGTAGCAATTATTTTAGTTGATTTTTTAAAGACTTTATTTAAGAGAGAGAGAGAGAGAGCACAAGCACGGGGAAAGACTGAAGGAGAGGGACTAGCAGACTCTCAACTGAGAAGGGAGCCTGACGTGGGGCTTGATCCTACGGCCCTGAACCCATGACCTGAGATGAAGTGAGATGCTTAACCCACTGAGCCACCCAGGCGCCACTAGATCTAGCAATTATGAGTGAATTAGTCAAAATCAAGGAGGCTGAATAAGAATGCATGGAAAACATAGGAAGAAATGCTTTCTTTGGAAAAGGTTGGGAGAATACCAGTCTCTATGAAATAAGAGGAAAAGGAGTATGAGTGGGTATAAATAAAGGTATTTGGAGGTAAAAGTAAAAACAAGTGAGGTTTTTTTTCCAGTAGTCCACTTAAAAGAAAAACCATTGACTAAAAGTAAGGAGAGCAGGGTGGATAGGCAGGTAACTTATGACCTCACTGGGAAGCATTCTTCACCCATTCCAGATCAGTCTCTCCTTCTTTGATCTGTCTCTTTCCACAATGGACCTTTTCCCTCCAGCACATCTACTATTGAATACTGCTGGAGAAAATCATGCAAATTGGTATTTTTAATGTGTTTAAAATATACTCTTTCCTGTATGTTCTTGTGAGGTAAGGATTTTTCTTTAAATGGAGTGTGTTATGTAACTTCCATTAGAAGAATGAAATATCAAGGGCAACTGGGTGGCTCAGTCGTTAAGCGTCTGCCTTCAGCTCAGGTCATGATCCTGGGGTCCTGGAATCGAGCCCCACCTCGGGCTCCCTGCTCGGCAGGAGGCCTGCTTCTCCCTCTCCCACTCCCCGTGCTTGTGTTCCCTCTCTCACTGTGTCTCTCTCTGTCAAATGAATAAAATATTTAAAAAGAAGAAGAAGAAGAAGAAGAAAATACCAGCTACTTCATTGTGGCCTGCAGAGTAGGATATAGGCAGTGACACGCTGATTCACTATCAGTTGTCTTATTGAAGGCTAGAGCCCAGTTGTCTGTGAAACTTTCTGACTCCTACTTGTTACTGAGGATTAATGGCTTAGTAGATCACAGTTTATTGTCTGACTTTACTGCGGTTTTTTTTTTTTTAACCAACTACAATAAGCTCTCAAGTAAATTGGAGGGAGAATTGGGACATATTAATTCAAATGTCAAGTGCAAACAAAACTCAAAGATATACAGAGCAAACAGTCTCCTTCAGTAAATGGTCTTTTGTATTGTGAGGCAAAGGTAGGTAGCACACACAGATCTGAAAAAGCCATTATGTGAAAGGAGGCACAATAAATGCAGCAAACTTTATTTCATGGCTTTGATCAAGTTGTTAATTTCCTATGAAAATGCAACGGATCCTCCAAATGGAAAAACTTTCATATAAAAAAAATACAGAAATTTTCTGACATTTACATGTGAATCCAATGTGTAATTCATGTGTCATTGCCATATGTCAAGGCTAAAAATCAAAATGCACTTTTTTGTCAGTTAAATAGAAAATAGGTTTTTAAGTTGCTGTAATCTGAAAATTAGTCAGTGCTTGTGGTCTGATAGCTTTGCTTGAATAGGCATAAGAATTGTGTAGTGGCTTAACCATTTGCAGAATGCTTTCACTTATGTTACCTAATATGAGCTAATAAAAAATCTGTTTTTAAAGATAGAGTTATAATAACCTCCAGTTTTCAAGAAAATTTAGGCTTATGTAAAACACATTAGTTGTCTAGAGTCACTTATTTAAGTCAAAGAGCCAGGAACCTTCTTCTTCAAAGTCTAGGCTTTTAAGTAATTAGGCAGCATGGATTTTACTGGTGTTCAGTTTTCAGTTCAGCCAGTATTTATTGAGAACCACTGTGCTTTATTTATCTTGGTGAAATTGATTTTTAAAAATGATTAAGTTATAAGTCAAATTTTCATTTTGTGGTTTTACATGAACTTAGAAAATTACATATCTCTGTTCATAAATTTTAGGTTTTTTTTTTTTACAAAATACTTGTTTTGTGTACTGCATTAGCTTGATAGTCAATTTTTCTGATTTCAGATAGTAAATCCCTTAATATTGAAGGAGATAATCAACTAGAAAATACACAAATACACAACCTAACCTTCCACCTAAAGGAGCTAGTAAGTGAGCAACAAATGAAACCTAAAGCCAGCAGAAGAAGGGAAAAAATAAAAATTAGAGCAGAAGTAGGTGATATGGAAACACACACACAAACAAAAACAGATCAATGAAACCAGGAGCTGGTTCTTTGAAAAAATTAAAAAATTTATAAACCCTTAGCCAGACTCATTAAAAAAAAAGAGAGAATGAACCCAAATAAATAAAATCATGAATGAGAGAGGAGAGATCACAACCAACATCACAGAAATACAAACAATTATAAGAGAATATTATGAAAAATTATGTGCCCACAAATTGGGCAATCTGGAAGAAATAGATAAATTTCTAGAAACATAAATTACCAAAACTGAAATAGGAAGAAATAGAAAACTTGAACAGACCCATAATCAGCAAAGAGAATCACTAATCAAAAATCTCCCAACAAACAGATGTCCAGGGCTAGATGGCTTCACAGGGGAATTCTACCAAACTTTTAAGGAGGATTTGTACCTATTCTTCTCAAACTGCTCCGAAAAATGGGAAAGGAAGGAAAACTTCAAAAGTCATTCTATAAGGCCAACATTTCCTTGATTCCAACACTGGACAAGGCCCCACTAAAAAGGAGAACTACAGGCCAAGATCCCTGATGAACATGGATGCAAAAATTCTCAACAAAATACCAGCAAATCAAATCCAACAGTACATTAAAAGAATCATTCACCACAATCACATGGAATTTATTCCTGGGTTGCAAGGGTGGTTCAATATTTGCAAATCAATCAACATGGTACACCGCATCAGTAAAAGAAAGGGTAAGAACCATATAACCCTCTCAAAAGATGCAGAAAGAGCGTTTGACAAAATACAGTATACATTCTTGATAAAAACCCTCAGCAAAGTAGGGTTAGAAGGAATATACCTCAACTTCATAAAGGCCATATAGAAAAGGCCCACAGCTAATATCATCCTCAGTGGGGAAAACCTGAGAGTTTTTCTTCGAAGGTCATGAACAAGACAGGGATGTCCTTTCTCACCATTGTTATTTAACATAGTCCTCAAAGTCCTAGCCTCAGCAATCAGACAACAAAAAGATATAAAATATATCCAAATCAGCAAGGAAGAAGTCAAACTTTCACTATTTGCAGAAGACATGATAGTCCATGTAGAAAACCTGGAAGACTCCACCAAAAAAATTGTTAGAACTGATACACGAATTTAGTAAAGTCAGAGGATATAAAATCAATGTACAGAAATATGTTAGATTTCTATACACCAATAATGAAACAGCAGAAAGAGAAATCAAGAAATGGATCCCATTTACAATTGCACTAAAACCCACAAGATACCTAGGAATAAACCTAACAAAGAAGTAAAAGATTTGTACTCTGAAAACTATAAAACACTGATGAAAAAAAACTGAAGATGACATGAAGAATTGGAAAAACATACCATGCTCTTGGATTGAAAGAACAAATATTGTTAAAATGTCTATACTACCTAAAACAATCTACACATTTAATACAATCCCTATCAAAATACCACCAGCATGTTTCACAGAGCTAGAACAAGCAATCCTAAATTTGTATGGAACAACACAAGACCCGGCAGAGCCAAAACAATCTTGAAAAAGGGAAGCAAAGCTGAAGTGATTACAATTCTAGACGTCAAGTTATATTACAAAGGTGTCGTCATCGAGACAGTATGGCACTGGCATAAAAAGAGACACATAGTTCAATAGAACAGAATAGAAAACCCAGAAATGATCCACAACTATATGGTCAACTTATCTTTGACAAAACAGGAAAGAATATCCAATGGAAAAAAGACAGTCTCTTAATAAATGGTATTGGGAAAACCAGACAACAAAATGCACAAGAATGAAATTGGACACTTTCTTACATCATACACAAAAATAATTTCAAAATGGGTGAAAAACCTGACTGTGAGATAGGAAACCATCAAAACCCTAGAGGAGAACATAGGCATTAACCTCCTTGTCATGGGCTGTAGCAACTTCTTTCTAGATATGTCTCCTGAGGCAAGGGAAACAAAAAACAAAAATAAATTATTAGGACTTCACCAAGATAGAAAGCATGGTGAAGGAAACAATCAACAAAACTAAAAGGCAACCTTTGGAATGGGAGAAGATATTTGCAACTGATGTATTTTATAAAGGGTCAGTATCCAAAATCTATAAAGAACTTGTCAAACTCAACACCCAAAACCCAAATAACCCAGTTAAAAAATGGGCAGAAGACATGAATAGCCATTTTTCCAAAGACATTGAGATGGCTAACAGACACATGAAAAGATGCTCAGCATCACTCATCATCAGGGAAATACAAATCAAAACTACAGCGAGATAGCACCTCACACTTGTCAGAATGACTAAAATGAACAACACAGGAAACAACAGATGTTGGTGAGGATGCAGAGAAAGGGGAACCCTCTTACATTATTGGTGGGAATGCAAACTGGTACAGCCACTCTGGAAAACAGTGTGGAGGTTCCTCAAAAAGTTAAAAACAGAACTACCCTCTGACCTAGGAATTGCACTACTAGGTATTCATCCAAAGGATACAAAAATACTAATTTGATGTTTATTGCAGCATTATCAATAGCCAAATTATGGAAAAAGCCCAAATGTCCATCAACTGATGAATGGATAAAGAAGAGGTGGTATATATATATATATATGTATACACACACACACACACACAATGGAATATTACTCAGCCATAAAAAGAATGAATATTCCATTGTATATATATACTATATATATATATATATATACGTTGTGTGTGTGACAATGGAATATTACTCAGCCATGAAAAGAATGATGTCTTGCCATGTGCACAACCTGGATGGATCTAGAATGTATTATGCTAAGCAAAATAAGTCAGTCAGAGAAAGACAAATATCATGATTCCACTCCTATGCTGAATTTAAGAAACAAAACAGATGGACATAGAGAAAGGGAAGGAAAAATAATATAAGATAAAAACAGGGGAGCAAATCATAAGAAACTCTTACTATAGGGAACAAATGGAGGGTTGCTATAGGGGATGTGAGTGGGGGGATGGGCTAAATATGTGATGGGCATTAAAGAGGGCACTTGTGATAAACATTGGGTGTTGTGTGTAGTGATGAATCACTAAATTCTACACCTGAAACTAATACTACACTGTATATTAACTAACTGGAATTTAAATACAAACTTGAAAAAAAATAAAGATTTGGAAAATCTACATAACTAATTAAACTGATATATTTCAAAAGACCCATGCATGAATTAACAAATTACATGTGGGTAAAATACCCATTAAAAGTGCAAGATGTGTCATTTTAATGTAACAAAGTAGGAAAATTGACATAGTTTTAGATTCCACATTGCAACTAACCTTTTTTAAAAAACTACCATTTGTTGTAGTGTGTATCACCCAGCCACCCCATCCCTCCCACCCACCCACCACTCCAGCAACCCTCAGTTTGTTTCCTGAGATTAAGAATTCCTCATATCAGTGAGATCAGCATTAGGGAATATAGCCTGTAACATTGTAATAACTTTGTATAATGACAGGATGGTAACTAGACTTACTGTGGGTATCATTTTGTAATGTACAAAAATACCAAATTGCTATGATGAACATCTGAAACTAATAGGGTATTGTATGTCAATTCTATTTCACTGAAGATCTTTTTATTTAAAATAACAAAACAAAACAAACAAAAACTACCATTTGTTGAGTCATGGTATATTATCAAATAATGTTTTTCACAATGATTTTAAAAAATATTGAAGTTTCTTCTCTTTTCTAACAGCATATCTGTGTGAGACTAGATTTTCGTCATACATTTTAATCAAGAAGCAAGTATGAATATCCAAGCATCTTCTATTAATAGATATTAAAGGAATTTGCAAAAACAGTACTCTTTCCATTAAGTTTTTTGTTCTGGAAAATATTGTTATTTTTCACAAAAATGTTATTTATGTTAACATGTAAGAGGTTTATTGTTACCTTATTTTATTTATTTAAAAAGATTTATTTATTTGAGAAGAGAGAGAGAGCAAGCATGGGGTGGAGGGGCAGAGGAAGAGGAAGAGAGAGAATACACAAGCAGATTACCTGCTGAGTGTGGTGCTCGACGGAGGGGGGGGCGGAGGAGCTCAATCCCAGGACCCTGAGATCATGAGCTGAGCTGAAACCAAGAGTCAGCTGCTTAACCTATTGAGCCACCTACACGCTCCTATTGTTACTTTAAAATGAATGAATATGGGGCATGTGGGTGGCTCAGTAGGTTGATCGACCTACTCTTGATTTCAGCTCAGGTTGTGATCTCAGGGCTGTGAGATTGAGCCCTGTGTCAGGCTCCACCCTCAGTGCAGAGTCGGCTTGAAATTGTCTCTCCTTCCCCCTTGGCCCCTCCCTGCTCTCAATCTCTCTCTCAAATAAATAAATAAATAAATAAATAAATAAATAAATAAAATATTTAAAATGAATGAATATGTATTAAAGAAACTTCTTAGTATTAATTTCTAGTATGGTAAATATTCAGAGATTTGCCTTCATAAACAAAAGCTCTTTGGTTTCTCAGTCATTTTTTTTATTATGTTATGTTAATCACCATACACTACATCATTAGTTTTTGACATAGTGTTCCATGATTCAATAATTTTTAAGAGCACAAAGTGGTCATGAGACCAAAAAATTTGAAAATTGCTGTTGTACGTGGTAAGTAATAAGATAGATGATAGAAAACTTGGAGTCCTAAGTTGAACAGATAAGGTTTCTCTCTATCCTGAAGAGAGAAAAGGAACTTTGGGTCTGTTGCCCTTGTTTGTAGAGGCTGAGTCAATTTTCATTACATAGAGTTCCCATCAATGTCAGGCTTGGGGTTTTTACTGTGCAGTAGGATCAGTGGTGAGCTACAGCCAGCTCTTTCACCTTTGCCATTTTTTACAGCTATTATTAATTCATAAAAGTAAATTGGTAAATTTTTAAGAATTATGCATGACAGTTGTTCAACAGAGCAATTTTTAAGAAATTAAATTATACAAGCTTATAAGTAAATCAATTGTATTACAAATGAATAATAAATATTTTTAGAGCAATAAATAAGTAATAAATATTCAACATTCTCCACACTCTTGAGATGATGTCTATTATATCTGTATGGGGGCAACACTACATGATTGTGTGCTAGTGTGCATCTCTTTCTCACTGTATTCAGTCATGTCACATGATTAGCTTGAAATCAACCACAATGGGAATATTTACAATGTGGAAATAGGCAATTCCTACAAATCAGGGTTTTTTCCCCCCTTTTCCCCCATTTCACCTCCCCCCCACCCAGAGAACTGACTGGTAAGTATTTACCAACATATCAGTGAATATGATGATTTTTCATTACATTAATTTGAGTTTTCTCCTCCTATATTTGTATCTTCCCTCCATTAGGAACAGATAGTTTGGCCTTTGTTCTTCTTCATCTTTTTTTTTTAAGATTTTATTTATTTATTCATGAGAGACAGAGAGAGAGAGAGAGAAGCAGAGGGAGAAGCAGGCTCCCAAGGAGCAGGGAGCCCGATGCGGAACTCGATTCCAGGACCTTGGGATCGTGACCTGAGCCGAAGGCAGACGCCCAACCATCTGAGCCACTCAGGCGCCCTGTTCTTCTTCATCTTGAGAAGAATTTGTATTACTTACTAGAAAGCAGATATTACTTGCAAAAAGCTTGTTTTCTTTGTTTTATGGAGAGAGCTGAGCTTCCGAAGAACAGCACAGAGAAGAAAGTTGAATGTCTTTGAGGGAAGTGAATAAAGGAAGAGAAATTCCCCAACACTAGGAATGGAGGTTCATGAACCTCAAGAATAGTGATGATCCACAGTCTAGTACCTGACAGTACCCTCAGGAACTTGCAATACATCTGAATAGATTCACTGTGTGGTGCTCCTAGAGAGACCTGGTCCACAGCAATGGGACTCCCAGCTTTGACAAAGATTCTAGGGCTCAGGTTTGACATGGAATGAGCAGAATTGTCTGCCTTCAGGAACAGGTGGCCTTGGAAGACATCATGGGGGAACACACCAAAGAAAGATCAGAGTATGCTTGTGAACTCTTAAGGACCTACAAAGAATTTCCTGCTGATCCATGGGATGAGAAGTTGGAGATGAAATTAATTTGATTTATAAGAATTAATGGAATTTGACGTTTCTTGCAAATGTGTTTACAGTTGGAAATACAGTGTTACCTATTATATCAGTGAGTGTTCTCCAAAGAATGTGTGTGTGTGTGTGTGTGTGTGTGTATTTATTTATTACAAGGAATTGGCTCATGTGAGTTTGGGAGCTAGCATGCCTGAAATTTGTAGGGCAGGTGGGCAGGCCGTAAACTCAAGCAATAGTTGCAATCTTATCACCATCTTGAGCCAAAATTCCTTCTCCTCTGGGACACTTTAGTTTTGCTCCATAAATCTTTTATCCTTAAAATTACCTGTATATTTGCTTTTGTCATCATAGACAAAATAAAAAGGTTATTGAAATGTCCTTAAAGAAAAAACAGAGAAAATAAAAACATCAAGTACTTTTCTAGAGCCAATTACAAGTCTAGTGTAAATTAGAAGTCCTTAAAAACAGATTAGTTCTTAGAAACAAGAACCAACAAACACACTTTTTTCTTCTCCAATTTTAAAGAGAACTCTGTGACTGTTTGATGTGCGATAAATCTGCTTTAGTCCCATTCTTCTCATTCCCACAATATTTTTAGAAAATACCAATAGCAGTTGGGGTTTGAAAAGCCTTTCGTCAATCAGGAAAAATAATTCTTAATATATAAGAAGATACCTTAGTATATTAGAATGAAGATGGAAGTAAAAATTATATGAATTAACTGGTATTTCGAAGGGTCATAAATAGATTGTTTATGGTGCCTTTCTTCCTACAGTCCTCCCAAGGTCCTTTTGTTTTTTATAATAAGGCAAAAAAAGTTTAATCAATAGGAATGAGCTTGGCTCCAAGATAAGAGTTAACCTTGGATTTGAATGATTCTATTGATTCGGCTTTATGAACCACGAGGCAGGATTGCATCTAAGGATTGGGGTGTACTTATTTTAAAATGATGCTCCTTAAGTTGTTGGCAAATAGACTTCAATTGCCAATAAACTTGGCTGAGACAGGCTCAAACAATAGCTAAGCTCATACAGAGATAATAACTCAGATAAATACAGGAGTCGAAAAGTGTCCGCTTTTAAAAACCTTTCTACACTATAATTATCAAAGTAAATATCGCCAATAATGAGAAGTGAAGTTAACCAAAACACCTCAAGGGTACTCATGACCTTCAGTATGGAAAGGAGCGTATTTTTTAGTCTTTTTTTTCCCCTCATGAACTATATTCTTTTTACCTCCTCTCACTTTCTTCTTTATCTACAAATCTACATCAGCTTCACCTACAGGAAAGTCATATTTTTTCTTGAATACTCATTCAATTTTTTGAATACTCATTGAAGAAGTTCTGGCTCTGAAATCTTAGCTAATGACAATGGTTAATTCACTATGGGTGCTGGAGGGGCAGTAGACACAAACTGTTGTAACCTCCTCATGCCCAGTCCTCTCCCTCCCCCGTCCCCACTGGGTCAGCCATCTAAAACATCAGCTTCTTGCAGAGGGATAAGAAGTTTACTATTAGTGATATTTGTCTTAAATGCTTTAATTAAGCTAAGTTACATAGTGTATTTGTTTTGTTGCTTTATAGAGATTAAGGCTGTTGAAGGGGAGATAAAGAGTTTTTCCTGAATATGCTGGGTTGTGATTGTTTTTTAAATCAAAATAGTCTTTGTGCCAAAGTGGCACAACTTGGGGCAGCCTGCCATTGGCCCCTACAATATAGACCTGAGGTAGTTACTATACCATATGGTAATTCTGTAACAGAAGTCTACAAAGTATTCTGAAACTATAGTGCCAAGAACAACTAACTCTATCTTAGAGTGACAAGAAATGTAATATGATATAAAAGTAGGTGTTACTGTATTTGGAAATATTGACCTAGCAAAAAGTAATTTAAGAAAGAAAATCTCTTATAAAAATCAGAAGCCAAAATACAAGGATAGTGAGAAAACAGACCCATTGGCCTGATACCAGCAGACATGAGGGAGATATAACAAGAAAGGGACAGATAACTCCCTGTATTTTAATAACATGCAAATGGCAGAAACCAAGGAGTGGGTCCAATGCAATCTCAGGGGAAGTGGTAAAGGAAGGAAACAAAGAGAGGAGTTTTTTTTTTTTGTATAAGTATATGTATCTAAACCTATGTACTCTAGAAATTTTTTGCAAACTTGTATCTTCACTCACTGACTCTGATGAAATCAGTGTAGCTAATAAATCACAAAATTGCCACCCAATGTTGCCATACTTGTTCTGCTAGTTGGCCTCCAGGAATAAAGCAAACCAACTGGAAAAAAAACAGAAGCTATTCAGGAAGTCAACTCCAGGAGATGGGAAAGGTTCTTAGGAGAGCTGACCTTTTCCAGTCATGGAAGCAATGGTAAATTCATTCCAGGAAAAGCAAAATGTGTGCGCAAAGGCTTGAGAACATAGAAAACTTACGGTGAGTTTGATGAATAGTAAGCTGATTGGAGAAGCTGGAGTGACAGAATCATTTGCAGGGCTACAGGGCAGAGGTCTTTGTGCGCCGCTATTCTTTGAGCTAATCTGCAGCTTGAGGAAATGTGGGTCAAGATGATGCTATAAATTTGAGGAATTCAAAGCAGCAGCGTGAAAGTTCTCTGATACTAGATGAACTTCCAAATCATTAAAACCTCTGTTTAGAGGTCCCAACTTAGGTATGAGCTCCCTAGGATTGGTTTTACCTCTACACATACCCTGGATTTCTCTTTACCAGCACACATTTGTCTCTTTAACATTGGAAGTCGAGTGACCTTGGGGCACCTGGGTGGCTCAGTTGTTAAGCGTCTGCCTTTGGCTCAGGTCATGATCTCAGGGTCCTGGGATCGAGCCCCGCATCAGGCTCCTTGCTTAGTGGGAAGCCTACTTCTCCCTCTCCCATTCCCCCTGCTTGTGTTCCCTCTCTCACTGTGTCTCTCTCTGTCAAATAAATAAAATCTTAAAAAAAAAAAGAAGTCTAGTGACCTTAAGTGCCAAAATAGCACTAAATGATGAAGAAAAAAGAATGTGTCCCTGCTTTAAATTTAAAACAGCTCTGTGTTGGGGCTACTATAATTTACGCAGCACAGCTCTGTTGAGAGGTTTATATTAGACTTTATATAATTTTCTTGTATTTATTTCTATTTCCACTTATATGCTATGATAAAATGCATGCGACAATAAAGTTACAGTTTAGTGTGTGCTATAGTGAAGTTATGGTTTTTCTTGCGGGTTTTGACTTCTTATGATGAATATGTCTTTGGTGAAAAAAGAAAAAAGCTATTATTACTAATATTACTGTTATTCATATGATCATAACACAAAAGTAAAGTAAAAAAGTGGCTCGAGGTATAGTATATTAGTTTTCTAATGTTGCATAATAAATTATCACAAACTTTGTAGTTAAAACAATATTTATGATCTTGCAGTTTCTGTGGGTCAGGAGTCCAGGAACAGCTTAGCTGGGGTTCTCTGACTTAGAGTCTCAGAAGGCTGCAAGGAAGCTGTCAGATGGAGCTTCAACTCATCTGAGGTTTGGGTCCTCTTCCAGGCTCACTGGTTGTTGGCAGAACTCTTTCTTATAGCTGAAGATCTGAGTCCCCCCCCACGCCCCTAGAGACTCCCGCCATCCCCTGCCACGTGGCTCTCTCCACAACATGCCAGTTTGCTTCTAGGCCAATAGGATAGTGTCTACTGCTACTTTGAATCTCTTTTAAGGGTTCTTCTGATTAGGGCACACCCACCCAGAATAATAGCCCTTTTGAGTAACTCAAGGTCAACTAATTAAGGACCTTAATCACATCTGCAAAATCCCTTCATTTTTGCCATATACTGTGCCTTAATCAAAAGAATGCTATCTCATCATTTTTGCAGGCCCTACACTCAAGGGGGAGGGGATTGATTATACAAGGATGTGGATCATTGGTGGTCATCTTAAAATTCTGGTGTGATGAGCAATGGGTGTTATAAGCAACTAATGAATCATTGAACATTATATCAAAAACTAATGATGTACTATATGTTGACTAATTGAATTTAAATAAAAAAATAATAAAAATAAAAAAAATTCTGCCTACCACACCTATCTTAAATTACAAATCTTTTTCTATTTTCACAAATGAGCTAAGAAATTTTGTAATATCCTTATAGTAATATCTAAGGCTTAGATGCTATCATAGTACTAACAATTATAATCCAAGCCATAAATGTGAACCACATATGTAACTTTAAAACTTTTAATAGCCACATAAGGAAAAAGTAAATAGAAACAAGAGAAATTAATTTGATAATAATATTATTTAACCAATATATCCAGAATATCATCAACATGTAATCAACTTAGAACATTATTAGTGAGATATTATACATTTTTTTCATATTAAGTCTTTGAACATCACATCTCAATTCGGGCTAGCCACATTTCAAGTGCTTAACAGCCACAGGTGACTGACTAGTGGTTGCTCTCTTGGAAGCATTAGGCTATTACTTGCCTTTTCAACAATATCCACCAGGTGTCATAAGGAGTTTACAACTCTAAGCCAGAGGTACCAACAAATTTCTTCTCTTTTGGTGACAATTGTTGGAATTCTATTTATAACTATCTTCCTTTATATTTGTAATTCACTTGAGGTTTTTGCCTAGATAATTAAGAAATCAAGCAATGTGGATTTTACTACTTGAGCAATTAGTCCAAATTCAAATTATTTGTACATCAGACCCACCATTCCTTACTTTTTCTATAATTTCATCCTAGATGAGCTGACTGGTGAAAGAGTTAATAATTATGAATTACATGCACATGTAATCCTTAACAAGATGATAACAATTACTTTAAAGTTACATCATTTCAAATGCCCTAGCAATTTTCACAACCTCAGAAGCAATTAAATGGTGTTCTTTTTACTTTCTCAAGTTCTTTAATAGAACACATTAAAAATAGAAAACCAAGGTTTTAAGGAGTCACAAAATGCTCCTTTATTTTCATACCATTACTGCATTTTACTAATTGCCAACAAAGATTTCTACTTTTCACACACATAGTGAGCCCAAAAGGATTATGATGTTTGAGTTTATTAACACTTATTACTTCGAAAAGCAGAATCACTTAAAAATTTTAATTTAGTTATTTGTAGGTTGTCATAAGATTCCTTTTTAAATGAGAGATAAATGGCTTTGTTTTTATATTCTGTTGTTTTAATTTTTCGAGTCTTGTTCTTTCAACATTTTCTAAGTAAAACTATATATTTAGAGAATGAGGCATCACAAATACTTTCTCTTTAACTTTTAGAAAATCATAATTAATATTAATGTTATTAATATTAAAAAATTAAAAAATATAATTGGTGTAATCATGAATGCACAATCATGAAGATGATAAGCAATTCTGAGTGTTAAGATTAAACTGTGAGTTTTTATCATTAACTTCTATAAAATGAATTTATTTACCTGTACTGTAGTTTTATACTAATAATTAAGCTTTCTCTTTGTCCTATTAGTCTTAGCTGCACAATGTCCATAAAATAAAAAAAACTGATTCTAATTATACATATATCGAGAGAAGCAATAATTATTCATCTCTTGAGTCACATTATCAACTAGTTTCAAAAGAATTGAATCAGTCTTGGCATCTTACTAACCAACGTATTCAGGATAAAAGTGACCAGTGTTGTAGCCATGACTATATGACAAGATAGAAGAGTCACTAAGTGGAGTTGTTCAAGTAATATTTGCATTAATTAATTAATTAATTTATTTATTTTTAAAACATTTATTTATTTATTTTAGAGAGAGAGAGAGCATGAGTGGGAGGGGCAGGGGGAGAAAGAGAGAGAATCTCAAGCCGACTCCACACTGAGCACGGAGCCTGATGCAAGGCTTGATCGCACCACACTGAGATCAGGATCTCAGCCGAAACCAAGAATCTTGACACTTAATCCACTGCCCCCCCCCCCCCCCCTCAGGTGCCCCTCAAGTAATATTTTAAATAAAAACATAAAGTTTAAGGTAAGGATAATGTATACTTTTTTTCCCTTCTGTTTGGATAAGCCTCTTTGAACACATCCAGGAAAATTTAACCACATACATAAATGTTTTATAAGCCAGCTTTTTAGTAAAATAATCAAGTATATAAAAATAATATTATAACGTGTCTGATTTCTTTCTTGAAGAAATATTAGCAATGTGAAGGCTGAAGGCCTAATTTGTTTGTTGTTTTTGAAAGGACAATGCTCAGATAGTCCAAGAGATGGCAGCCAACTTCTTTTAGGAAATAAATTATGTTGCTACTTTGTCATGGTAATTTTAATGTTTTTTTCTTTATTTTAATAACATCAACACTGAAGCAATCATTAAAAGAATAAAAACTGCTGAAATTCTAAATGTGGATATCTCATTGTTTAAGTGGGCTTTATTTAAAGAGATTCCTCAGAATATTTAAAAAGGCAAACTGAATAGATTTCTCTTTCCTTTTTTTAACTCCTGACTGCAGAGCAGTGGTTTCTGTCAGAATATTAACCTAAAATTACCTATAGAGAAGTAGGATTAAAGAATAAATTGTAGGGGCGGAACTCAGTCGGTTAGGCGTCTGCCTTTGGCTCAGGTCATGATCCTGGAGTCCCGGGATCAAGCCTCGCATCAGGTTCCCTGCTCAGCAAGGAGTCTGCTTCTCCCTCTGACCCTCCCCCCTCTCATGCTCTCTCTCTCTCAAATAAATAAATAAATAAAATATTAAAAAAAGAATAAATTATAATATTAATGATTATTTCAGCAGTATTAAAAACTAAGCACATGAAATACTAATATGTTATTTAGAAAGTATGTCAGAACCGATAGTTGAGGTTCTTTTGAATAACATATACCATTTTTATTAAATTCATAATTAAAATTAACCCATTTTTATGGCAGGTAAGAAATATTCTTTATAAAGCAAGAAAAGGATCAATACAGTGAAGATTTTGTTTATGTGTTTGTTTTAAGAGGTTATTTTAACTATAAATATATTATTTTGACCAATATGAAGTTGTTTTGTTATGGGATTTTACAGAGTAAAGAAAGGCATTGTCTTGTTTGAGGTCGTTAATCAATTACAACTATGGACCTAGGAAACTGCTTCTCTGAATTCCAAAATTCAAATAAGGAAGTCTTTACATCATGTATTAGTTTTTTAATGCTGAGCAACAAATTCCCATAAACTAAATAGCTTACAAAACACCCATTTAGGGCGCCTGGGTGGCTCAGTTGGTTAAGCGACTGCCTTCGGCTCAGGTCATGATCCTGGAGTCCCGGGATCGAGTCCCACATCGGGCTCCCTGCTTGGCAGGGAGTCTGCTTCTCCCTCTGACCCTCTTCCCTCTCGTGCTCTCTGTCCCTCATTCTCTCTCTCTCTAATAAATAAATAAAATCTTTAAAAAAAAAACACCCATTTATTAGCTCACAGTTCTATAGGTCAGAAGGCTGGGCATAACTTAACTCAGTTTTCAGTTCAAGGTGTTGGCTCAGCTGTGTTCTCATCTGGAGCTCATGTGGGTATGGCAAGATTCAGATCTTATTTTATAAGAAATAAGGAGGTATTGTAGAATTTTAAGTAGAGGAAAAACATCTTTTGATTTCTTTTATAGAATCATCACTCTGACAGCAGAAAAGAGGTTGGATTTGAGGAGGCCAGGATGGGAGGTATGAAGGCTATTAAACTTTTTGTAAGAGATGAATTAATTAAAGCAGTGGAAGGTGAAAGAAAAGGGAGGGATAAATTAAGTTTGGAAAACCCACCAGTTTGATTAACTAATTGGAAATGATATATGATGGAAAGGAAGGAATCTAAGATAACTACTTGGTTCCTGGCTCAAGTAACTACTTAGATGGCAATGCCATTAACCAGGTCAGGTATATAGAGAATCTAATTAGTATTTTTTTTTTTTTAAGTAAGCTCTACACATGATGTGGGGCTCAAATTCATGGCTCCAAGATCAAGAATGCCATGCTCCACCAACTAAGCCAGCCAGGCACCCTGAAGAGAATCTTATTTTTGAAATAAAAAATTTATTTTGATAATGTTGAATTTGAGGTATTTGTGGGAATTCAGAAGGAGATGCTCAATACTGGAAGATACAGGTCTGGAAACGTTACTGTGTAAGTGTTTAGTGAAACCTGGTGGTTTTAAATATGTATGTTGCATTCTTGATCTGTGCTTCTTTTTCTTTAATATAAAGCTAAAAATCAATTTGAAATGTGTCCAAATGTGAATAACATCATATTTGTTTTAATACATATTTTATAACTTCAAAGGTAAACTCCAAAAATTTGTGGATAAAAGTTATATAACTTTTTTTCTTAATTCCATTAAAAGATATGTTATTGTAGCTTGTGAGGTCTTAATACCTAAGCAGTATTGTACAGCATTTTATAAGGCATAACAATATTTCTAAGAGTAGTACTTCAAATTATTTTTATGTAACACATTTCAAACTTTAACAAATAACCTTATGTTGCTGAATAGTATAATTGGTAGACACTTGCATTTATTTTCTTCTTAAAAAGATCTGTTACCTTAGAGGCTGGGTTAAATAAATGCCTTTTCTCCAATTTCCATACAATCCTGAATATCATTTTACTGTAGCACTTATATTATTACATTGAAATGCTCTCTTTACATGTTTATCATCAAACAGCCCCCCTTCCCTCAGCCATCACCCTGGATTATGAAATAGTCTATAACAATAGCTTTCAAATCTTTTTGCTTTCAACTGTGGCAAGAAATACCTTTTATGTGAGTTACTGATAATGCTGAAATTAAATTTCATGAAACAATATTTATATTTGCTAAGGGAAATGTACTCTGATATTTTCCATTCCATTCCATTTCTTTAGAAACATTGGTGCAATCCAATGTATTGATTTAATGAAATTCTAATTGATCTCAAGCTGTGATTTGAAAAAACTTAATCCAAGACATGTCTTCTTGATGCTCATGTCTCTAATGGTTAGCATAGGCTAAACTATTGGTTGCACTGTTGGTTGAATACAGACCTATGGAATTATTTTGATAGTACCGCAGATGTAAATTCTAATATAGGAAAAAAGAAGCTGCTTCCATTACGCTTAGAATAGGATTTTCTAAATTCACATTTTAAGAGGTAGGGTATGCTATGAAGCCATGAACTGTGTTAAAAAATAAAAGACTGTAAAGCCTTATTGCGTTGCATTTTTGTGTTTCTCCTAATACCAGTGTGACTTACCCACATGCATCCAAGGGTAACATACTGACAAATTCTCAATTAGTACAAGCATTTCTGAGCTTTTAGTAGGCAACTCTAAAGTATTAAAAGCTTTGTCACTTTCAGCATGGAAAAAACATAGAAACCAAATGATTGGAGTATATAAAGGAGCTCAATTTTTTATTTAATGTTATTAAATATGAGGAAAAGTTGTTCATTTAAAATGACTACTCAGATAAACTAATAAATCAAGAGAAAATTATCCCATTTCACTATGAATAACAAAGTCCTAAAAACCTATATGAAATGTTGAATATAAAAATCTTAATAAGTATTTGTATTTATATTTATAGTATTTTTGTGATCTTGAGTATACATAGATAAATGAATAATATAAGAATCTATTATAGAATTCATAATACAGGCATTTACATTTATATATTTTTTTCTAGCAGCCTCCCTTACTCTCTGCTCACTTTCACAGCTGAATTTCTAAATTTCAAGCTGCTTCAGTCAAGCTTTGTCCCAGTCATATCACTGAAAATGCCTTTGCTTCAATTATCAATGACCCCAACAATGCCCATTTCAAAGACACTTTAGGAACTTATCTTTCTTGCCAAATCTGCTCGATTTGATCCTGTAGTCAGTTTTGAAATTGTTTTCTTCCTTGGCTTCTTTGACACCATTCTTTTCCAGTTTTTTTCTACTTTTTATTGGTTGCTCCTTAATTTTCTCCCTGAAATCTGTTCTACGTAGTCTCTCAGAGGGTCTCCAGCAGGACTGAGCCCTAGTTGACTATGGTGTAATCCACATGTCAGTGTCCTTTTATTCGCTTTTTCCCTTCCCTGTTTGATTTTCCCACTCCTGCTTCTGGATCAACTCCAGCACAAGCTATTTGCGCTCATGGTCTGAGAAACACATGTTGTACGCATTGCTTCTGGAGGAGAACAATGCTTTTCTTTCTCTTCAATCTTCCACATTCTGAGTGCCTCTCTGATAGAATTTAAAACAGAAAATTGCTTGCCAAGGTGTCTGGGAAATATAGTTTTTAGGTTTTTACTCCTTGTGGTACTGTGATTCTTAATTTGCTGCTATTCTCAATTTTAGGTTAAAAAAAAACCCCACTATTTTTGATGTCTTTTTATCAATGATTTATCAACTTTGAGCTGCTCATATAATCCAAGAGTATGCAGCACAGATAGATTCTAATTTAAAATAATTCATTTATAGCTCTCTTACTAAAGAAAGTTAATACATAATACAAATTTGTTTGTAAATCAAGAGTCAGGAAGATTGGCTGTGGGTCATGTCTCAGTAGAATTGGCTTCATTCAGAATATTTGAGAGCTATTTCAATAGCTTAAGCTATTTGAGGTCTTAAGTTGTGTCTCATTCATCTTTGTATTCCCAAAACCCTAGCACAAGTCTGGGCATTTACTATGTCAGATTTCAAAGGTTGGTCCAAGTTCATCTATTGGTACGCATGATGAATCTACTTTGGCTTACCCTTTGATTTTCTGCTGAATCAGCAATCAAGAATACAAGGGTTGTATATCACCAGGTGGATATATATGAATTGATATTGTTTCTTCAAATTTCCAGTTCTTCATGGAGATATGCCCTTAGTTTAATGATCAATGTAATACCTAAAGTGTAAGAATGTAGATAAGAAACTGTGAGGGAGGGGAGGTGGCCAGGCCAGCACTCAGTGTTCTACCTATTGTTTTGTAAGGCAATATCTTGCTGCATACTCAAGTTCTGTGTCTTCTTGTGTTAGTCCCACCTACAGCATATCATACTTCCCTTGAAATTCATACAAGGTTTCGTTTGTGTAACTGAATAGATTTGGGCATTTTTGTGTGTGTGTAATTTCAGTAGTTAGATAAAGGGCACTTCAGAAACAGATGACATGGATCTATCATAATTCCAGCATGGTGCTGCATTGAAAATACCATATGTATTGGTAGAAAAGTTCTATTGAGCCTTAACACAAGGTGGGGCAGTTCTACTGAGCCTTGACACAAATTTTCTTTGCCAAGAGTGTCATGTGGGACAAAAATATATATATTTTTTAATTTTTTAGTTTTTTAAAAAAATTTTTAAGCAACTTCTCCACCCAGCATGGGGCTTGAACTCATGAACCCAAAATCAAGAGTCACATGCTCTACCAACTGAACCAGTTTAGTTTTTTTTAATGCTCTATAATGTTTGTTGTTATGATATACAAGAAAATTGAGCAAGATACCATGTAGTTTATTTTTCTTTCAGGATCAAATTTTAAGACATCATATTTAAAATCTTTTTTTAAAAAATTGATTAACTTTATTTTTCAGAGACAGAGAGCGAGTAGGTGGGGAGGGGCAGAGAAGGAGGGAGAGAGAAAATCCTAAGCAGGCTCCATGCTGAGCATGCAGGGCTTGATCTCATGATCTTGAGATCATGAACAGAACTGAAATCAAGTCGTGCACTTAACCCACTGAGCCATCTGGGTGCCCCTAAGACATCATATTTAAGGTAAGAGAAGGTGGCTCAGTCAGTTAAGTGTCCAACTTGATTTCAGCTCAGGTCATGACCTCAGGGTCCTGGGATTGAGCCCTGTGTAGGGTTCTGCTCTCAGCACTGAGTCTGCTTGGGATTCACTCCCTCTCCCTTTGCCTCTTTCTCCCCTCCAAATAAATAAATAAATAAATAAATTTTAAAAATAAAGAGAAAATTGACATTTGTAACTATCCCTTGTGCACCTCCAACAATGATCTGGTCTAGAAGTGTGAGTTAATGTTTTCAGGAACTTGTGGGCTAAATCCTTTACTTTTTAAAAAATACCCATTGAGGAAGACACCTGAGTAGTCATTACACACAACTTTTGTATTTGAACCTCTGCATAGTAAAGAAAACATCGAGAATATATTTGCAAACTTGGAGTCAAATATTTCTTAGATAAAACATGGAAAGCACAAATCATAAAAAGATAAGATAATAAATTAGACTTCATAAAAATTGAAAACTTCTGCTTATCAAAGATACCATTAAGAAAGTGATGTAAGGGACTCCTGGGTGGCTCAGTCAGTTAAGCGTCTGCCTTCAACTCAGGTCATGATCCCAGGGTCCTGGGACCGAGTCCCGCATTGGGCTCCCTGATCAGTGGGGAGCTTGCTTCTCTGTCTGCCTGCTGCTCCCCCTGCTTGTGTGCTCTCTCTCTGACAAATAAATAAATAAAGTCTTAAAAAAAAAAGAAAAAGAAAGTGATGTAAAAGTGAAGTGACTAGGCATTCAGAGATTTGAGAAAATATTTGCATTACTTATATTTAAAAAATGGATTTTTATTAGAATATATGAAGAATTCCTAAGATCCTATAATAGCATTTGTGTTTAGATCTATCATCCTTCTTGAAATACTTTTTGAGAACTGTGAGAGACACATTTGAAGTTAGGTTGTTTTCCGTATGAATATCCAATTGTTCCAATACCTTTTGTTGAAAGAACTTCTCTTTCTCCATTGAACTACTTTGATGTGTGTAAAAATCAATTAACCATATAACTGATGTCTATTTCTGGACTCTATTCTATTCCATTGGTCTATTTGTCTACCCTTGAGCCAACACCACAGTGCCTTGATTACTGTAAGTTTTGAAACCAGATAATGTGAATCTTCCAACTTTGTTCTTATTTTTCAAGATCATTTTGGCTATTGTGCATCCTTTTCACTTTCATACAATTTTTATAGTTTTGTTAATTTCTACAAAAAGGAGACTGCTGTGCTATGCCTGGGCTCCATGTCTTTGTGCAGTGGTTTGGAAAGTGCCTCCAGACCAAAGTCTGGGGAATTGAAGTACTTATCACAGTGGGTTCCTTTTGTCTCATAGATTACTGTTCTTTGCTACCTGTCACCAAAAATGTATCATCTGATGCTTCATCTATTTTATTCAACTTTATAGTTGTTTAAACCAAGATAGTTAATCTAGTACTGGTAACTCAGTCATGGTTGGAAACAGAAATCTTAGATAGAATTTTAACCTAGAATTCCCCACAAAAATAGGAGTATATTATATGGGAAATGTGACCATTCTCACTTTCTAATTACTACAGTGCAGAACTGTAGATTAGAATGTACAATATAATACTATATAAACAGATAAATACTATATACACAGAAGTTTAAAAAATCAAATGAACCTTTTGGTTGAACAAACTGATATGGTTCTGGGTGATTAATATTTTATTTTTTGTTTGCTGACCATTTGAATAAGTTAAATAATTTCTCTTTAATTTGGTAATTAATGAAAGTAAACAAATTTCTCCTTTCCAAAACTTTGGAAACAAGTGCGGGTATTTTGGCTAAAAGTCTCTTTCGAGTTTGCTTTACATAATTGCTGTTTTTTTTTTTTTCTTGTGTTGTGTTTAATACCAATGACAGCAGGCACTTATTTAATGAATCCACTAATTTGAGTTGTAGCAGATGGACCAGCTGGATTATAGTTTGCACTTGTGTAAACATGGCGGAAAGTCTCCTACTTGGGACAGAAATTTAATTCCATCATTTGAAGCCACGAAATCAGATGCTTCCTATACATCATTTAAAATTCTGTAATTTTGGGATGTCTGGGAGGCTCAGTTGGTTAAGCGTCTGCTTTCAGATCAGGTCATGATCCCAGGGTTCTGGGATCGAGATCCACATTGGGCTCCTTGCCCAGCAGGGAGTCTGCTTCTCCCTCTCCCTCTACCTGCCACTCCCCCTACTTGTACTCTTTCTCTGTGTATCAAATAAATAAAATCTTAAAAAATAAAATAAAATTCTATAATTTCCAAAATAAGTGGGTAGAGTTCTCTGAGATTTGCCCCTACTTAAGTTTTTATGGTATTATTTTTATTATCACAATAATGTACTTAATAGTGTTAAGCACATACAAACATTTACAAAGACACAACACAAAGAATTATGATGAGCTATCAAACATTAAGAAGTTGGTTAAAGTAGCAGTGATTTGACTTGAAGTATGGTCAAAAAGATGTCATTTGATGGTTCTTGAAGAGATGGTAGTGAAGTCAACTAAGAGAAATGACAAAACTTAAATATATTAGAATAACTCAACATGAATTATAATTGCATATTCAGTAATTAGATAATCCAGAACTTTTTATGGGCCAGAAAAATATTATCTTGCAACTCCAATGATCATTTTATGTTCATTTAGCTTTGACAGTCAAATATGGAATCCAATCCAAGTGTCAGTGTTAAGGCATTAACCCTTTTCTTCCCTGCCTTAACTCCCATATAGTATTACAAAAATTTGGAAGCCTCTTTTTACATCATTTGATTAAACAGTTTTATGTCCCTTTGCATGTAGGTGTTCTACCAAAGCAATGAAAATGGAGGAAAGAAGGAAGAATGGGTTGAGGAGACAACTTGAAAGTAAAATAAATAGGAGCTTATGGCCAATACAATGTTGAGGGAAAAAAATGAGAGAGAGGAAAGGTAGTACATTCAAACTTTCATTAATTTGTTAGTGAATTTATTTGGTAAATCTAGATTAAATTCCTGATTTAGCACGCTGCAGTGCTGGGGAATAAAAGATGACTAGGGCAAGACTCCTTTCCCTAGGAAGTAAAAACACACCCAGTGAACTACAACACAATGTAATACATTATATTTTAATACTCTACTACTGTATAGTTAATGTACTGAGGGAAGACAGATGAGTGAGCAAGTAATTACTAGGGAAAGCATGTGTGAAGACTCCAGAAAAGAGACAATGTTTATCTTCAATATTTAAAAAAATGTGATCTTTCCAGGGAGAGAGATGTGGCACAGAAGGTTTGGGACAGAGGATAAAAGTAAACAAAGGTAAAAGGTGTGGAATGCAAGGTGTGTTTGGAAAAGAGGAAATAGTTTGGCATGAGTGATTTTCAGGAATGTTTTGGGGAGTGTTGGGGGATGGCTCTGAAAAGCTAAGCTGTGAGTAAGTGGCAATGAGTTTTGTAAGTGAAGATTTTTGAATTATATCTTATAGGCTTTTGACAATCATTAGAGATTTTTTTTTAAAGATTATTTATTTATTTATTTATTTGAGAGAGAGAAAGAAAGCAAGGGGAGGGGCAGAGGAAGAAGGAGAGAACCTCAGGCAGACTCTCTGCTGAGCATGGAGCTTGAGGCAGGGCTGGGTCTCAAGACTCTGAGATCTTGACCTGAGCTGAAATTAAGAGTCGGATGCTTAACTGGATAAGCCACCCAGGTGCCCCAACAATTAGTAGAGATTTTTAAAAGGAGAGTAAAAGGAACAATTTATATTTTTCTTAAGTAACCCTGAAAGTAGGATAGATCAGAGAAGATTTCAATAATATAGGGAAGATGGTGGGACAAGAAATGACAAGGAAATGAGGGAAGCTTAAGAGACAGTTTGAAAACAGAGTGAACTGGACCTTGAGACTAACTCTCAAGTCAGTGTGGGAGGGGAGATGACAGAATGAGACGGAATGGTGAGTGATACTACCAACTGAAGAGGACATGCAGAAGAGGAGCAGGTTGGGGGGAAAGTCGTGATCATACTGAATTAGATTTTGTTTGCAAGGCATTTGGGTGGGGATTTTAGTGGCCTAGAGGAAACAGTTCTGAGGCTTAAAAGTTTGGGCTGACGATAGAGGTTTGAAAATCGTATTGATATCGGTCTTAATCAAAATCAGGGAGAAAATCGTGTTGCCCTGGGAGAAGTTGTAATATAAAAAAGAGAAGGCTGAGAATTGACATCTTAAGAAAACAGGTATTTGAGAGGTTAGCAGAAGGTGTCAGCAAAAGAGATGGAAAGTCATCCAAGAGAAGTAGTGAATAAAGACTGATGTCATGAAATTTAGTAGAGGAGCACCCAACAATATCACAACGTACTTCAGAGAGTTAAATCAAGTGTTACCTGAAACTGGGTTCACCACTTGGTGGATGGCAAGCCAAAAGACATAGGCAAGCCAAAGAAGAGGAAAAGCAAAGGTTTTACCTGCAATAAGTAAAGAACACCAGGGATGTTTCCTAAAGCAGCGTCTCCCTGAACAATAAAACTGGGCAAGTTTAAAGCTAATGGTGCATGATATTCATGAAGGAGTTTGCAGAGTGGGGAATTCAGCATGGCATTGGGGCAAAAGTCATCTTTTTTTTTTTTAGAAATATCATTAAATCATTTATTCAGTAACAACACTTAGCAGGTAACAGTAATAAGTGCTGTACATACTCATTTCCCATTTAGCCTGAATTAGGAGTTTAGCTACACAATGCTTTCCTAATATAAGTTTTTCCATGACCAGGGAAAACAGCATTTTAAATGGTCCATCTTCTTAAAGTTGAAGCGACTTTCTAAACAGGTATATAGAAAGGAAGTGGGAATAATTAAGCTTGGTTACTATGAAAAAGAAAACTAACACCACAATTATAGAAGAACATTAAAATAGGAAAATTATGAAACTATATATTAAAAAAGTATACATATATACACTATATCAAAATATCGTTTCTATTTTGGTAACTAAATTTTTGAGATTAAAAACAGAGTAGTTCAAGCATTTCTAAATATAAAAATTTCAGATCTATATTGATTAAAAACAAAATAATATCAGTTCTGTTGGAGTAACCATATATACATATATACACCAAGAAAAATACTTGCAACTCTGGAAACACAATTACTGAACAACTTCACATTTCTCAGTATTTTAATTGCTTAAATAGTCTACTTTTTTTTAAATCTTCTTTTACTAAAATAGGTGCACTTAATTTTAAACTCAAGTCAGTGTGTGTGTTTTTGTTTTTGTCTTTGGTTTTTTTTTTCTTTTTGCTTTTTGTAAAACACAGCATACTTATTTAAAATGGTAGGCATTAAGTTTGCACCAGCTAAAAAATAACATTTACATTGTCTAGATGTAGCCATTTTAAAAACATACAAATTCAATATATAGTAGGAAAATATGTAAAAAGAAACCACATAAGGAATTATACCCCATTAAAAAATATAAATGCACATCGGGGTGACTGGGTGGCTCAGTCAGTTAAGCAGTCTGACTCTTGATCTCAGCTCAGGTCTTGATATCAGGGTTGTGGGTTCAGGCCCCACATTGGGCTCCATGCTGGGCATCGATCCTACTTAAAAAAATAAAATAAAATAAAAATATATGATGCACCTTCTATTGATTTTTATAATTATTGAAAACTATTCTGATTTAAAAGTAGCTTCTATAAAATGTCAAAGTAATATGCATTGTTTGCTTTCCTAATATAATGAATAAGTAAGTATTTCTATTGCGGTTGAATAGTACTACTAATATTTATTAGCAAAAATGTAGTATTACATATGGAAAGGTAGGCATTGCCCTGTATTCAAGTTTTTGTTTTTGATTTCCATTAAAATGTTTTCTATAACTTATAAGGACAACACACACAAAAGTAAAAAGATGAGGTAAATATCTTACACTTTTAAGGAATTATTTGAAACTTAATATTCAGATATTCTCCATGCTTAAGCTCTAGAATGATGCTAAAAAGATCCTCCAAAACAAAACAAAACAAAAACAAACAGAAAGTCCTCTGTAATGAAAATGATATGACACATATCTGAACCACACAATGAATCGCAGGTTTCTTGGTCTTCTGAATAGGCAAATGATGTTCTTCCCTCTGATTACAGAGCAATCATGACTAAGTTTTGCCAAAATTTTTGCTTCGGTGTGGGTTTCCATGAGGCACCATGCTCCAGTTAAGAGCAACTAAAATGTCATTCAAAATTGCCATGCTATATAGCCCATGTGGAAAGAATGTCTGGTCAGTTTCTTGAATCTTACAGGTGAAAGAGAAGTAGGAGGAAATATTCCTGACTCAAAAGAGTCAAAATAAGTCACTTTCCAAGAAAATCGACAGCAAGAGAATCCTGCAGATAGAGACACTGCAAGTAGAGTCCAGAATCCTAGCAGCCCAGTATCTATGTCATCTTTATTCTTCCAAATTCTCAGCATGTTAACTCTTTTACGATCAGGTGGGCGATGTCGAGGAGGAAGGTGAGGAGGATGGCGAGCAGCAGGGACAGGAAATTGAGAGGCCATGGACAGGCCACCTCCTGGACTTGGCCACCCGCAACCACCCAGAAAATGCCACTGTGCTGGTCGAGCAGAACCAGAGACGCGTCCCTGTCCTGCTGGAGTAACGAGCCCTTCCTAGGCTCTGAGGACACCCTGGCTGAGAACTCCGCCTGTCGGCTGGGGGCCGCTTGGTCACATCCGTCATCGTCATCCACTTCACGCTCACCCCAACTGCCCCCCTGAGTGAAGGCAGAGAATGAGGCCAATGGAGCAAATGGGACAGCAGTGCGGAGGCATCTTCACAGGACAGCTAGGCACCTCCTGCTCCCCATGAAACGGGGGGGAAGAGGGGCAAAAGTCGCCTTAAAGTGACCGAGTCCAGGTCGAAGTCACCAGGGCTGGCAAAAGCCAGCATCTTTAATTCTTTGGCTTAGTTGGTCCAGTATGTGGGTGCCCAAAGTGTTTAGAGCTGGCAAAGATAACTCAAGAACGTTAGTCCAATCTCTACTTTTGAACCAGCAATGGAGTTTTACCCCTGATTTATTATCACTGATAGGATTAGGCTATCTCCTGACCTGACAGTGGCAAAAATTTAAATTTTTGCTGTTGTTGTTTTTGTTTGTTTCCTTAAAATCATTATCTACTGAGGTCAGTTCTTTTGCAATTTCAACATATCCCAGGAAGTTCTCCAAGAAATGTGCTTTGGGAAAGTAGCATAGATCCCAAGATGTCCGGGAGCCTAAAATGACTTTTTTTTTTAATAATTTTTTATTGTTATGTTAATCACCATACATTACATCATTAGTTCTTGATGTAGTGTTCCATGATTCATTGTTTGTGCATAACACCCAGGGCTCCACGCAGAGCGTGCCGTCCTTAATACCCATCACCAGGCTAACCCATCCCCCCACCCCCTCCCCTCTAGAACCCTCAGTTTGTTTCTCAGAGTCCATCATCTCTCATGGTTCGTCTCCCCCTCCGACTTACTCCCCTTCATTCTTCCCCTATCTTCTTCTTCTTTTTTTTTCTTAACATATATTGCATTATTTGTTTCAGAAGTACAGATATGTCTCATCTTTCTTCTTCTGGGGACCCCTAACTCTTTCTGCTTACAGAAGGGCATACAAAGAGAGACTGTTGGACCTGGGAGCTAGAAGATTTTGGTGACTTTTTAGAATAGTATCTACAGCATGATTGGTACAAACCATGCTACAGTAGGTTGAGGAGTGAGAAAAAGGAGAATGGCAGGAGAGAAATCAGACAGTAGCTTAAGGGACATTTAGGGGAGAGGTAGGAGAAAGAAAACGGTTTCAGACTTTTGTAAAAATATGCTGTAGAAGTTCTAAATTACATTTTTTAAAAAAGATTTATTCATTTATTTGAGAGAGAGAGAGCAAGAGCAGGAGGGGCAGAGGGAGAGAGAGAAAGAATCTCAAGCAAACTCCAAGCTCAGCGGGAAGCCCAGTGTAGGCCTGGATCCCAGGATCCTGAGATCATGACCTGAGGCCAAAACCAAGAGTCCCACACTTAACCAACTGGGCCACCCAGGCACCCCTCTTTTTTTTTTTTTGTAAGATTTATTTATTCATTTGAGAGAGAGAGCGCGCACATGGGCAAGCAGGAGGAGGGAGAGAGAATCCTCAAGCAGACCTCTGCTGAGCAGGGAGCCCACCCCGGGCTGGATACCAGGACTCTGAGACCATGACCTGAGCCAAAATCAAGAGCCAGCTGCTTAATTGACTCAGCCACTGGGTGTCCCTCTGTTACATTCTCAATTATTTTATTGAAAAAAAAAATAAAATAAACTAGTGAAATAAGGGTTTACACAGATTTATGCAAGCTGGGGCTCCTGGATGCTCAAAAGTGACCCACCCATGATAGTGTTACTGACCAAGCATCCTGTTGTCCGATGTGCAGCAAAACCTGAACACTGTTACCAGTTTCTGTGGCAGAGAAAAAGGGTTTTAATGCAGGGCACCAGGCAAGGAGATGGGAAAAAAAAAATTTCAAATCCACCTCCCTAAGGAAAGAGAAAGCTGAGAATTTATAGGAATTTTCAGGGTGGGGGAGGTATCTTGAGGATGGATGTAGGTGATTGGTGGTTGGGAAAAGGTGAGGTAAGGGGAAGGGAAGGTATCACTGCTTCTTGCAGGCGCCACCTAGTGACACGCTTGTACATCCCTCCCATGTATAAAAAATGAATGGCCTGCCAACTTGAGGAATGGACAGGAGGATCTCAGGGTGTGTCCTCATAGAGGCTACTTTCCTTCACCCTTATCCCTTCTGCACAACTGCAAGAATTCCTCCTGGTCTACTCCAGTTTTAGCTAGTCTCGTCGGTGGTCAGTACCACTTCTGCAAAACAGGCTCATAAATCAAGTTAGCCAGAGTTTCTTAAGGGTAGCATGATCAAACATTTGCTACCTTAACCTATCAGTTTCAGTAGTTCTGAAAATATTTCAGTTACTTTTCAACATCAGGATTATCTATGCCAATTCATGTATTTATCTGAGATAAACTTGGTAACTAAAATGTTAAAAACTATTTTTAAAGCCTTCAATCTAGCATAGGTAGGGATTATCTGTAGGAAAAAGATTATTTATAAGTGCAGAACATTTGGTAAGTAAAATCTTTAAACCGAAATTTTTCTTCTCCTGCACACTACTCCATTCCTAATCCATGTGGAATAGATTTTAGTCATCGGTGTACAAAAAGTTGAAAGGGACCAAGAATTTCTGTCCCCTTCAAGGGTCCTTCTAGCTGGACTGAGAATCAAATCGACATGAGACAGATTATCAGGAGAAAATTAAAATTTTTTAAAGGTATTTATTTATTTATTTGACAGAGAGAGACACAGCAAGAGAGGGAACACAAGCAGGGGGAGTAGGAGAGGGAGAAGCAGGCTTCCTGCTGAGCAGGGAGCCCGATGCGGGCCTCGATCCCAGGACCCTGGGATTAGGACCTGGGCCGAAGGCAGACGCTTAATGACTGAGCCACCCAGGCGCCCCAGGAGAAAATTAAATTTAATAGCCTATGTGGGGAATCAACGCAGACGTGGCAATTCTAAAGATAGTTAGGCAAAATGAAGTATATATGTCACCCTGAACTAAGGAAAGGGGGGTAGGGGTCTGAGACTTCAGAAGAAAGGAATGCAATTCACAGGACAATAAGCAGAAAAGCAAATGTTTGGTAATTAGATGCTTGCCCTGCCATACAGATGGGTCACTCAAATAAAATTGATTTAGGCTAATAACTCTCATTCTGGGAAAGACCTCTAATTTAGATTCTTCTATGTACTTAAGGGGCAAAAGTTTCTCTTGAAGTGGTAGGTTCTCCATTGCCTTCAGCTCAGAATAATCTTCATGCCAAAGAGGGCCATCTTGGGGTGGCCTGCCCTCAACTCCTCAGAGTCAAAGTAACAGTGCAAACTACTTGTCCCTAATTGCAAAGGGATTTATTGCTTAAAAAAAATAGACAAAATATTTTGTACAACAACAATACCATATCCAATAGAGACTTCATAAACGTACCTTTCTGTTCTGTCTACTCACTGTCAAATGATGGTTAATTCCCACAGTGCGGCCAATAGAGAAAAATCAGAGGCTAAAGTTCTGCTGTTTTGGCTGTGACCTAAGAATCTATAACACTTTGTTATTAGTTACTTATTGCTGCACAAACAATTAGCTCTAAATATGGTGGCTTAAAATGACAACATTTATTATCTCACACACTTTCTATGGGGCAGGAATTCGAAAGCAGTTTAGCTGGTTGGTTCTGGCTTGGGTTTTTCTTTATGAGGTTGCAGTTACATGCCAGCCAGGGTTGCAGTCATTTGAAGGCTTGACTAGGGCTGGAGGATCCTCTCCCTAGATGGTCCACTCACATGGCTGATAAATTGGTGCTGGAAATTGGCAGGAGGCTTTATTTAGTTCCTTACCCTAAAGACATCTCCATGGGACTATTAGAGTTTCCCCAATGCATGGTGACCACCTTTCCCAGAGTGAGGGATCCAAGAGAAAGAAGGCTTTGTGACCAGGGCTCAGAAGTTGCACTTTGTGGTTTCTACAGCATTCTATTGATATCATGGTCCAGTCCTATCCATTGTGACAGGGGAATACACAGGGGTGAGAATTCTAGGGATGAGGTTCACTGGGGAGCCATCCTGGAGCCTGGATCCCACATATTTATCATGGAGATGCCAATGTGTTACTTTGTGTGAGTCGGTTTTATAGTTCTTGCACAAAGACAGGGATTGATGCTCACATTAGCAGTGAGTCTTCTTTGCACTGGCTTATTCGCACATGCCTAGTAATTGCCGCTGTAACTTCTAGCAAGGGAGAAAGGTGCAGGGTTGGCTACTGTCTGGACTTCAGACAGCAGGAGGATTGGCTGCTGTCATTGCACAAAGCTGGTTAACCCCAGAGAACAGAGGACATGGGGAAGAGTTTCATTTTTAAGTATCATACCAATAAAAGGAGTGTTTATGGGGGAAAGTACATGCTGCTCTGATTTTTCGATGCTGCTCTTTCCATCATATCTCTGTGCTAAAAATTTGACTGATACAAAGGCCAACTTCCTTCAGCAAAGGGCAGGGTGAAGGTGTCATTCTAGGTTTTTAAAATGTGTATGTTTGCCTTAATGCCTGTATTTTAAATACTCAAAACATTTCTCCTTGATGACAATAGTGGTGAGAACCTAGGAAACAAGTGCTAAAGTGTTCACTCTTTTCTCTTGTTTTCCTAACATGCATGTATCATCTATTTGAGGATATGTGGAGATCATTTTCCACCTGCATTTAACAATTATATAAACATATATGTATTCTCTCTCTAGATGCTTATAAATTCCCACTTCGAAATACCTCTCGGACTGAACCAAAGAGAGAAATGATGAAACATATTTTAAAAAACATTCATTTTCAAGTGTGAAATAGATCTCATATTCTAGAGGCACCTCTCAGTAGTTACACACAAATCTAACTGAATGATTGAGGTCAGGCAATCCTACAACAAAAGTATTAATAGGCTTTTGGCCACATTGAAATTTGTGTTGTCCAGATGCTTTCAGGCATAATTCTGATGATGTTGAGATCTGATTCTGAATTGGCAATGTACTGCATTATTTTTTTAAGTTAGCAGCATTTAATTGATTTGAGAATTATTTCTATGTTTGATATTTGGAGGAGAATGACAAACACCTCTTGTCCAGAATAACATTTTAAGACAAATTTCACATGACAGAGTGTTCTGTGATGCCAAATGTTACTCTTAGCTATTTTCTACAAGAAAGCATAATTATGATATTTCCATCAGCAAAATTATTTTAGTTTTTTTAATAAAAGTTGGTTTGCTTTATGTCAATGCAGTTGAAAGATAGACTTTACTGATACATTGTGAAAAAATTCACTGTTTAGTGTTTCCACAGAGAAATTACCAAGTACAGCAATCTCAGTGAAGACTATTTTGGACAATAAGTTCAAAATACACCTATATACCTTTTTCAATAAACATTAATGTCATCATGATAATGGTTTATTTTATTTATTTATTTATTTTAAAAGATTTTATTTATTTATTTGACAGAGAGACACAGCGAGAGAGGGAACACAGCAGGGGGAGTGGGAGAGGGAGAAGCAAATTCCCCGTGGAGCAGGAAGCCAGATGTGGGGCTCGATCCTAGGACCCTGAGATCATGACCTGAGCCAAAGGCAGACACTTAATGACTGAGCCAACCAGGCGCCCCCATGATAATGGTTTATTAAGGATAAGGTTGTTTTTTTTTTTTTAATGATACTGTGGAAAGAGACTGAATTAAGACAGAAAAGCAAGAGTTCCAGTCCTAACTCTGTTGTGTATTACTGTGATCTTGAGTAAGTCCCTTAATATCTTTATTTTCAGTTCCATCAAGTGTGCCTGGGTTATAATCTACTGCGAGGATTAAATGAATGAATATATGAAATAATCCTGGTATAGATTCTAGAAATATTAGGTACTAAGAAAATATTCATGTCTATATTTACATTTTCTTTATTCTTTCCTCCTAGTTGCAAACTCTATTAAGTAACAGGTAAATCTAAGAAAATATGTTGCAAGAAGAAAAATCTTTTGTGTAATTTTGTACCAAGTAATTTCAGCCATGCAATTTTGCTAATGGATGTAGTTGGTTTAAGACTAAGGAGTATCTATAAATGAAAGTTTATTGTGTGTGATTTCTTGACAAATTTTATTGTTAAAATTCTTTATTTTAGGGAAAACCATTATGTAAAATATTGAATTTAAAGTAGGGGCCAAATGGTGGCCAGCATGATGATGATGATGATAATCAGAATGCCTTTACAAGGAACATGACATTTGCAATTCTCTTTAGCTCCCAGCATTTCCTGTTGTCTTAATGGCTGGCTTCCTTCCTTTATACTACCTGAATAGTTCTTGTAAATATTCATTTGTTGTCTGTGGTTTCAAGCATTCATTCTAAGGATTTATTATTAGGCAAGACAATTTCCCTCTCCTGAGTTATGAGTGGAATGTGGAAATTGCCTACCAGAGCATCAGCTACAATAATACAAACTCAGATACTTGTGCTCATCTACTGCTTTCAAAGGCCAAAGAAATAGCAGCAGTAACAAAAATAATAGCTGATTATATCAAAACAGAAAAGGGCAAAACAAATCAACTTCCCCCTAAATAGATAAAAATTATCTACTTTGTTCTTTAGTTTCAGAACGGTAACATACTTCCCTTCTGTAAATAGCATTGGGTCCAGCATAGCTTATTTTGTAACATGTCTATACCTAAGTCAGGAATCATAGACATCTTAGGATTCAACAGTTTCAATTCCAGATCCTCTGAAAACTGATAGAATTCTGTTGAATTCTTACTATCAGCTTTGGAGCTTGTATCTTCAACGACAGGGACAACTTTTCTTAAAAATGTTTTCTTTCCCTTTAATTTGAAAATAATGTGTTCCAAATGCTTTGATTTTTATTGCAATTATCATTACAAATTTAAGAAAAAGTAAATATTATCATAACCTATACCTAAGCAGGAACCTAAAATTCATGTTTTGTTCACTTGTTTTGCAAAATGGGCTTATATTACCTAATAATCTGATCATTGAATTTATAGCTAATATTTACCCAAGATTAGACATATCATAATTGGAGCATGTTCCAATAAAACTATGTTTGGCATTACATCTAGTCTCCTAGTGCTTCCCAGGATTTATTTTCACGCTTATTTTCCTGTACTTGTCCCCCCCCTTTATCTTCTTATGCTGACCTTCAACTAAGAAGATAGAGTATCGATAATAAAGTGAGGAGAATCCAGATGCCTCAGTAATATAAAGGGCATTAGATTCCTCCAACTTAAAAACAACTTTATGATTTGGGACCAAATGGGTAGGTTAGTTTATAAGTACTGACATATCGGGGCACCTGGCTGGCTCAGTGGGTAGAACACACAACTCTGGATTTTGGGTTGTGAGTTAAAGCCCCACACTGGGTTCAGAGCTTACGTAAAAAAAAATGAAAAAAAAAAGTGCTGACATGTTATCTAATCATCAGAGTTATGAAACATCAGGTACCAGAGCAGTTCTAGAGGTTCATTTCTGTTGACACTTTTAGGACACTGAGGAAAAAGTGTGATTGTCAGTTATTTCATTTTGTTACTTTTTTAAAAGACCGGCTGTTTGTTTGTTTGTTTGTTTTTCGGTGTAGCTAAGGAATCATTCTAAGTTTTCCCAACATGGCTCTCACATCAGGCAACCACTTCCAGATGTACTCTATCCTCTATTCTCCATTTATGTGATTTTTCCCCCCAAGATACTTCAGGTTTTCTTACCTCATTAAAAAGTAATAACATCCATATACAAACATGAAATAATGTCATTCCTTCATTTGCTCAAAACCTGTGTATTGAACATTCTTCTTTTTTTTTTTGTTAATGATTTTATTTGACAGAAAGAGATACAGCGAGAGAGAGAACACAAGCAGGGGGAGTGGGAGAGGGAGAAGCAGGCTTCCCATGGAGCAGGGAGCCCAATGAGGGGCTTAATCCCAGGACTCTGGGATCATGACCTGGGCCAAAGGCAGATGCTTAACGACTGAGCTACCCAGGTGCCCCGATTCTTCTGTTTTTTGGGACAGGCACTGGGGATGCAAAGTCTAATAAAATATGGTCCACAGACAACTAAATGTACAAGGGGAGAAGTTCTGATAATGATGTGTAAAGTGATATGGAGTTTCAGCGGGAGGGCATTCATGTCATCTGGGGTGGAAATTCTCAACTTCAGCTGCACATTAGAATCACCTGGGGAGGTGCTAAAAAATCCCTATGCCCAGGTGACATCCCCAACCAATTAAATCAGAATCTCTGAGGGTGGGTCCCAGGCCCCAGTTTTATTTTTAGAGCTTCCAAGTGATTCTAATGTGCAGCCAAGTTTGAGAACCATAGGTCTGGATATTCAGAGATGGGGTCCTAGAAGAGGTAAGACTTGAGTTTTATTTAGATATGAGTAAGGAAGGGGTTAAGGCATAGACAGGGGACTGCTGGCTGGGCTCTGAAACTATTCCTGGCAGGCGGAAGCCTAAGCCAAAGTGAATAAGAGATAAGGAAGCAGACCACCTGGTCTCGGATGGTTGGGAATATTTTTCTCTGGTGGCTACAGTATAATCATAGAAAATGGCTAAACCTCAAGGAATTAAGTCATTAAGGGTGTTATCAATAGTCCATGCTCAAACCAAGTTGGCACAAGAATTTCACGGCCACAAGCTTCCCAGTCAGTTCCCAATAAAAGACTGCCTCTAAAAGCCCTTAGTGGCAACCCACTTGGGACCCTCTCACTCTAGAGAGCTTCTCCTTTCCTTTCTGCTCTCGCCTTCACTTAATAAACTTTCACTTCATTTCACCCTTTTGTGTACACAAGATTCATTCTTCGACTCCGTGAGACAAGAACCCTGTAATCCTGTAACAGATGTATGAAGAGATTAGGGGATGCCATACTAGGGAGAGAGGGAGTCTTTTGAAGAGGCAAAGGATTATGAAATAACATGACAGGTTTAGGCAACTCATGAGTTACTCAGTACGGCAGAAAGAAAAACAGTGAATGAACTGTTCTAAGTAAGATAGGTAGAGAACTAATCATCAAAGACATTGACCTATTTATTTTCAACAGAAATGATTGTCATAGTCTGAGACAAACTGGGCATAAGAAACAAGGAATGAGTTCAGAAAGGAATAAAGATCTAAAGATTTAGAAGAATAAAGATAGGAGACTAGGGAGTGCATGGCTATGAGGAAGAAAGGAATAAACCAGGGTGGATAGGGTAGCACCCTCTGGAAGGAGCTAGTAGTTCAAATGATTGAAGGCAGAGGGGCTGCCTGAGGCAGGAAGGAAGAAAAAATTTTGATTATTGTAGGTCAGGATTGATATTCAATGTGGAAATCAGACAGGATTAATGTTTCTAGACAACTGTTTCCTCTTGTGTAATTTCATAGTGTGGATCAGGACGATAGTGCCTGGCCAAGGGGGTGGAAGGAACTAGGTAGGAGGTCCATGTCCTCTGTTACGTGGCCAGAGGGATCAGGACTCAACTATTTCAGGCATGGAGAATCAGAGGCCTGGTCTGAAGAGCAGATAGTGAGGTTGTTGTTTGATGCTTACTTTAATAACCAGGGATTGAAATCCTTCCTTTCTACACCTCTCTGCTGCTCCTTACTCTGCTTTCTCCTCCTATCTCCTGCACGTCAGTCTGAGTATGGAGAGGGACCACTGACCTATTTCTAAACCTCATTTATTATTGGGGAAGAAACTTCTTTTTTTATAAATATTTTATTTATTTATTTGAGACAGAGCATGAGAGAGCACACAAGCAGGGGGAGTGACAGGCAGAGGGAGAGGGAAAAGCAGACTCCTCACCGAGCAGGGAGCCCAATGAGGGACTCGATCCCAGAACCCTGGGATCATGACCTGAGCTGAAGGCAGACGCTTAACTGACTGAGCCACCCAAGCACCCCTGGGGAAGAAACTTCTAACATAGTGTTGACTAAACAAGACTTTCTCTGATTTGGGGAGTGGCTGTGTTTGAGCCTACAAAAAACATGCTATCATTATCCAAAGATGGAGGTATATGGAGATGGATAGTGACAGATTCTCACAAACCCATTTACTTCTTTTACAGGGTTCCATCATGAGAGCTCTGGTTTGCCTTTGCAGAAGGGCATCTGTCTAAGATGTAGTTTATAGCCTCAGAACAGAAATAATTAATAGACTATAGAGGGTTAAATAGAGCCCATACCCTCAGGTTGATTTGCATGGAACTAAATGGGCAGACTTGACTGATTAGCTACAGACAAGTATTAATAAATACACTAGCACTCAGAAAATAAGTATAAAGTTATACCAGCAAATTTAGGGCCTGCCTGTATCTGTAACCACATACCCTGCCCACCACTTGTTGCAATGGGCCCACTCTCTCTGCTTTTATTTGTGCCAACACTTCCACAAGTATACTGGATCCCACCCCGTTAAAAAATTTTGTCTCTACAATTAATCCTTTGGCTTCTTTATTAACAATTGCCTTTTCCCTGCTGGACCTTTACCACCAATGACCAACACATTGCCGTCTTTAAAATAACCCTCCCTGACCTCACATTCCCCTCCAGGTACCAGTCTTAGTTTTCTTATCTTCTTTATCTTAACTCATTTATTATCTCCATTATTCTTAGTCCTTTCAAGAAGGGCCAGCTCTATTCCCTCTTTCTACTTCTTTACCTCAACTTTCTCCTGAACACACTCCAATAGGACTTTCATCTTCTCTCTTCCCCTATAGTCACTCTTGTAAAGGTCATTAATAACTTTCAAATTGCCCAAGTTGATGGCCAAATCATAATTCTCATTTTACCTGACTTTATTAGCATCATTTGGCAACAACTAGTCCCCATATAAAGCTTGAACCCTCTCTTCTTTTGACTTAGGGTACTGTTCTTGGTTGGTTTTAACCCACACCTCACTGGCTGTATCTTCTCACTTACCTTGCTTTTATTTCCTTTTCTTAACTTCTCTATTGCCCCTCATTCCTTCTCAAGTTACACCCATTTGCTAGGTCATCTTATCCAGTCCAATGACTTTGATTTCCACCAATGGGCTGACTCATATTTTTATCCAGTCTTTCCCATGAGTTCTAGACTCATTTATCAAACTGTCTTTTTCAAAATCTCCATGTGAATCTTAAATAGATATGCTTCCAACAGAAATTCTTCATCTGCAACAGTTTCTTCCCCAGTGTTCCCTTACCCCAATACTTAAATCATAATTCTTGTAATTGATAGAATTTATGTTATGTTCTCTTGGCTACCTCTTTGATCTGTACTGTTTGCTACTCTTTCTCTTGACTCATTATACTAGCCATATTGATCTCCTTCCTATTTTTGAAAATATCAGGCACACTCCCACCCCAGGGCCTTTGCACTTTCTGCTCCCACTCCCCAGAATGTGTTTCCCTGAGATATTCCTGAGACTTACTCCCTTACTTCATTCAGGTCTCTGCTTAAATGTCCATCTTTTTAGAAAGCCTTTCTTGTTAACGCTAAAACTAAAAGCTTTTAAACATAATTCTGCATTCTATTTCTGTTTTATTTTTCTTTGAAAAACTTATCACTACCTGAGATTGTTATTTATCTGTTTACTTTTTGCCTGTGTTTCTTTTTTTTTTTTAAGTCTTTTTTTATTTAAATTCCAGTCAGTTAACATACAGTGTAATATTAGCTTCAGGCATCTTTCTTACTAAAAAAAAACTCTAAGAGGGCAGGGATTTTGTCTGTATTGTTCCCAGCTTCATTATTTGCATCTCGTATAGTGAGTAGCACACAGTAAGGAGTTTCATAAATATTTGTTGACTGCTGATCAAATGAGTGAAAGAGCTGTTTATGAAATGAGATTCTCCTAGATAAGAGTGATGAGGGTTGCTGGAGGGGAGAGGGGTGGGGGGATAGGGTAGCTGGGTGATGGACATTAAGGAGGGCATGTGATATAGAGCGCCTGGGTGGCTCAGTTGGTTAAGCGACTGCCTTCAGCTCAGGTCATGATCCTGGAGTCCCGGGATCGAGTTCCGCATTGGGCTCCCTGCTCGGCGGGGAGTCTGCTTCTCCTTCTGACCCTCCCCCCTCTCATGTTCTCTCTCTCTATCTCATTCTCTCTCTCAAATAAATAAATAAATAAATCTTTAAAAAAAAAAGGAGGGCATGTGATATAATGAGCACTGGATATTGTATAAGACTGATGAATCACTGACCTCTGAGACCTCTGAAACCAATAATACATTATATGTTAATTTAATTTAAATAAAAAATATGAAAAAAAGAATGAATCATTTTGTGTTAAAATGATCTGATATAGTTTCTTGATTATTAGAAAACTTTCTGGGGCACCTGGGTTGCTGAGTTGTTAAGCATCTGCCTTCAGCTCAGGTCATGATCCCAAGGTCCTGGGATCAAGCCCCGCATCGGGCTCCATGCTCTGCGGGAAGCCTGCTTCTCCCTTTCCCTCTCCCCCTGCTTGTGCTCTCTCTCTCATTGTGTCTCTCTCTGTCAGATAAATACATAAAATCTTAAAAAAAAGAAAACTTTTTAACTATGAGCAAACCATTATTTTTAGGCTTGCACCTAGAGTTGTATTTGATATGCCCTCATAAACAAATTTCCAAGCATTGTGGCAAATTGTTCTTTATCTTATTCTAATAATTAATCTGGTATTTGAACTCAAATAGGAAACATTAATTTCCCTTTGTTTTCTCAAAATTTGACTTTGTTATATACCCAACAGTTCTCCACTCCCTGCATTTTTCTATCATTCCTTTATCTTAATAATGATACATAAAATACAAAAGAGAAGGTAGAAGCAATCAGTTAGACTCTAGTGACACAATCTATGTTCTACATCAATGGATAGGTTTTAAATGGAACAAAGCGGGGCGCCTGGGTGGCTCAGTTGTTAAGCATCTGCCTTCGGCTCAGGTCATGATCCCAGGGTCCTGGGATGGAGCCCTGCATCGGGCTCTCTGCTCAGTGGGAAGCCTGCTTCTCCCTCTCCCACTCCCCACCTGCTTGTTCCCTCTCTTGCTGTGTCTCTCTCTATCAAATAAATAAAAAAATCTTTAAAAAATAATAAATAAATGGAACAGAGGATGAGCTGTATTTTTCCCAAACTGCCTAATTCATAGAGCTAATCTGAGAAAAATGATTTGGCACACAATTGTAAAGGTTAGCTGACAAAGCAGATCGTTGAAATGGTTTTTCTATCTTCCACATTAAGATGTCATTTTAAAAGTTAGTGTTATATATAATAAAATTCTGAGTTTGGAGACTTGTCTTTTTCATGAAAACCTGAAACCTGAGCCATTTATTTCAGCAGTTGTAAACATAAATCCCCATGGCTCATAATATGTTAGTAATCAGAAATGGCCCTTTGAGTAAGCATTTATGCATCAATAGCCTTTGAAAAATGTATCAATTCTGTGTTTTCTTTGATAAAGAGGAAAGGTGAGAAGGAGAACTAAAAACATGAAAATGAGTAAAACTTAGAAAATACTAAAAATATTTACAACAGTAAAACCACTTGTTATGTTGTGTTTACATTTCTATAGTTTGTATTTTCAGATTTATAAGGGTTCAATTTTATTTCCAAATTAAACAACAGACAATGAGTAATGTAATATAAAATTGATTTCATTCATCAACTTAACTGGGAAGTGTTAGAGATGCCACATTGATATATAGCATCTAATCAAAGGAAAAGCACCCAATTGCTGATTTCGATGGCTCGTATGATAATAAATCCTCAGTCCATGCTAGAATTCTGTGATGTTCCTAAGCAACAGTCGTCCTCCAGTGACTTCATTATGATCATGTTAATGTTTTTTTTTTTTCTCAAGGGTAGTTTGAGAAGCAAACTATAACTATTACGAGTACTGGAATTACAGGGAAAATCCCAAATACCATATTATTTTGATATTATAAATAGTTCTATGCATAACAACAAAGTATATGAGGTTTACAATGATATTTAGGGCTTGGGGTCTCTTTTGGTATAGTAATTCATGAGCTTTCTAACCTCACGCTGGGGACATATTTGTAATTTACTTCATTTCTTATAATTCATTTCAGGCTGGAAAGACTCTCAGGTTACACTTTCAAGGTTTCACAAGTGTAATGGCTTGTGATGTGTTTGTGATTCTGGTGATGACTTTAAATATTAAAACTGCAACTCTCATGATATTTACATGGGATCTGCCACTGACAGCTTAAGAGGGAATGGTAGTTGCCTGCTTATAAAAACACATTCTATAATTCAGTAGTTGATATCCATTTAAAAAATTCAACCTTAAAACATCTTAATGCCTATTCAAAGCTCTTTACTTTCTAGTGATGAAATGCACAAACTGTTAAATACAATTTAGTTTAAATACTGGCAAATAATGAGAGACTTTAGAAACATCAGAACTTCTATATCCAAGCGAGAAAGAAGTCTGTGTACTTCTTTCAGTGACTCTGCCGTTCAAAATATATTGTCCTCAACAAAGGAAATCCTCCTCCACCCTTTTTCTTTTTTTTTCTTTTTTTAAAGATTTTATTTATTTATTTGAGAGAGAGAGAATGAGAGAGAGAGCATGAAGGGGGGAGGGTCAGAGGGAGAAGCAGACTCCCTGCCGAGCAGGGAGCCCGATGCGGGACTCGATCCGGGGACTCCAGGATCATGACCTGAGCCGAAGGCAGTCAATTAACCAACTGAGTCACCCAGGCGCCCTCCACCCTTTTTCTTATGATAAAAACCACATAATATGAAATCTACCCTCTTACCAACTTTTTTAGTATATAGCACACTGTTGTTACTATAAGCATGGTGTTGTATAGCATATCTCTAGAACGTTTTCATCTTTCATGGCTGAAACTATTTACCAATTGAACAGTGTATTGGTTAGGATTCTTCAGAGAAACAGATGAGATGTATACATATTAATTAACTGTATATATCATAAAGAGATTTATTATAAGGAATTGCCTCAGGTGAGTATGGAGGCTGAGAAGTCTCAAGATCTGCAGTCAGCAAACTGGAGACCCAGGGGGGCAGATGTAGCTCTGGTCTGAGTCCAAAGGCTTGGAGAGTGAAATTTTTAATATTTTCTTCTTATGGATTTTGGGTAAGACAAGGCAGGAAATATATAATTACAGTAAGATTAAGTAATATTTGTCAATAATTCCTGAATAACATTTTTCAGTCTGTATGTTTGCTATTATTGATATTTAAAGTAAGTATACAATACCAGTTATGTATTAATTTCCACTTAGTATGGCTAATTTCTAGATGATCATAATGAGAAATTATTTTTTAAAATGAAATAATAGATGGCTAGGGAGAATAGAGAATCAAGTTTGTTAGAATGTATTTCTCTAGGATTGCCTGGGTGGCTCCGTCAGTTAAGCGTCTGCCTTCAATTCATGTCATGATCCCAGGGTCCTGGGATGGAGTCCTGCATCCAGCTCCTTGCTCAGTCGGGAGCCTGCTTCTCCCTCTCCCTCTGCTGCTCCCCCTGCTTGTGCTTGCTCTCTCTCTCTCTGACAAATAAATAAAATCTTCAAAAAAAAAAAAAAAGAATGGATTTCTCTTTCCAATTCTATTTCTTCCTTTTCTCCCCTACCCACCATAAATTATAGTTTTTAGTGATATTTGCCAACCCTTGGCATATTTAGTTTATATAACCTAATGTTGCTCAGGGGAAAAATATATTTACAGTGCCTGTCTGTAAGAAGACAAGAGTATTCTGTACATCAGACTTGTCCTGTAAGCTGTCCTAGAGCTTCAAGACCTCAAAGAATCTATGTCTTTACTTAAACATATTAACCAGCATGGATACTCATTAAATAGTAAGAGAAAGAGTCTACTTTTTAAGTGTAAAATGACAAATTAATTAAGTGACATAAGAAAAAGAAAAGAAAAAAAAGAAAAAGTTCTCCTTCCCTCTCTCACTGTCTCTCTTTCTGTCAAATACATAAATGAAATCTTAAAAAGAAAAGAAAAGAAAAAGGTCCCCAGAATTAGGAAGTGGTACTAATGGTTTTCTTCATGACTCTGGAAGTTTTAATCTGTAATATGGTAGTATGGCAGTATGGCAAAAAAAAAATATATATGTATATATATATATTTTTTTATTTGTTATTTGGTTGAAGATAATTTTATAGTTCAAACTGAAGGAAAATAAGGAAAGAGCTTAGAGATGTGGACTGAAATCTGAAAAAAAAGACTAGAGTGAAAGTTCTAGAGAATAATCAGTAATTGAAATACTTAAGGAACGCTTCCCTGCACTAATTTGCATATATGCATATGCATGTGTGTATATATTTGGGTGTATGTAACTTCCTACATTTGTAAGAATGTACTTTTACTTTTCTCTGTTATTATGTTCATACTAGGTGGTAAATAATAGACGTGCATTTTATTTTAATTATTCATCAGTTTGTTTATTAATGAAATAACAAGTAGGATCTGATCCTAATTAGCACTATCAAGCAGTTCTCCAGCATCAGAGCTTCAACCAATTCATTTTTTTGCTCTTGTTCTCAAATTCATGCTTTCTATTTACTTTGTTGTTCAGAGAAGAAAGAAAGGAGCTAAGTTTTTCTTTGAGCACATACTATTGGTCATACATCGTGCTAGAAGTTTACATACAAACCATCTGATTCTTATATCTTGCTAGATAGCGTTAAACTCAGGTCTGCCTGACTTCCAGCCCATGCACTGTTTGACTATTCATAGTCTTTCTTGTTAAGTGTCACAGAACTCAAGATAGCTGATATTTAACAATACAGTTGACCCTTGAACAACACAGGTTTGAAGCACACAGACCCACTTATGTGTGGGATTTTTTTAGATAAAGTACAGTACTGTATATGTATTTTCTCTTCCTTATGATTTTCTTCTTTTTTTTTAAAGATTTTATTTATTTATTTAATTGACAGAGAAAGAGAGAGAGAGAGACAGTGAGAGAGGGAACACAAGCAGGGGGAGTGGGAGAGGGAGAAGCAGGCTTCCCACTGAGCAGGGAGCCTGATGTGGGGCTCGATCCCAGGACCCTGGGATCATGACCTGAGCCGAAGGCAGACGCTTAATGACTGAGCCACCCAGGCGCCCCTCTTTCTTATGATTTTCTTAATAACAGTGTCTTTTCTCTAGCTTAGTGTATTGTAAGAATACAGCATATAATACATAAAACACACACATTATGCGTTGACTGTTTATGTTATTAGTAAGGTGATTCAAAAGTTATACATGGATTTTGGGGGTGCCTGACTGGCTCAGTGGGTAGAGCATGTGACTACCGATCTCAGGGTCGTGAGTTCAAGCCTATTGGGAGTGAGCCTACTAAAAAAAAAAAAAAAGGTATACTTGGGTTTTTGACTATGTAGGGTGTTGGCATACCTAACCCCTAAGATTTTGAAGGGTCAACTATATTAAGCAGAAAATCCTTTTGCTCTTAGAAAGCATCTTTCTTTCAGTTGCCAAAATAGTATCATAAAACCCCTTGTATTGCTTTATACTTTTGTTTAAAATTCTCTAGCTCCACATTTCCTTCTTTGTGTAATGTCAGGAGTCTTTTATTTTTTAAAGATTTTATTTATTTAATTAACAGAGAGAGAGAGAGGGAACACAAGCAGGGAGAGTGGGAGAGGGAGAAGCAGGCTTCCCCCTGAGCAGGGAGCCCGATGCGGGGCTCGATCCCAGGACTCTGGGATCATGACCTGAGCAGAAGGCAGATGCTTTAACCAACTGAGCCACCCAGACGCCCCATAACATCAGGAGTCTTAAAGTCAGATTCCTCTCTGCATTTGCGGATTCTTCTGTATACCCACACCCACTTTGGGTCCTGTCAAATTTACTTTAGTTCTCTGAACCTGCCTGGGTTCTTTTCTATTTCCCCGTTACACATTTGCTCTGCCTGTAATGCTTTTATTCCTTAATCCAATGACAAATTTCCACCCTTCTGTATTAGTCTGGGTCTCCAGAGAAGCAGAACCAATATAAGGTCTACATGTAAGATTTATTGTAAGAATTGGCTTACATGATTATGGAGGCTGAGAAGTCCCAGGATCTATAGTTAGCAAGCTGGAAACCCAGGAGAGCTGAGGGTATAGTTCTAGTCTGAGTTGAAAGAACTGAGAATCTGGAGAACTAATGGTGCAAATTCTAGTCCGGGTCCCAAAATAGGAGAAAACTGATGTCCCAGCTCAAAGACAGGCAGAGAAAGCAAATTCTCTGTAACTCCACTTTTTTGTTCTATTCAGGCGGGAAGCAATCTACTTTAAGTAGTCTATGGATTGAAATGTTAATCTCATCCACAAACACCCTTACAGACAGGCCCAGAATAATGTTTAACCAAATATCTGGGCTCCCTTGGGCCAGTTAAATTGACATTAACATTAACCATCACACCTTCCTTTACATTCGACATTTAAGGGCCATCTATGCTTTTAAAACTTTCCTGAGCATTCTGGGCTGAGTTAATTGTTTCCCTTGGCGTGTATGGCAGAGATCACTAGCTGTTCATCCACTCTTCTTTTCCTGCTGGGCACAGTTAGACCACATTACCCAAACCCCTTTTTGCTTTGGTGTGGCCATGTAGCCTTACTTAAATTTTTCTCACACAATCTGCTCTTCTTTCTTCTCCTGTCTGTTAGCTGTTTCCTTATACTGACAAGGAACACATTTGTTACTCTTCCGCCCCGCCTCAGCCCTACTGTCCTATTGGTTACATTTTATGTGAGAAATAAATTTTATTGTATTAAGCCACTGATTTGGGGATTTATCTTTTACAACAGCAAATGTTACCCAATACACACATTGTAACAGATGTTCTTAATGTCCCTTCCCATATTGTTACAATAGCTTTGAGCTACTGCTTCTGTGGTAGGGAGTTTCTGGCACACTGACCAGTTTGCATCTTAAGCACCTGAATTTCTTTGCTTCACTATCTGAAGGTTTTCTTTGGCACCTTAGAAGCTTGCCATGCACTGTGGCAACCTGGAAGAGTGGGAGAAAGCCTCAGCCAATAGGAGGCAGAAGTCAGTGGATCATATGCTTCAACCTTCCCATACATGAGTGGGACAATTGTGAAGCATGTTTTACATGGTTCTCAGAGGGCCCACAGTGGGATTAGTCCCAGAGCCCATTTGGTAACCTGCTTTTTAATACCTTCTCATTTCTCCTTTCCTCAACCCCTGGTAACCACTATTCTACTCTCTGCCCCATTAATTTGAGCATTTTAGTTTTCTCATAAATTTGGAAACATGCAGTATTTGTTCTGTCACTGGCTTATTTCACTTAGCATAATGTCCTCCAGCTTTATGCATGGTGTTGCAAATGGCAGGATTTCCTCCCCCTCCTCCTCCCCCTCCCCCTCCCCCTCCTCCTCCTCCTTCTTCTTCAAGGCTGAGTAATATTCCATACATTTTCTTAATCTATTCATCCATTGGTGGACACTTAGGTTGTTTCCATGTCTTGGTTGTTGTAAATAATGCTGCAATGAACATATGGGTGCAGATATCACTTCAAGACAGTGATTTTATCTGCAGATATATATTCAGAAGTGCGATTACTGGATCAAATGGTAGTTCTATTTTTAATTTTTTTTAAGATTTTATTTTTTTAAAGTAATCTCTACCCCCAACATGGGGTACCAACCCCAAGACCAAGGGTCGCATGTTCTATAGACTGCGCCAGCCAGGCACCCCTCTATTTTTAATTTTTTAGGAACTTCATAGATCTCCGTTTCTTTAGGGTCAGTTGTTGGAGCTTTGTTTCCTTTGGTCGTATCATCTTTACTTAATTCTTTCCGATCTTTGTATCTTTGAGTCGGTATCTGTGCACTTGAGTAAGCAGTCTCTTCCAGACTTTACAGGGAAAGGCCTTCACCAGTTAGCTCAGTCTGGGGTACTGGACAAGTCAGCTAGTAGTTTCTGGGGACAGGTGGGGCTGCTATAGGAGTTTCTTGTTGGGTGAGGTAGCTGCCTGTGCTGAGGCTGGCTGGGCTCTGCCTTCAAGTAAGACTGCTGGGTTGGCTCCCTGCTCACGCAGGGCAGCTGGCCACACTCTGTGGTGAGTTTGGGGCCACTAGCTGCCCTCCCCAATCTCCTCTGGTCTGGTGAGGTTGCGGGCTACGTTCCCAAGCAGGGCAGTGCCATTAATGCATTGCGCGATTGTGCAGGGCTTGCTGGCTGGGTGCCGCCGTCACTCCTGGTTGCGTGAGCCTCAGGCTGTATTCTGATTGGATGGTGCCACCCACAGGATTCTGGGTTCAGGCGGCCGCCGGTCGGGTTTCGCAGTCGGACCGGGGTCTCAGGCCGTGCTGTATGATCTGGCCGTGACTCAAACTGCATCCTGAAGTTGTTCAGGACCACAGGTCAGGCTTCCAGAGCAGGTAGGCGGTTGCCTCTGCTCCTCTAGGGGGTGAAGTTGCTGGCCCGGCTCCCTGGTGTAGAGGGGCCTTCAGCTGTGTCCCGCAGTTGGGGGTGGGGCTGTGCTCCGTTGCCTGGCCGGGTGGTGTCCTGGCTTCCTTGTTGGGTGTGGCTGCAGACCGTGCTCTGCCACTGGGCATGGTCACTGGCTGGGCTCTTTGTGTGGGCGAGGCCACAGGCTGCATTGTGCCGTGGGGCAGGGTCCAGTGCCAGGCAGCGCTGCAGAGTGCAGTTGTGGGCAGGGCGCCGCTGCTGTTCGGGGTCCCTGGTTCTGTGGCCCTGGAAGCTATGTTCAACAGCTGGGCATGGCTGCTGGCTTGGCTCTCTGCCAGGAAGATAGGCTGTGTTCCACAACAGCTGGCTGTCTGTGGCCAGACTTCCGGAGGGATAGACTAGAGGCTGTGTCGAGCAGTTGGGCAGGACTGTGAATTTGCAATGTGGTAAAAGTGTAGTTGCTCCTCTTACCCTTCCTTTTCAGTTTTGGGGTCCAGGGGGTTGCTTCGGCTTTATCCACCGGGTTCTGGAATTTTCACGTTGGTGCCTTCTCTATGGATAGTTGTTAGTTGGTCTTATGAGGGGGACTGAAGTCAGAATGAGCTAAGTTGCCATATTGATGACGTCCCAGGGACAGAGTTGTGGATTCAAATACTGCATCAGTGGTTTAGTAGCTGTATGATCGGGGTCAGTTACTTAACCCCTCAGGCTCAATTTAAAATGGGGATATTTAAAATGAGGATAATAAAGCTACCTTAGAGACTGTGATGAGATGACAGTGTCTGTTGGACGTGGCTCCCAGTAAATCATAGCTTCCAAAGACAGTTGTGTTTAAATTTGAATGACTATCAATGGGAAGAGAAAAAGTTTAGCTATTTAAAAAGTTTTCATTTTGCAGATAAAATTTTACCATTCAGAGAGACAGAGGAACTTGCTCAGGTTTCATTCTCACAACACTTGTAACTGTGATATAGATGTGAGAAGTTGAAAGCTTTATGTTTCTGAACTGGAAGCCCCTAAGGGAGGCAGGCAAGGAAGGAAAAACTCACATTTAAAGAACAAGGGAGAAATGTTTGGTTGCATGGTCATTTCTCTAAAGATGATTCCATCAACCACTGCATGGCAGTGACTATGGTTCTCGACCTTTCTTTTGTTCATGGAGCCCTTTGGGCCAGGCTTGAAAATGCTTAGATGGAGTGAACCTGAGGAAAAGAAAGTAACGTCAGGTTAGGCTAGATGTGGGCCTGGAAACAGGTCATCTAGGATTCTGTAGATCAATATAATCTTTGGGCCATTGAAAAAAAAATTTTTTTTAAGATTTTTAAAAATTTATTTGTTTGACAGAGAGACAGGGGTGGGGAGTGCACAAGCAGGGGTAGCGGCAGGCAGAGGGAGAGGTAGCAGGCTCCCCACCAAGCGAGGAGCCCAGATGCGGGACTCCATCCCAGGACCCCAGGATCATGACCTGAGCTGAAGGGAGATGCTCAACCGGCTGAGCCACCCAGGCGCCCCTGAAAATTTTTGAGCATGAATGAAAGTTTGTAATTCAGCCAACACTATGTGTCGATGATAATGATGTGATTCTGGAAGTGAGGAAATTGTGCTGGCATCTTCTCCTGGCCCAGAGTCCAGAGTGGTCACTCCCACTCACTCTCCCACCTGTGTTCTGGAAGATTCCTTCTCTGGCCTTTGCACTAAATGATAAACATCTTTCTTTGCTTGCTTGCTTGCTTGCTTTCTTCCTTCCTTCCTTCCTTTCTTCCTTCCTTCCTTTTTCTCCTCTCCTCTCCTCTCCTCTCCTCTCCTCCCCTCCCCTCCCCTCCCCTCCCCTCCCCTCCCCTTTCTTGACAGGAAGGGCAAAGAGAGAATCTTAAGCAGGCTCCATGCCCAGCACGGAGCCCGATGTGGGGCTTGGTCTCACGACCTTGAGATCATGACCTGAGCCAAAATTAAGAGTCAGCCCCTTAATGGACTGAGCCACCCAGGCGCCCCAACACATTTCATTTTTGAGCTTTTACAAGCCTGAGGAAATACTACCAGATGTTCTGTTATAGCTGAAAAGACTGGTGGAGTTTTGTTCAGTTTCTTAGGGTCAGCAATCCTGGAACAGCTCAGCTGAGTGTTTCTTGCTTAGGATCTTTCATGAGGCTGCATTCAAGATGGTGGTGGGGGTTGCAGTCTGAAGGCATGGCTGGGGTTGGTGCATCTGCTTCCAAGAATACTCCCTCATATGGTTGTTGTCAGGAGGCCTTAATTCCTCGCCAAATAGGCCTTTCCACAGGGTTTCTTACAACATAGTAGTAGGACCTCCCACAGAGCAAGCACATGAGCAAGTGAGAGGGAGGTGGTGGAAGTTTTTAAAAGACATTTTCTCTTTCATTCTGCCTTTTTGCAGAATGGTTTGCATATGCTTCTCACTAGCTCCTTGATCCCCAAGAAAGCACCAGATTCGTATTACCAGATTGGAACTCCTTTTTTGTCATACAGAAGGTATTGCAGATGCTTCATCCAGCCTGTGGGTGGCTTGACTCACCCGTAGTCAACAGACTGTCCTTACCCTCTTCCTCCACTTCCCAGTGTCACATAAGCCAGAGGTTCAGTCAGTGGTTGAAAGCAGATTTGAGGAATAAGAGAGTCTCATTTAAGTCTCTGTCTTCCATGGAATTTTGCCTTTGCTACCCCACTTGGTGTTAAGTTCTGATGCACCCATGCTTATGCATTAGCAATTCTGTTTGTTTGGAAAGCTCTTTTCCAGAATTTCATATGACTTTTTTGCTTTACCTCTTTAGAGAAGTCATTCATGACTGACCCATTTAAGGAAAAATGCTGTTATTGTTCTGTATCTCCCACGAAAGTGTAAATTCTGTGAGACAGGGACTTTGTTGGGTTTGGGCTTGTATACAGTTCTATTGCCCAATGCAATGCAGGGAAACTGGTATGTAATATGTACTCAGTAAATATTTTTAAAGATAAATAGATGAATAAAATTATGGCATTATATGTAGTAAGGTTGTATATACTTGAAAAGGGAGAAAGGAAGAAGAAAGGAAATTAACATCAATTGACAAACGATTATGTGCCCGTTCCCTGTACTAGATACCTTGAATACATTATCATACTTAATCTTCACATATCTATGAGGCCAAGATCAAAATCATACCACTAATTAGTGACAGAGATAGGTTTTAAGGTCTCAGTATACTGAATTTTTATTTTTTTATTTTTTATTATGTTATGTTAATCACCATACATTACATCATTAGTTTTTGATGTAGTGTTCCATGATTCATTGTTTGCGTATAACACCCAGTGCTCCATTCGGTACATGCCCTCTTTAATACTCATCACCAGGCTAACCCATCCTCCCACACAGTATACTGAATTTATATATCAAATAGTTTTAAGTACATGAGGATTACTGACTATATAAAGTAAGGAAGCAATAAATTCTGTTGTGTTGTAAATAATATTTTATGGACTATAATTGCAAGCTGTAAACATGAACTATTTTGTGGTTTTCAATATTCCACTACCAACAAATAGGATCTTGGAAATGTAGATGATAAGTGAAGTCTATGCTGGGATAACTCTTTGCCTTCAGTCTGTTTTTTTTGTACAGAGCTAATCATGAGAACCACAAACAGCCGTTGGGGCTGAAAACTTCTTTTGATCAAGTGAATTACTGTTGTCTTGAATTTACTTTCTTTGCAATAAGTGAAGGAATGGATTAGATATCCCATCTTCTAAATAGCCATCAAAAATCCTGGTAGGATTCCCATTTTTCTCCGAGCATTAAGTCTTTAAAATTGCAAATGCTTAAGTGTTTAGGGTTTTTAGTAATATACTTTCTTGGAAAATATATCGAAATGAAGTTGTCAGAGATTCCTTAAATCACTGCTGAGCAAATAATCCTCCAAGGCTGTCAGGCCTAAGGGGATTTTTATTCAGCTTAGGGGTTATTTTGTTGACAAGGAGCTTACTAAACACTGAATAGAAGAAAGCCCATTTATGAGAAATGGGCCGGTTGGTGCATCAAATCAGTGGTTAATCTAAACCTGGCAGAGAAACACATTCAATGTGTCAGCTTAGTAGAATGCACATGGGTCATACATTTTCTTTTCATTTGCTCCAATCACAAACCAATTTAACTTTGTGGGTTGTGTGCTAAAAAGCTGATCCATGGATGCATGAAGAGAAATTGAGAAATAGCGTGCAGAAAATTTAGATTATATAATCTATTTAGGGAAATACTTAAATATAGCAAATTGTAATCAAGTCTCCTGCACTGCTTTAGCAATGTGAGTATAGGTTAGTTTTTATGAAAAATTATGAAAAGTTCAAATGTGTACTGTTTTCAGCAATCTGAAAGAATAATTATTGAATTTGAAATTTAAGAAATTTTGTAAGAAATTGAGAATATGATAAATCTGAAATCATAATTGGATTTCTTGGAAAGGCAACACATATCTCATTCAAGCATTATGCCCTTGATGAACATGAAGAACATGGAGAAATCTTGGCCTTGAGTGGGGCAAGCATGAGGACAGAATTGAGGAGTCTGGATTTCCAGCCCTGGTTTTCTGGAACTATCGTGATTTGACCTGGATTAACTCACTTCATTTTCCAGGATTCAGTCTCTTTCTCTGTGACTGAAGATTTACACCAGATCTACAGTTCTACTTTTTAGGTTTCAGAACTTTCTTTAAAATATTTATTAAACCATTATGTCTAAGCCTGAAATAGGAAACAACAACAACAACAACAACAACAACAACAACAACAAAATAGGGCTGCTTTGGTTGGGGCTGTGACAGGGTGGTAACTGAGCACTTACATTTTCCTGGTCCTAACTCATGCTCCCATTGCCCATGAGAGTTTCCAGAGAAGACAATGGAACTATTTTATTTTTGGTAGGTAGTCCTTATCTTCTTTCCAGTTCTAATGCTTTGAGGTGTTTTTAAATAATGACAAACTCCCTTTGGATCAAAATTCCATTTTGAATTATGTAAAATGATTTCTTTAGTCAACAAATATTTATTGAGCTACTAGTATATACCAGGCATTATTTAGGTTTTGGAATAAGTGAATGAACAAACAAGCAAGCAAAGAAATATTTTTTCACTCATGGTGCCTATATTTAGTGAGGAATGACACAATAGAAAAATAAATATGTTGTATGCCAAAAGATAAGTATGTGAAGGGGCTGGAGCTTCTGGGATGGGGAGTCTGTATTGTTATTTTGTGCAGGATGGTCAGGAAAGTCCTCACTGAAGAGGGAACCACAGAATGCAGAGATTCTGAGGTAGGGGCATGCTTGGCATGTCCATAAACAAGCAAAGGGACCCATGTGGCTTGAACTGGGCAAAAGGAAGAGTGGTAGAAGGATGATATTACAGAGGTCTTTGGGAGAGGGAGAGTGGAGAGATGGTGCAAAGTCATGTAGGACTTCTCGGCCACTGTAAGGGCTTTAGATTTCAGTACAAATGAGGTAGGCAGTCATGGGGGTTTTGAGCGAAGAAGTAATATTATATAACTTATGTTATAAAATGGCTTGCCCTGGCTTTTGTGTGGAGAGATAACTTTATTTTTTTACTTAAAATTTTTTTCTTTTTAATTTTTTAATTTAAATTGGATTAGCCAACATGTAGTACATCATTAGTTTCAGATGTAGTGTTCAATAATTTATCAGCTGCATATAACACCCAGTGCTCATCACATCGCGTGCCCTCCTTAATGCCCATCACCCAGTTACCCCATCCCCCACCCACCTTCTCTCCAGCAACCCTCAGTTTGTTTCCTATAGTTAAGAGTCTCTCATGGTTTTTCTCCCTCCCTGATGACTTCCCATTCAGTTTTCCCTCCCTTACCCTATGATCCTCTGCCCTGTTTCTTATATTCCACATATGAGTGAAATCATATTATAATTGTCTTTCTCTGTTTGACTTATTTTGCCCAGCATAATACCCTTCAGTTCCATCCATGTCAATGTAAATGGTAAGTATTCATTCTTCATAATGGCTGGGTAATATTTCATTATATATATATATGCACACACACATACACACACACCACGTCTTCTTTATCCATTCATCTCTTGATGGACTTCTCGGGCTCTTTCCATAGTTTGGCTATTGTGAACATTGCTGCTATGAATATTGGGGTGCAGGTGCCCCTTCGGATCACTACATTTGTATCTTTGGGGTAAATACCTACTAGTGCAATTGCTGGGTCAGAGGGTAGCTCTATTTTTAACTTTTTGAGGAACCTCTATACTGTTTTCCAGAGTGGCTGTACCTGTTTGCATTCCCACCAACAGTATAAGAGGGCTCGCATCTTTGTGAACATTTGTTGTTTCCTGTCTTGTTAATTTTGGCCATTTTGGTGTAAGGTGGTATCTCATTGTGGTTTTGAGTTGTATTTCCCTGACGCCAAGTGATGTTGAGCATTTTTTTCATGTGTCTATTGGCCATTTGTATGTCTTCTTTGGAGAAATGTCTGTTCATGTCTTCCACCCATTAATTGACTGGATTATTTGTTCTTTGGGTGTTGAGTTTGGTAAGTTCTTTATAGATCTTGGATACTAGCCCTTTATTTGATACATCATTTGCAATTATCTTCTCCCCTTCCATTGGTTGCCTTTTAGTTTTGTTGTTTCCTTTGTGCAGAAGCTTTTTATCTTGACGAAGTTCCAATAGTTCATTTTTGTTTTTGTTTCCCTTGCTTTTGGAGACCTGTCTAGCAAGAAGTGGCTGTGGGTGTGGTCACAGAGGTTGCTGCCTGTGTTCTCTAGGATTTTGATGGTTTCCTGTCTCACATTTAGGTCTTTCATCTATTTTGAGTTTATCTTTGTGTATGGTGTACGAAAAAGGTCCAGTTTCATTCTTCTGCACGTGGCTATCCACTTTTCCCAGCACAATTTATTGAAGAGACTGTCTTTTTTCCACTGGATATTCTTTGTGAAAGATTACTTGACCATAGAGTTGAGGGTCCATTTCTGGGGTCTCTGTTCTGTTCCATTGATTCATGTGTCTGTTTTTGTGCCAGTACCATACTGTTTTGATGATTACAGCTTTGTAATATAGCTTGAAGTCTGGCATTGTGATGCTACCAGGTTTGGTTTTCTTTTTTGACATTATTTTAGAAAAAAACAAAACAGAACAAAACAAAACATTACTTTGGCTATTCAGGGTCTTCCTGGTTCTGTACAAATTTTAGGATTATTTGTTCCAGCTCTGTGAAAAATGTTGATGGTATTTTGATAGGGATTGCATTGAATGTGTAGATTGCTCTGGGTGGCACAGACATTTTAACAATATTCTTCCAATCTCTGAGCATGGAATGTTTTTCCATTTCTTTGTGTCTTCCTTAATTTCTTACATAAATGTTCTGTAGTTTTTAGAGTCCAGGTCCTTTACCTCTTCGGTTAGGTTTATTCCTAGGTATCTTATGGTTTTTGGTGCAGTCATAAATGGGATTGACTCCTTAATTTCTCTTTCTTCTGTCTCATTGTTAGTGTATAGAAATGCAACTCATTTCTGTGCATTGGTTTTATATCCTGCCATGTTGCTGAATTGCTCTATGAGTTCTAGCAATTTTGGGATGGAGTCTTTTGGGTTTTCCATATAAAGTGTCATGTCATCTGTGTAGAGTGAGAGTTTGACTTTTCTGACAATTTGAATGCCAATTTATTTCTTTTTGTTGTCTGTTAGCTGAGGCTAGGACTTCTAGTACTGTGTTGAACAACAGTGATGAGAGTGGGTATCCCTGTGGTGTTCCTGACCTTAGGGAAAAAGCCCTCAGTTTTTCCCTATTGAGAATGATATTTGCTGTGGGCTTTTCATATATGGCTTTCATGATATTGAGGCATGTTCCTTCTATCCCTACACTGTGGAGAGTTTTAATCAAGAAAGGATGCTGTACTTTGTCAAATGCTTTTTCTGCATTAATTGAGAGGATCATATGGTTCTTGTCCAGCAATAAATCCCACTAGGTTGTGGTGAATAATCCTTTTATTGTACTGTTGGATCCTATTGGTTAGTATCTTGGTGACAATTTTTGCATCCATGTTCATCAGGGATATTGGTCTGTAATTCTCCTTTTTTGGTGCAGTCTTGGTCTGGTTTTGGGATCAAGGTAATGCTGGCCTCATAGAACGAGTTTGGAAGTTTTCCTTCCATTTCTATTTTTTGAAACAGGTTCAGTAGACTAAGTATTATTTCTTCTTTAAATGTTTGGCAGAATTCCCCTGGGAAGCTCTCTGGCCCTGGACTCTTGTTTGTTGGGAGATTTTTGATTACTGCTTCAATTTCCTTTCTGGTTATGGGTCTCAGATTTTCTATTTCTTCCTGTTTCAGTTTTGGTAGTTTATAAGTTTCCAGGAATGCATCCATTTCTTCCAGATTGCTTAATTTGTTGGCATATAGTTGCTCATAGTATGTTCTTAAAAATTGTTTGTATTTCCTTGGTGTTGGTTGTGATTTCTCTTTCATTCATGATTTTATTTATTTGGACCCTTTCTCTGTTTTGATGAGTCTGGCTAGGGATTTATCGATCATATTAACTCTTTCAAAGAGTCAGCTTCTAGTTTTGCTGATCTGTTCTACTGTACTTCTGGTTTCTATTTCATTGATTTCTGCTCTAATCTTTATTATTTCTCTTCTGCTTGGTTTAGGCTTTATTTGCTGTTATCTTTCTGCAGCTCCTTTAGGTGTAAGGTTAGCTTGTGCATTTGAGATTTTTCTAATTTTTTTGAGAGGGGCTTATATTGCAATGTACTTCCCTCTTAGGACCATCTTTGCTGAATCCCAAAGGTTTTGAACAGTTGTGTTTTCATTTTCATTAGTTTCCATAAAATTATTCTTTAATTTCCTGGTTGACCCATTCATTCTTCAGTAGGATGCTCTTTAACCTCCAAGTGTTTTAAGATTCTTCCAAATTTCCTCTTGTGATTGAGTTCAAATTTCAAAGCATTGTGGTCTGAAAATATGCAGGGAATAATCCCAGTCTTTTGGTGTTGGCTGAAACCTGATTTGTGACCCAGTATGTGACCTATTTTGGAGAAAGTTCCATGTGCACTCGAGAAGAATGTGTATTTTGTTGTTTTAGGATGGAGTGCTCTGTATATATCTGTGAAGTCCATCTGGTCCAGTGTGTCATTCAAAGTTCTTGTTTCCTTGTTGATCTTCTGCTTAGATGATCTGTCCTTTGCTGTGAATTGGGTGTTGAAGTTCCCTACTATTATTGTATTATTATCAATGTGTTTCTTTAATTTGGTTATTAATGGTTGATATAATTGGCTGCTCCCAAATTAAGAGCATAAATATTTATAATTGTTAGAGCTTCTTGTTGGGTAGACCCTTTAAGAATGATATAGTCTTAATCTTAATACATCTCTTAATACAGTCTTTGGTTTAAAATCTAATTTGTCTGATATGAGGATTGCTACCCCAGCTTTCTTTTGAGGTCTGTCAGCATGATAAATGGTTCTTCACCCCCTCACTTTCAGTCTGAATGTGTCTTTAGGTCTAAAATGAGTCTCTTGTAGCTAGCATATGGATGGGTCTTGCTTTTTTATATAATCTGATATCCTGTGTCTTTTTTTTTTTTAAGATTTTATTTATTTATTTGAGAGAGAGAGAATGAGAGCCAGAGAGCATGAGAGGGAAGAGGGTCAGAGGGAGAAGCAGACTCCCTGCCGAGCAGGGAGCCCGATGTGGGACTCGATCCCGGGACTCCAGGATCATGACCTGAGCCGAAGGCAGTCGCTTAACCAACTGAGCCACCCAGGCGCCCTATCCTGTGTCTTTTGATTGAAGTATTTAGCCCATTTACATTCAGAGTAACTATTGAAAGATATGGTTTAGTGCCATTGTATTACCTGTAAAGTCCCTGTTTCTGTAGATTATCTTTTGTTTCTTTCTGGTCTGTGTTAGTCTTGGGCTCTCTCTTCGCTTACAGGATCCCTCTTAATATTTCTTGCATGGCTGGCTTGGTAGTCACATATTCTTTCAGTTTCTGTCTGTCCTTGAAGCTCTTTATCTCTCCTTCCCATCTGAATGGCAACCTTACTGGATAAAGTATTCTTGGTGGCACATTTTTCTCATTTAGTACCGTGAATATATCATACCAGTCCTTTCTGGCCTGCCAGGTCTCTGTGGATAGGTCTGATGCCAGTCTATTATTCCTACCCCTGTAGGTTAGGAACCTTTTATCTCGAGCTGCTTTCAAGATTTTCTCTTTATCTCTGAAATTTGCAGTCTTCATTGTTACTTAAATGTCGGGGTGTTGATCTATTTTTATTGATTTTAGGAATGGTCCTCTCTACCTCTTGGGCATGAATGCCTTTTTCCTTCCCCAGATTAGGGAAGTTTTCAGCTATGATTTGCTCAAATATACCTTCTGACTCTCTCTCTTTCTTCTCCCTTGGGCACCCCAGTAATTCTGATATTGTTTCATTTTATGGCATTGCTGATTTCTTGAAGCCTCACCTCATGGTCCATTAGTTGTTTTTCTCTCTTTTCCTCAGCTTCCTTCCTTTCCATCAACTTGTCTTCTCTGTCACTCTCTCTTCTGCCTCATTTATCCTAGCTATTAGAGCACCCAATTTAGACTGCATCTCAGAACATTTTTAATTTCGGCCCGATTAGATCTCATGTATGCACTAAAAGATTTCCTAGTGTCTTTTATGCTTTTTTCAAGTCCAGCTAGTAACTTTATAATTATTATCCTGATTTCCAGGTCTGATATTTTACTTATATCCATATCGATTAGATCTGTGGCAGAAAGTATTGCCTCTGGTTCTTTCTTTTGTTGTAAATTCCTCCTTCTAGTCATTTTGCCCAGAGAAGAATGAGTGAACCCGAAGCTGTCAGAAGCCAAGAATGGAAAGAAAAAGAAAGAGGAAAAGGAAAAAAAATGGGGGTGGGGTGGGGTGGGGAAAAGAGGTATATAATCATACAGGGTGTACAAAGCAGGGTGATCTGCTTGGTCCTGAGTGTATTTTGTCTGTGTGTTAAAAGACACTAAGTCCCAAAATTGTAAAGAAAGCAAAATTTATATACATAAAAATAATAAAATTGAATACGGTGAGAGGAAGCCAAAAATGAAGAATATATCTAAAAAATGCAAATGTAAAAAAAAGAAAGTTAAAAAAAGGCTTAAAAACAGAGTTGATAAAATAAAAAACTAGTTGAAAAAGGAAAGAAGAAAAAAAAGAAATGGCAAATTTTAAACTGAAAGATAAATGAATCATGAGAAAAAACCCTCAAATTGTATATACTATTTTCCCCTTGTGTTGGAGTTTTGCAGTCCTGTGTGGTCCGTAAACTTGCTGTTCACCTGTTTTTCCAGCTGGTCTTCTGGGGGAGGAGTTTGCTGAGCTGATTCTCAGGTGTCTTTGCCTGGGTGGAGTTGCACAGCCCTTTGCAAGGGGGCTGGGCTCAGTGTAAGCTGGTTGCTCTGTGTGGCTTTTATACCCTTAAGGCTTTCTGCCCTGCTTCAGAGGATGAAAATAAAAATGGCCACCTGATCTCCAGCCCTAGAGCTGAAAGATTGGGGTCCCCTCCCTTCAGTAAACCCTCAGGGATAAGCAGTCTTCACTTTTGTGTGTGCCAAACTCTGAAGACTCCTATCGTGTGTGCCCACCCTGATCCTCCCCAGGGAAGGCAGAGGGTAGCTGCGTTTCTGCACTTTGTAGGGCGCTGGCACAGTGAAAGGTCACCTGATCATGCATACCTACTGTGCCCCTCCCACGGAAGGTGGAGGGTTGCCCGTTACTGTCCTTTACATGGCTCTTGCACTGAGAGCTGTCCCCTGGTCATGCAGGCACCTGCTCTGCTTCTCCCAGGGGAAGATGGAGAGTCCTCGTGTTCCAGACCTCTGCAGGGTCCCCATGCTGTGGCTTGTGGTTTATGGTGAACCGAGCTGAGAGCCCCCTCCCCAACTCACTGGCCTTAACCAGTTTCCCTGCTCCAATGCTTGGGAACTCTACTGGCTCAGGCACCCCTTTCTTTCTGTGACTTGGAGATCCTGAGACCACACTGTCCCACCTAGGATTCAGCCCCCACTTCACCAAGTGAGCACCTTTCAGGAAGGGATATCTCTCACTGGAGCAGATTTCTAAGGGTTCCGATTTTGTGCTCCAGGGCTATGTCACTTTCCTGTAGCCAGCTTAGGGAGGATCCCTCCCCGCTCCGTTTATCTTCTGGTATCTCCCCTCAGATTCACTTCTCCACACCTCTTACCTTGCAAAAAGTGGTCACTTTTCTACTTGTAGAGTTACAGTAAGTTCAGTCTTACCTCAGATTGAATTCATGGGTGTTCAGTATGATTTGATAGTTATGTAGCTAAATTCAAGGGACCAGATGAAATGAGGTTCCCTACACTTCCTCCATCTTGCCTCTCCTGAGAATAACTTTAAAGAGGTCAAGTATAGAAGAAGAGAGAGCAGTTGAGTGGTTAATAGAACAATGTGGGTGAGATGTGTGATGGCTTGGACTAAGGTAGTAGTGGTGAAATAGTGAGAAATTGTTAGGTTCTGGATATATTTGGAATATAAAGCCAACAGAATATATTGGTGAACTGGATATGTGATATGTGAGAAACAGAGGAAACAAGGATGATTCTAATTCTTAAGCTGAGTAACTGGAATGATGGAGATGGTGAGATGGAAAATCCTGCTGAAGGAACAGATTCTGGAGTAAAATAATCCAGAGTTCTCCTTTGGGGATATGCTTATTAGACATTCCAGTGGATGCTGAGTAAGTAGTTGGAGATGTGAGTCTTGAGCTCAGGCAAGAGCTCTGGGTTGATTATTAAATTGAAAGCAGAGAGCATATAGAGGAGATCATAACTGAAGTTATCACCAAGGGTATGAGTATAGATTGAAGGGAGTCCAAGTACTGAGCATTCCAATGTTAAGAAAGTAGAGCAACAAGGAGAAGAAAAACAAAGGAGACTAGAAAGAATGGTTAGTGATACAGAAGTGGAGTCAAGAGAAAATGCATGGAAACCAATTGAAGGAAGGGTTTTGACAAGGAGTCTGAGTGATTAAGTGGTTTAAAAACTATAGATACGTTAAGTAAAGTGAAGTCTGAGAAGGAGGAGGAGGTGATCACTGGTGACTTCACAAGACTGAATGAAGTAGAGACCTTGACTGGATTGCATTCAATAGGAAAAAAATCATCAGGGAGTATAATATATTTTTTGATGAGTTTTGCTGTAAAGGTGATATATGGTAACAAGAAGTTACTTAAAGATGACATATATTACTGCATGTTTGTGTGCTGATGGGGGATGATCCATGGGGGTAATGTGATGATGCCTTAAAGAGAGAAGAATTCCTAGACAATACTCTTTGAGTAGATAGAGGATATTGGGATCTAGGGCACACATGGAGAAGTCATACTAAGATAGAAGGAAAGAAGATGGTCATAATCTGGGGGTGGAAGCATTAAAGATTTGAGGAAAGTGAAAAAGTTGTAAAATACAAGGAAAATCAAAGTATATGGTAGGAAAAAAAAAAGTCTTGGGCAGCATGAAAGGCCTACTTGAGGTTAGTGCTCTTGACTTCAAAGTGAGACCAGTCAACATGGTTCTGTGTTTTTCTCCAGCTACTTGCACCTGCATGAAGGCAAGTGCTGTGTAAGGAAGGAGGAGAGAATATAACGGGGATAATAACCTGTGAAAAAAAATTGCAAGATTGTAGGTTCTAGTGGGTAAAAGAAATATTGAAAATCGTAGCAGAGAGAATGAAGAAACGTGGAGGAGGGGGTGGTGCAAAAGAGAGTAATGTTTAATATTGAGATTGTGAAGGGAATGTCATTTAGGGCAGTGTGTGGCTTAAGAGAAGAGGAAATCAAAATTATTTAAAGAGTTAAGGTCAGTGAACTGCCTGGCTGTTAAAATCACCAAGAATTATGACAGCAATCAAGTTGTAGACAATGGCAGTGACCGTATCTCAATTACATTATGAAAATCATGCTGTATTTTAATTGAAATTCAAAGTACTTAGGAATTAGAAGTATAGTTATCTTAATTTAATAGCAAAAATTTCACTGGAAGAGTAGATTAGAAATCACTGCTCAAAAGCTGTATTTTATTGAAAAATGCCATGTCTTTTTGAGTTGCTCCATTTAGTGTACTTAGTAGAAACATTATAGATGTAGATATTTAGTAGAAATTCCTAACATATGTACTCCTTATGGCTCCCACATCTTTGTGCTTGGCCATCACCTCTCAAACCATAAAAGGATACAGAATCCTGTTGTGCAAAGAAGTATAAAAAGTCTAATACTTGTTTGAGAAGCAAGTTCTGCTAACCATTCTAAGTGATACAGGTCAAGTTTACCTGATTTTTTTTTTTTGTAAACAAAGTGAAACATAGCCATGAAAACATAAACATTTATCTTTAGAACTAGATATTATTATTATCTGGACTATGATGTATATCTATTAACTATGCATTTATTATGTTTGATTTTTCAAACAGACTTACTATTGAACCCCACGATTAAGAGGATGGATGTCTGGGGTCTGAGTTTGGCTTAGCCATTGTGATAACAGTAGAGATATTAAAACTTTGATCCAGGCTTCCTATTTTTGAGCTACATTTTAGGGAAAAAGAAAGTTCATTTCAGATTTTGGCATGCAGAAAAAATTCAAAGATACCACCGAGGAAAAGTCACTGTTCCAAGATATTACCTGCTGTGCAACTTGAACAAATTACCAGTCAGCATCTGTCTTTGGCAATAAAGACTATAAACTAAATTGGCCCCTAATATATATTAGATGGAATCCCATCTTGTGCTCCTATCTATTTCTCCTGAAATTAGTGTCATTGTCTCACTTTTAATTTGTTTCACTTACTGTCATTATTTCACCTTTAAGTTGGAGAAGAATGTTCTAGGCTCTTGCACTTTTGTTTCAAAGCATTTTCTACCTGATCCTAGAATTTAACTCAAATCATCTCATTTTACCAGTAAGAAAACTGAGGACCAGGAAAACACAATGGTTTGTTCAAGTTCACATTATTAGTGGAAGTTACAATTGAAAGCTAGATCTCCTATATACATCTACTATATCTTACTGCCATTAAAATATTAGTTGTAAATAAGATTTGGCAAGGTTACAGCTTGACACTTGAAAATGTTAATGATTCTTTACCTTTAAAGAGCTTACTCAATTAAGACAAATATTCTGCTTTGTTACCACAGCGCTACAGAAGCATAATTAGAGTCTGGGGGAATTTAAGCATTAACATTTATAACAGTGGCGTTTCTAAATAAAATCTGATTATAAGCTTCTAAATATGTTAATAATTACTATATAGCATATCCATTAGAAATATATGAGAAAGGTTCTTTTTCTAAAACATTTAAGTTTCTATTCTAGATTTTAAAAGCAGGAGAAGATGCATTACTGCTTTTAAAAATTCATATATAAGGCTTTTAGTAGTAGTGATAATATATCCAAAGATGGAGAAGTATAGTATTTCCTTTTATTTTTTTTAAAGATTTTATTTATTTATTTGACAGAGAGAGACACAGCGAGAGAGGGAACACAAGCAGAGGGAGAGGGAGAGGCAGAGGGAGAAGCAGGCTTCCCACAGAGCAGGGACCCCTATGCGGGGCTCGATCCCAGGACCCTGGGATCATGACCTGAGCTGAAGGCAGACACTTAACGACTGAGCCACCCAGGTGCCTCTAGTATTTCCTTTTAAATAAAAGAGAAGGACAACTCTATTGTGAATTTGTTGCTTAACTTTTATCCTATTTTCTGCATCATAACTCTGATATTAAAACCTTCTAATTTCAAAAGAATATTTTGTTTAAAAATATTTTCAGTTTTATTGCAGTATTATTGACAAATAAAAATTGTGTATATTGAAAGTGTACAACATGATGTTTTGGTTCATGTGTACAGGATTAGCACAATCAAGTTAATTAACAAATCCATCATCTGACATAGTTACTTTTATTTTTGTGGTGAGAACATTTGAGATATACTGTTATAGCAAATTTCAAGTATATAATACAGTATTATAACTGCAGTCGCTGTGCTGTACATGAGATCTCCAGAACTTACTCACCCTGCATGATTGTAAGTTTGTACCATTTAACCAACGTCTCCCCATTTTTTCCATTGTCCCAGTCCCTGGGAATCACCATCATGCTCTCTGCTTTTATGAGTTTAACTTTTTTAGCTTCTCTGTATAAGTGAGGTCATGCAGTGTTTGTCTTTCTACATCTGGCTTATTTCACTTAGCACAATGTCCTCTAGGTTCATCTATATTGTTGCAGATGGCAGGATTTCCTTATTTTTAGAAGCTGATTAATATTCCATTGTGTATATAAACACACACACCATATTTTCTTTATTCATCTGTCAATGGACACTTTAGTTGTTTCTGTATATATCTTGATTCCTGTGAACAGTGCTGCAATGAATATGGGAGTGCAGATATCTTTTCAAGGTACTGATTTTGTTTTTTTTAAATATATCCCAGAAGTGAGGTTGCTGGATCATATGGTAGTTTTATAGTTAATTTCTTGAGGAATCTTGAGGAATCTCTATATTGTTTTCTATAGTGGCTGTACAAATTTACATTCCATTACAAATGATGTACAAGGGTTCCCTTTTCGCTACATCCATACCAATACTTCTTATCTTTTGTATTTTTGCTAATAGCCATTCTAACAGGTGTGAGGTGATAACTCATTGTGGCTTTGATTTGCATTTCCCTGATGATTAGTGATTTGATCATCTTTTTATATATCTGTTGGGTTAAATTTTGTGAATGACACAATTTCTACAGCCTCAGATGCTATCCAGAACCTGGTTATCCTAAATGACTTAGTGATTTTGTCCACATGCAGAAAAAAGGATATTTTTATTCATAGCATATATTGAGTGTGATTTGACAGCAACATCAGTGGTAGTTTGGTTCTCTGTATTCACCACCCTACTTATTAGAAAAGATTCAACCATAAATATTCATTAATGATGTTGCTCCCCAGTGACCTACTGAATCAAGGGCTGTACCTGCCCAATTCCCAGGTGGTTGCCACTTTATTTATTAACTTTATTAGCACATACATGTGTTTTTGATTTGACATTATCTGCTTATTGCCCCAATAGTTTTGTGTTTTTCTTTCACACTCTGGGTATTAGTTGTAGGGACTATGGAGTTCTTTTTCCAATTTACTCCTTTATATAATTTGCTGATGTAGTAACCAGCTAAAATAAGATATTATCTTGGCTGACCTAGTTAATCTCAGTGCACTTACTACTCTTGGATATAAGTCTTTTGTGCCTTCACTAAAGTTTCTCTTAGCTCATGTTATTCTAACTACAAAAAAAAACCCATCCAATGAAAAAAACAAAAACAAAACAAACATAATAGGAAGCAAACACAACAGCCACAAAAAGCATAAACTGTTAGGATTGATCCATGAAGGATGACTAATAAATCCCTTCAATTACTGTTGAGTCATTGTCAAGAGAAGGCCTCAGACTACCTCATCCAGTGGCAACAAGATCACTTGAATTATTTTCTGTCTGTGATCATAATGGATTGGCAACATATTATTAAAATTAAGTAAAATTATTCTAAACAGGAGGAGCCTGGGACACATAGGAAATCAGTGAGTTTCTGAAGATAAATATTAGATTTTTCATTTCCTGGCTTCTGTGAACAGATTATTTATATGATTTATGTGTTCATAGCTATGAATAAAGCAGTTATTTTGGAACATACTACTACTAACAGTAATAGTACCACTTATAGAGTTCTCATGTGCTGGACAGTGTGCTAAACACTTTTAGGGATATTATCTCTTTTGAGCTTCAAGATTTCTTCACAATACAGTTTTTGTTATTTTTTATACTGAAACCTAAGAGAAACTATACCCATAGAGCTCAAACAAAGATACTCATTGATGTCATAAAGAATATTCTCAAAGCATTCCTGTTATGTGTCAGACTGTGCTAGGGACTGACCTGCTATCTTGTATCTGGCCTTGAGTAAAAAGAAGATAAGTTAAACTTTAATTATTTCTTCTATTCTTCAGAATTCTGTCATTCTTAAGAGTTGAGGTGATTCTGGGATGATCCTCAAGGTTTTTTCTATCCTATTAACATTTTTCTTTTTTTTTTTAAAGATTCTGTTTATTAGGGAGAGAGAATGAGAGAGAGAAAGCACATGATAGGGGGGAGGGTCAGAGGGAGAAGCAGACTCCCCGCTGAGCAGGGAGCCCGATGTGGGACTCGATCCAGGGACTCCAGGATCATGACCTGAGCTGAAGGCAGTTGCTTAACCAACTGAGCCACCCAGGCGCCCAACATTTTTCTTATTTCCTCCTAAATCCAGGAGGGTTAGCCAGAAAGAATCCTGAATACTATGAAGAGATAATTCCCTGTGTAGTAACTGTTGCCATATTTGTGATGGAAGAGAAAATTCTAGAAAGGTGTTCCTGCTATGCTTTTTTCCAGTGTAAGGTGTCTGATCATGCCAGTAGACCTGTGTCTCTTGAGGTGCACCTGTACCTATAATCAGTGTGTAGAATCTGAGCAGGGAAAGGGCTTTTTTTTTTTAAATAAAGATTTATTTATTTTATTTACTTTAGAGAGAGAGAGAGAGGGAGAGAACGTGCACGATTGCATGAGTGGGGGGAGGGGCAGAAGGAGAGAGAGAGAGAGAGAGAGAATCTCAAGCAGACTTCTCGCTGGAGTGTGGAGCCTGACTCGGGGCTTGATCTCACGACCTTGAGATCATGACCGGAGCCAAAACCAAGAGTTGGATGCTCAATTGACTGAGCATTTTGCTAATATCAGTTACAATTAATCACTCTTGTATTTATTGAGCACAGATATTCAGTTCAACCCTTATATATTATGTAATAACTATGGGGAAAACACTGTAGTGAATTAAATAATTTGGAGTATAAGAAGATGATTAAATAATTTTGCCTTCAAGAAGCTTACCATCATATTTTGGGGATGACAAATACACAAATACTTTCAGGTAGCTGTTTTTGTGTTATATTCATACCTTATAGTTCTTTTTCCCTCTGTATGAATTGGTTTGGTGTGTCTTGCTCTGTCATTACTGGCTGAAATCCAGCTGAATTTATTTTGAACTTGTTGTTTCACATCTGTTGGAAGGCCAATGTCTGGCTCATCATCTTTGTGTAACATCCAGGTCCCCATGGACATATAAGATATATATATTAACTAATTTTTTTCTTTTTTTTTTAAAGATTTTATTTATTTGAGAGAGAGAGAGCACAAGAGGGAAGAGGGTCAGAGGGAGAAGCAGACTCCCTGCCGAGCAGGGAGCCCGATGTGGGACTCGATCCCGGGACTCCAGGATCATGACCTGAGCCGAAGGCAGTCGCTTAACCAACTGAGCCACCCAGGCGCCCAACTAATTTTTTTTTCTTTAGAAATAAGTTCCTAAGTATAAAATAACTAAAGGTATGTGTTTGAGTGAATATTTGTTCTGAAGCCTTGTATCTGGCTGTGTGTTTGTACATAAATGAAGGTGTCTGTTTAAGAATTGCTGGGGAATCTCACCCAAGCTGGATCAGGGTTGGAGCAAGGGAAAATTGTTTTTTTGAAGAAATGGGAATAAATCAATCATGATTCTCCAGACAGAATGTTTGATTCTCTGAAATTTTCTAAAAGAGAGGATCCAGATAATACAGTAATGTAACTTGTTTTCATGTGGCTATTATCTGTTAATATCTTGACCATGTTATACTTGAATATAAGTTGGTCTGAGCAGCTTTATATGATGCAAAATACATTATCATCTATTGAACAAGTTACTCTCAATAACTTTGTCTCCTGACATGATGTTCCATTTGCATGTGTGTTTTAGATGGAAATTGCTTTCTATATGGTTTAAGGGGACTGAAGGGATCATTGTGTGTAACTGCAGAGGATCATTGTGTGTAACTGCAGATGGTCTACTAGGTCCTATTTCATTGTCTGTCTTTTTACTTTAGATTATAGTTTAAACTTTCCCCTTACCTTTGGTAGCCTTTTTATTAAAAGGTAAGAAAATTAATGGTGGAAATGGATGTTGTTTTCTAGGATTACTGAATGTATTTGCATGGATTTATTTCTGAGGAACCTACAAGAAGTTGCATGGGGATTACAAATTACTTTTTAACAGCCTTTGCAGACTTTTTCTCCATGTAATATTTTTGTCATTCTTCAGATTGAAAAGATTCTGGAGGGAAGATTGTGCTTGGATTGGCTAGAGAATATAGAGTAGGCAGAAGTCTGTGAGTAAGTGTGAATGTGAGTGTATGTATGTTTGTGTGAATGGAATGCATGGAAAAGGGCAAACATTTAAAATTATTTTATATAGGAATGTATAGAACATTCTGAATTGCTATCCAAGATATATTGGTTTTCTCCTTTTAATCTTTGAGAAAAGATAACTTTTTCTGTATTTCATAGTTTGTACTATGTTGGACTTGTGGCCCTCTGCCATTTCCAAAAATCTGGGATGCAGACCAGATTCCAAAAAGATTCATAGGCCACCGAGCAATCCATATGCTGACCAGTAAGTCAGTCTTTAGTGACTGCTAGTTGTCAGTGTGTGATGTTGGACAACTTGGCAAGAAAACAACTAAGGAGGAAGAAACGGGAAAGAAGACTGAAAAAACTACAGTATATAATGTTTGCTGTAATGGTCTGTGATGTTAGAGTGCCAAGGGCTAAGTATTCAGGAGTCTTTTTTTTTTTTTAAGATTTTATTTATTTATTTGACACAGAGAAAGCATAAGCAGGGGTAGCTGCAGGCAGAGGGAGAGGGAGAAGCAGGCTCCCCGCCAAGCAAGGAGCCCGATGTGGGGCTCAATCCCAGGACCCTGGAATCATGACCTGAGCTGAAGGCAGACGCTTAACGACTGAGCCACCCGGGCGCCCCTTATTCCAGACTCTTGAACTTAACCCTGAATTTCTTTGCTGCTGAAAGTTTGACATACTTAATTTTAGTTGTTATAGAATTTTCATGTTAGAAGAAATAATCTAATAAAAATGACAATTTTCAAGATAAGGAAATTGAGATATAGAATAGCTATTTTTCTCAAGATAACTTAGCTATTTAGTGGCAAATTCTTGGTTAAAAAGCAGGTCTCTTGACTCCCAGTGCATGGGACTTCCCATGAATTCAGGCAATGAAAGTTGGATTTTTCCCCCTGATGATTACCTGACTGTAATTAATAGGCATATTAATCATGTGTAATATTTGAGATAAACTGATTTACAGATTATCTAATTTATAGTTTTCCAGATGAAGTTTCTACTGGCTATAATTTCCTCCCAGTGTCTACTTCAATTCTTAGCTAACGCTCGATTTTGTTATGATGTCCATGTTCTATCCTTATATAGTAGCTCCTCCCCCCACCCCTGGGGGATATGCACCAAGACCCCCAGTGGATGCCTGAAACCACGGATACTACTGGACCCTATATATACTATGCTTTTTCCTATACATACCTATGATAAAGTTTATTTTATAAATTAGGCACAGTGGGATTAACAACAACAATAATAAAATAGAACAATTATAATAATATACTGTAGTAAAAGTTATGTGAATGTGGTCTTTCTCAAAATACCTTATTGTACCATACCCACCTTTCTTCTTGTGATGATGTGAGGTGATAAAATGCCTACATGAGGAGGAGGTGAGGTGAATGACTAGGTATTGTGATCTAGTGTTTGGTTACTACTGACCTTCTGACAGTGTGTCAGAAGCAGGATTATTTGCATCTGACTGCTGTTGACCTTGGTTAACTGAAACCTGGAAATCGAAACTGGATAAAGGGGGTCTACTGTACTCCACTCTACTTGACTGGCTCCCCTCCCCCCACCTTTTCTTAATCTAGGTAATCTCCTTGGCAACTGTACGGAATATGAGAAAAGTTAGTTGGCTGTCAGCATTGTTAAACAGGCAGTTCAACTCCCAAGTATTGTTTAGAGTTAACATCCTCTGATTCTTAGTCCAAGAATTTGTGGAGGTGCCCATAGGCAGAGGAGTAGAGGAGGAGAAGCAACAGAAATCAGATAGCACTGATTTATTTACACTGATTCACTACTGGGACAGTGGAAGCACTGACAAGTCTACAGCCCTGACATTTTCTAAATAAGCATATGTGAATTTATGTACATCTACAAATACAAGTCATACCCCTTCTTCATTGTTCCCTCTTTTGCCTTCACAAAGTTTCTCCCCATTTCTACTCTGGGAACAGAATGTGCCAACTCCTAGAGAGTCCCCAAAATGCTGCTTATTTTGTGCCACTATTAGACTTGGGCATCTAGTTTATTATACTAGTGCTATCATATCAGTATAATATGGGAAGAGGTTTGGGGTCCTAGGCTACCTTGTTTGGTACTTGGGCAGTTCTTTCTCAATGGTAATTCTTATCTTGGTTGGTTTCTTTCCAAATGCATAGAAACAATATTATGCTTCTGTAATCTTAATTGTGCAAAACAAACAAAAAACTCCATGTTAGTTATTTTATTTTATTTAAAAGATTTTATTTATTTTGAGAGGGAAAGAGAGAAAAAGAGTGAGCACACACGCACGGGTGGGGGCAGGAGCAGAGGCAGAGAATCTCAAGAAACTCTGCACTGAGCATGGAGCCTGATGTGGAGCTCTATCTCACAACCCTGAGATCATGACCTGAGCTGAAATCAAGAGCTGAAAGCTTAGCCAATTGTGCCACCCAGGTGTTATTTTAAATTTATGTTAGTTATTTTAAATTTATTTTACAGACGTCAATTAACCTTAAATTGAGCTATTTTCCGCAAGTGTCTTTGTTCTTTGGTTCTGTTTTTGATACAAGGCTGTTCTCCCTTAGGTGATTAAACCTCCTTATTTCTAAAATGTTATTTGAACTTGGATCTATCTACATGTTATATTTTTATTCTTGTGATATTAGTTCCAAGTTTTCTAAATGGTGTTTTCCTGATAACTTATGTTTCTTGGCTTTCCTAGAATTCAAAGTCATTTCAGCCATTTGTGTCCTTTTTGATATGTAAGATGTTGGTGAAATATTTGGTGAAATTTTACTGGATTGGGCTCCAAGTCATAAGAAATAATGAGGAATGTCAGATTTTACATTAAAAATCCTTATCATGTTCTCCAGGAGAGTGAGATTTTTTTTTCTGTTAAATTTTAACTTCCTGGAGATTAGGGTTATTTAATTCTTAATTACCTACCTGGATGATCTGCATTGTGAATAGGCACACTTTGTGTATGTGGTCAGTTTGGAGCCCAGTGTAGATAATTTGTCTTTGAATTATGAACATTTAACTTCATTTGACGTAGAAATCTATTTAATTAATGACAACAATACAAATTTTCAGGCATGACAGAAGGGTCTAGACCTCCTTAAGCAGAGCATAGACCATATCTACTGTGTGTCATATGAGGTTTAAGAATGGGAAAATAAATTGCAAAAGGCAAGTTGAAAGAAATAATGGTAAATAATAACTGAATATTTAAGCAAAAGTGGTAGAAGAAAATGTAGACTTACTTATATATGTGATATGGGAAGATAGAAATAGTTCAAGGATAATACTGAAGTTATTAATAGTAAAGTTAACTGGGGCCTAAGGTGAGAGAAAGTTCATGCTCCAATACCATGCAGTAGTAACAAGCAGAATGTTTTGCTGTTCTATATGCTTCATTAGGCTCAAAAGTTAAAATGCCATTGCTTCCTTTGAACTTGCCTGTCATGTTTTATCTCACGATGAATTATACAATATTACCTTCATAAACAGCATATGAACTGTAGAGAGCCTCTTTTCTCTAGTTATTTGGAAAGATGAAAAACTCTGCATACACTAAAATAAATGATGTTTCTTCTAATTCCAAGGTTTTAATTGTTGAATTGTAATCACAAGGTATAGATGATATATTTGTTTAATTAAGAAAGTCTGATGTTCATGAGGAAATAAGAAAATGTGTAGCAGTGGCATGTAAGAGTCAACACCAAGGGCTAAGATTTTCACAACTGAGTTATCTTTGTGCATATAATTAAATGCTATTCATCTCTCACGTCATATTTAAGGGAGATAGTTTAAAATGCTTTATATGTTTATGAATCTGTAGTTTCCTTAGTATTGATCTGAACACCTAATAAACTTGGCTTTGAAGTAATTTTTGGTTGTATAATTTATTAGCAGTTTAGTTTTTTCATCTTTGAATCCATTTTAGTATTTGAATTTAAAATGAATTCAATTAAAGGGCAAATAAGCAATGATGAAAATAGAATGAGAGTGAGAGCAAATTGTTAACATTTGGTAGAAAGGCAAGAGAACTGAAATGGGAGTCAGATCATGCAAATTCTGGTCCTAGGCTGACTTTCACTCACTATGAGACCTTTATCTTCTGGGACCCCAGAAGCCTTTTATGTAAATTAAAACGTATAGATTAGAGGACTCCTGGCACATGAACTGCATAGTTGTTTAACAAATAAGATTCCCTTTTCCTATTGGGCATACAGATTCCTTTGCATTTTAGAAGTGCCCATTGGAAGGGCACCTGGGTGGCTCAGTGGGTCAAGTGTCTGACTCTTGATTTTGGCTCAGGTCATGATCTCAGGGTGGTGAGATTGAGCCCTGACTTGGGCTCTGTGCTGGGGGTGGAGTCTGCTTAAGATTCTCTTCCCCTCTCTCTGCCCCCCACCCACCCACATGCATGCATGATAAGGCTCTCTCTGTCTCTAAATAAATAAATAAATAAATAAAATATGCATTATGATTAGTGACCAGTGATGTCATTTCTTTCAAAATCTATTTTCTCAGTGAGCATGTTATTCAATTAATGCAAAATGTGAAGTTGTATAGCTTCTTTGTCAAGAACTGATAAACCCATGTGTCATTTTACACAAATGGTTACTTGGAAGAGGAAATTGGCTAATCAAGATGAAAGTACAGCAAAGAAACAAAAGATGATAGTGTTGGAAGTGAAATTCCAATTGAATGTAAATGTAGTTATAGAAGGAATAGCTGACTGTGGGAATGATAACACTGCCTGCCATTGGGGAGACTAGATATGCATCCTGAGGAATTTAGTAATGGTGAACTTACTAACATACATGAGGGAAATAGTTGTGATGAAAAGGAGAAAGATATCCCAGAGAAAGTGACACTGGCATAAAATTTAACACTAAAGGAACATTTGGGGATATTTTATGACATAGAAAATATAAAGATAAAAGTGTAGAAGCTGATCCAAACAAGAATATGACAATTTTCAAGGCATAGAAGAGGTGCTTGCTCTGTGTTGTAGTATATGACAAGGAAGCACATTCACACTACTCTTGATAAGATTTTTTAGATGAAGAATTAAAGCATTCTAATTCTTAATGTTTCTAATGTTTTAAATTACAGTATAAATATCAGCTTTACTATTTTTGAATAAATATCAGCTTTACTATTTTTTCACTTCCCTATATATTTATAGCCAACAGTAAGAGAATTTTAAATGTTTTGGCAAAAAATTACAAAGGTCACAAAATAATTATAAATCTTCCAATTGATGATTAAGGCCAGTTTGTACAATTTCAGCTTGCACAGTCATTGCATATGAAGGGATCTTTTCTGGATTCTCTATATGGTTCTATTTATCTAAACACATAATCTAACTCTAATACTACACTGTCCTGATTACTGTAGATTTATAGTAAAAGGTTTCAGATCAGTGTAATAAGCTTTGTTGTTTTTAAAAATTGTTTGGGTTATTCTGTGTTCTTTGCATTTCTGTGATTTTAAAAATCAACTTGTCAATTTAAAAAAAAATATCCTTCTGGGATTTTAATTGGTGTTATTGTTGAATCTGTAGCTCTGTTTTGGAACAATTGATATCATATAGTTTGAACAATTGATATCGTATAGTTCAAGTCTCCTGAAGATGTTGTATCTCTTCATTTATTTAGGTCTACTTTGATTTTCCTATAATTTTCATTCTACAGATCTTACATATGTTATTATTATCTCTGCTAAGTGTTCCCTTTTTGAAATTATACTAGTATGTATGAAATAATTTTAAACATTCACATAATTTTTTTTAAAGATTTTTAATTTTTAAGTAAACTCTGTACCCAGCTTGGGGCTTGCACTTAAAACTCCGAAGTCAAGAGTCACATTCTCTACTGACTGAGCCAGCCAGGTGCCCCTGACATTCACATAATTTTTTTGAGTGGATATATTATTTATATTTATATTTATATTCTTTATGTCTTCAGTTCTTTGGATAAATACCTAGGAGTGGATTTTTAGGACATATGGTAAGTATATGTTTAATTTTGTGAGAAAGTGCCAAACTCTCTTTCAAAGTGTCTATACTTTAAATATTTTTAGGTTGTATCTTATAATTTGATATACTTTTCATTTTCATTATGTTCAAAATATTTTCAAAATTTCCATTGTGATTTTCTCTTTGAACCAGGGGTCATTTAGAAGTATGTTGTTTGATTTCTTAATACATAGGGGTTATTATATTAATATTTTCTTCTTATTGACTTATAGTTTATTTACATAGTAAGTTTTGATCAAGAATCATATTCTGTATGATTTCAATACTTTTAAATTTATTGAGACTATTGTATGGCTCAGTATGTGGTTTCTTTTGGTTAATATTCCAGAGTGTTGTTTCACTCTTCTATATTTTTTTTGTTTGATTCTTTTGTCTGTCGTGCCAATTGCCAAGAGAACAGCCCTCAAATTTCAACTATATTTATGTTTGCTTATTTTTCATTTTAGTTCTATCAGTTTTTGCTTCATATATTTTCAGGCTGTTTTGGGGGGCATATATATTTAAGATTTTTATGTCTTCTTGATAAATTGATCCCTTTATCATTACATAATGATATTCTTTATTCCCAGTAACATTCCTTATATTGAAGCCTATTTTGTCTATCGTCATCCCAAATTATTTTGGTTGGTGTTAACATGCTATGTCTTTTCCCATTTTTTTTTTTTGTATTTCTGAAATATTTTTTTTAAATTTAATTTTATTATGTTAATCACCATACCCCATTTGTTTTTGTTTAATCTATCTGTGTTTTTTATTTAAAGCGGGTTTTGTATAGGTAGTTTATAGTTGGGTCTTGCTTCTTTTGCGCAGTCTGACAACTCTGTTTTTGTTGTTGTTGTTGTTTTTAAACATTTTATTTATTTACCTGACAGAGAGAGACACAGCAAGAGAGGGAACACAAGCAGGGGGAGTGGGAGAGGGAGAAGCAGGTTTCCTGCCGAGCAGGGAGCCCGATGCGGGGCTTGATTCCAGGACCCTGAGATTATGATCTGAGCTGAAGGCGGACACTTAACAACTGAGCCACCCAGGTGCCCCAACATCTCTGTTTTTTTTATTGGAGTCTTCAGATCATTTACATTCACACATTTAATGTAAGTATCAATATCATTGGTTTAAATTTACCCTCTTTTCTTTGTTGTCTATTTGTCCTATATGTATTTTTTCACATTTCCTCTTTTACTGCATTCTTTTTGATTGAGATTAGTTGGGCTTTAAAAAATAATTCCACATTTATCTCCACATTTGACTTATTCATTATATACCCTTTTCTTAAAATTTTAGTGGTTGCTTTAAGCTTCCAATATACATCTTTACTCTTTTTTTTCTAAGATTTTATTTATTTATTTGAGAGAGAGAGAGAGAACGAGTGGTTGGTGAGGGGCAGAGGAGAGGGAGGAGAAGACTCCCCGCTGAGCAGGGATCCTGATGTGGGACTTGATCCCAGAGCCCTGGGATCATGGCCTGAGCTGAAGGCAGCCAGTTAACTGAACCACCCAGGCATCCCTACATCTTTACTTTTTAAAGATAATGTTACACTGCTACAAATATTGTGAAAGAAATATACAACACAGTATTTCTATTCCTCCAGACCTTTTTGTGCTATTGTCACATATTTTACTTTACATATGTTATAAATGACAGAATACACTGTTACTATTTTTGCTTTGAACAATTATCTTTACAATATTAAGATACAAAAATTTGTCTTTTATATTCATCCATAAATTTACCACTTCCATCTGGTATCATTTTCTTTCTTCCTGAAGAACTTTCTTTTACATTTATTCTATTCCAGGTTGGTGGCATTACAGTGAAACTTTTTAGCTTTTGTTTGTTTCAAAGTCTCTATTTGATCTTCATTTTTGAAAGATATTTTTACTGGGCTAGAATTCTGGGTTAAGCTGTTCTTTCAACAATTTAATTCTTTTAAAAATTTAAAGATGTCATTCTATTGTCTGCTGGGTGGCATAGTTTCTAATGAGATTTTTACTGTCATTGTTATCTTTGTTCTGCTGTACATAGTGTCTTTTTCTGTTGCTGCTTTTATGATTTTCACTTTATGCCTGTTTTTCAGCAATTTGGTTGTTATATGCCCTGATGTGGTTTTGTTTATTGTGCTTGGATTTTGTTGAGTTTCTTGGATTTGTGCCATTATAATTTCTAAGAACTTGGAAAATTTTGGCCATCAAATTGTCACATAATTTTTCTCCTCTTGCCCTTTCTGGGAACAGTGATATATGTTGTAGACTTTTTGTTATTGTTCCACATGACACCAAGGCACTATTTATTATTATTTTTTAAATTTGGCACTATTTATTATTATTTTTTAAATTTGGGGTGGCGGGTGGCTTAGTCGGTTAAGCGTCTGACTATTGATTTCAGCTCAGGTCATGATCTCAGGGTTGTGATATCAAGCCCCGAGTTGGGTCCACACTGGGCTTGGAGCCTGCTTAAGATTCTCTCTCTGTCCCTTCCTCTGCCCCCATTCCTGTCTGAATGCGCTTGTGCCCTCGCTCCCTAAAAAAAAAAAAAAAAAAGAAAGAAATTATTTTTTCTTTCTTTATTTCATTTTGGATAGTTTCTATAACTATGTCTTCAAGTTCACTGATATTTGTTCTGCAGTATCTAATCACTTGTTATTCCCATTCAGTATGTTTTGATTTCAGACATTGTATTTATATTTTTCCTTTGAATCCTTGAGCCTTTTTATATTTCTAATAGTTATTTGAAGTTTTTTATTTTTTTATTTTTTACCACTAAGATACAATCTCTATCATGTCTGGACTTATCTCTATTGATTATTCTTTTTCCTATTTAAGGTTCATATCTTCCTGTGTTTTGCTTGCCAGATGATTTTTGATTTGGCGCTTGATGTTGTGAAATATGAATTGCTGATTGGAAGAATTTTGTTGTATTTCTTTAAAGAGTGTTGGAATTTGTTCTGACAAACAGTTGTTTATGGATCAGTTTGATCCTTTCACACTGTTTTTGAAGCTTTGAGTGAATGAAGAATAGCCTTTATTTGCTGTTCCCACTCCCAAGGTGTTACCTTTCTAAAGAACCAATCAAATAACACAGAAGACCATAAATACTCATGTGCTATTAAAATTGGAGCTTAAATACATAAAATTTTGGATTCAACACTTTGGAAAATATACATAATGGGAATACTTTGAAAGTTTCTCAGGTTGGCATGAAAAGAAATTGAACACAGTATCTCTGTATTTTTTGAATAAATGAATTAATAACCTTTGGGGAATCATTATTTAACATTTTATTATGAAAAACTTCACACATACATAAAATAGAGAGATTTGTGAATGAACCTCTATACCTTCATATGTCCATTATCTAATTTATGTAATAGTCAACATTTGCCTTTCTTTTTTTGTAATCACATGCCATTATCACATCTAACAGAATTAACAGTAATACTCTAGTATCATCCCAATCCATATACAACATTCCATATGTTGCATTTGGTTATTATGTTTCTTGAGTCTTTTTTTATTTTGTAAAATCTTCCTGCCCCTTTCTTGGTCTGTGATTTAGTAGAAATTTCAGGTTGTATGTTATATAGAATAGTGCTTCTCAACTTTAATATTTGAGATATAAATTGTCTAAGGGTTTTGTCAAAATGCAGATTCTTCTTCAGTAAGTTTGGGAAGGGCCCTAAAATGTTGTATCTCTTTTTTTTAAATTAAAACATTTTTACTTTTTAAATTCAAGTATAATTAACATACAGAGTTATATTATTTTCAGGTAAACCCAATTAAGCAGTTCTATTCATTACTCAGTGCTCATCATGATAAACATGCTCTTCATCCCTTTACCTATTTCACCCATCCCCCTACCCACTCCCCCTGGCAACCACCACTTCTCTCTATTTTTAATTTTTTTTAGAATTTAAACTGTTGATTTTATTTTTTTGTTTCAAGTTTTTACTTAAATTCCAGTTAGTTAACATAGTGTATATTAGTTTCAAGTGTATGATTTAATGATTCATTACTTGCATACAACACCCAGTGCTCATCACAACAAGCACCCTCCCTAATACCCATCAGCTACTTAACCCATCCCCCTGCCCATCTCCCCTCCAGCAACCCTCAGTTTGTTCTCTATAGTTAAGAGTCTGTTTTATGGTTTGCTTCTCCTTTTTTTTTTTTTTTCATATTTTCATGTTTTGTTTCTTAAATTCCATTTACATATGAGTGAAATCATACGGTATTTGTCTTTCTCTGACTTATTTCACTTAGCATAATACTCTCTAGCTCCAACCATATGTCATTGCAAATGGCAAGATTTCATCCATTCTTTTTTTTATGGCTGGGTAATAGTCTGTTGTGTGTGTATATATGTGTATATATATATATATACCACATCTTCTTTATCCGTTCATCAGTCAGTGGATATTTGGGCTCTTTCCATAATTTGGCAGTTGTAGATAATCTGTCATAAACACCAGAGTGCATGTATCCCTTTGAATCAGTATTTTTGTATCTTTTGGGTAAATACCTAGTAGTGCAATTGCTGGGTCATAGGGTAGTTCTATTTTTAACTTTCTGAGGAACATCCATACTGTTTTCCAGAGTGGCTGGACCAGTTTGCATTCCCACCAACAATGCTTGAGGGTTCCTTTTTCTCCACATCTTCATTTCTTGAGTTTTTAATTTTAGCCATTCTGACAGGTGTGAGGTGTATCTCATTATAGTTTTGATTTATATTTTCCTGATGATGAGTGATGTTGAACAATTTTGTATTTCTTTCTTTTTTAAAAGATTTATTTATTTATTTTAGAGAGAGAGAGAAAGAGACAAAGTGAGAGAGAGAATGTCAAACAGACTCCCTACTGAGTGTGGAACTGGTTGTGGGACTCAGTCCCAGGTCACTGAGATCATGACCTGAAATGAACTCAAGAATCAGCTGCCCAACTGACTGAGCCACCCAGGTGCCCTGATAGATTTTGTGTTTCAAACCAAATCCCAGATGATGCCTATTTTGATGGACAGAGAACCACACTTAGAATAGCACAAGTTTCATAGCCATCTCTGCACTTACTTAATCAGAATCTGCATTTAATAAGATCCCGAGTTGATTCATATGCACATTAAAGTTTGAGAAGTGTGGCTATCAAATGAGAAAGCTGGACTATATATAGTAAGGAAATGATCTCTTTTTTTCTTTTCTTTTTTTTTTTTACCTTTTCTTAGTCCCTTTAAAGTAGTATCTGATTTGCTTTTATTAATATGGTCAGCTTCTGTTCTGATTGGTCAGTTTGCTTGTCTGATTGATTGATGCCCATGCCATACTGGTTGTTAACTTTTTTGAATATTATCCTTGAGTTTTATGTATATATGCATATGTTCATCTATACATTTCATTAGACTGCCAGATAGACATTTATGAGATATTCAAGGTTACAATGAACAAAAATTTCTTGTTTGTTGTATGTTTTATTTTCTTTGCTTTCCTCTAAACACAAGGAAATTAATGTGTATTACTATTAAGTCATCATCAGATAATTAATAAGCATCTCATGGTTTACACAGTTACCTTCTAGTACTTATCATAATTCCCTTTCATCAGCCAGTGCTTATAGCCCTTAATTTCTTCAAAACATTAGAAGAGAGTGTCAACTAATAATGATGAATTAGATTGCATTTCTGTGTGCTCAACACTCAGATAAGTACTTGGCTTTCATTTTCTTACTGTCAGTGTTCAGGATTTTTCAGTGTTAAGAAATGAAGAGAAGACATTACAGAGCATAATAGGAATATTTGTTGAAAAACTGGATCATAGTTTCAAGCATTATAAAAAGAGCTAGGTATAACTTAAGAAACCTTGAAATTGGGGCAGCTGGGTGGCTCAGTCATTAAGCTTCTGCCTTAGGCTCAGGTCATGATCTCAGGGTCCTAGGATCGAGCCCCACATCAGGCTCCTGGCTCGGCAGGAAGCCTGCTTCTCCCTCTCCCCCTGCTTGTGTTCCCTCCCTCGCTGTGTCTTTCTCTGTCAAATAAATAAATAAAAATCTTTAAAAAAGTAACCTTCAAATTACCAGCAAAGAGAGATATTCAATTTTTGAGGATTATTTAAAATACCAAAATAAAAATGTAATTTTAAAGCAAGGTGTATTTAAAAAATAACTAATCTCAAATATACTTTACTTGCCTAAATTATATTATTTGATTTTCTTCATTATAGATATTCTTCTTTTCTCTCCAGAAGAAAGTATTTTTTAAAGTAATTTTTATTTTCATTTTTTACATGGTATTTATTATAGTTGTATATATCCATAAACAACATATACTGTTGTTATTGGTGGTGGTGGTGGTGGTCTTTTCTTTCTTTCTTTTTTTTTTTTAAGATTATTTATTTATTTATTTGAGAGAGAGAGAGAGAGAGAGAGACAGAAGAGAGGGAACACAAGCAGGGGGAGTGGGAGAGGAAGAAGCAGGCTTCCCGCTGAGCAGAGAGCCGGATGTGGGCCTCGATCCTAGGACCCTGAGATCATGACCTGAGCCAAAGGCAGACTCTTAATGACTGAGCCACCCAGGAGCCTTTCTTTCTTTCTTTCTTCCTTTCTTCCTTTCTTCCTTTCTTCCTTTCTTCCTTTCTTCCTTCCTTCCTTCCTTCCTTCCTTTCTCTCTTTCTCTCTTTCTCTCTTTCTCTTTCTCTTTCTCTCTTTCTCTCTTTCTCTCTTTCTCTCTTTCTCTCTTTCTCTCTTTCTGTCTTTCTTTCTTTCTTTCTTTCTTTCTTTCTTTCTTTCTTTCTTTCTTTCTTTCTTTCTTTCTTTCTTTCTTTTTGCTGTGCTTTTGAACTTTATTTAGATGGTATCATACTTGTAGGCATCATTATGAACCATGTCTTTTCTTCATTAAAATTATGTTTCTGAGAAATATCCAGGTTGTTATATGTAACTCTACTTCATTTATTTTACCTGCTGATCTGTATCCATTATGAGTATATCACAACATATACCTATTCCTTTTTTCCTTTTCCTGTTGAAGAACATTTAAAATGTTTCCAAATTTTGCTATTGCAAAGGATGCTGCAATAAGGTCAGGTATATTACTCCTTAGAATATATTTAAGAATTTTCCTTTTGTAAATACTTAGAGTAGGAATTGTATTTTATCTTTGGGAATTTTCAGTTTCATTAGATGATGCAAAATTGCTCTCTGTGGTGATTTTAACACTTATGAACCCAGCAGCAGCATATGAGTTCTTATTTTTCTTTATCCTTGCTTAGAGCTGCCTTTTTCTTTTTCTTTTTTTTTTTTGGTAACGTTAAGAAAACTGGCCTGAAAACTGCAGTCTGTCTGGGCACATGTCTTGAGAGAAGACACTGTGATACATGATTAATTTATTTAATGTTTATTGCTTAATTCCATTATTCTTGAGTCAATTTAGTTCTCTCTAGAAAATTACATTTCAAATTTCTTTTTTTAAAAAATGATTTTATATATTTGAGAGATAGAGAGTGCATGGTGGGGAGGGGCAGAGGGACAGGGAGAGTCTTAAGCCAACTCTGCACTGAGCAGGGAGCCCCACTGGGGGCTTCATCTCATGACTCTGAGATCACGACCTGAGCCCAAACCAAAAGTTGGACGCTCAACCGACTGTACCACCCAGGCGACCCACATTTCAAATTTCTTGACAATCTTTAACGTACCTAAGTTTTGTTTAATTTTTCACTTTCAGTATTGTTTAGTTTCAGTTTCCCTTTTTTCTGTAAGCATTGTTGGAGATATATTTCTTTCATTAATTAAAAATTGTTTTTGTGGGGTTTTCTTTGTTTTCTATAGAATGTCTTTTGTTGTCTCTTTATTTCGTCCTACCTTCATTTTGTAGATTTATTTTCTGATTCTTATTCTAACATGTTGAATAGAACACAACTCACTTATTTTTTAATACATGTATTTGTGGCTGTAAATTAAACTGATACAACTTTAGCTGCATCCCATGTGTAGTGCTTGCATTGTTTTAATTCTTAATATCTTGTTATTGCCATCTATTGTTTTCCTTCCTCCCAAGAAAGGCTGTTTTTACTTGCTGATTTCTGGTTAAATTTTGTTAGAGAATCCTGTGTATGGGAAGCAATGCTTTGGCATTTTTTTGACTCTTTGTTACTTTTTATGAGGTCATTTTTGTACATTTCATATATATTTGAAAAGAAAAACAAAGTCCAGTATTTATACCTCTTAGATCACTCTTTCTTGCTTGCTTATTTATCTATCTATCTATTTATTTATTTACAAGGCTCCACACTGGTGTGGAGCCTAGCATGGGGCTTGAACTCACAACCCTGAGATCAAGACCTGAGCTGAGATCAAGAGTCAGATGCTTAACCAACTGAACCACCCAGGCACCCTACTAATTTTGTTTTATAACACTTGATATAGTCAGTAAATTTGTCTTGATCTATCAATATCTGACATATAGGGGTTAAAATTTTCCCCAAATGACTGAGGGCTTTTCAAATTCTCCTTGTATATGAAACCACTTTTGCTGTATATGTATCAAAACTGGATGTTTTAGTATATACATAGCCATGATTGTTTTATCTTCGTGAACTGTTTCCTGTATTATTACGTAAGACCTATCTCGGTAATGTCTTCATTTTTTGCCTTAAGTTCTACTTACACTGACATTAATACGACCTCAACCAGTTTCTTTTGGTTTGTAATGTTTGCATATCTTCATTTCTTTTGGATTCTTGTCCTGTGAAGGTGTTTAGGCTAACAGATCCTATCCTTGACTCACTGTGCCCCTTGGTACATTTTTTGTTACGGGGCTTGTGCCTGTGACTTCCACTTACTTAAGGGGGCAACTGGCTAGAAGTAAGCACTTTGCCAGTCTGACCCTGCCTCAACTCTGAATCTTCTTGGAACCTCTACTTCAGATAGACAATATTTGATATTAATATTTCTTTTTCCTTAAAAATTTTTTTGCTGCAGTTTTGTTAGATTTTAGATTTAATTTCTTTCTTTCCTTCTTTCTTTCTTTCCTTCTTTTCTCTCTTTCTTTCTTTCATGATTTCAGAATTTCTTTATGCTTTTTTCTAGTTCCTTTTCTAGTTCCACTATTTTAGGATAGTGCTTCACAAACTTGACTGTATATTGAATACACCTGTGGAGCTTTAAAAACTAGTGACATCTGGTCTGGGTCTCTTCCCCCACCTTCAAACTGTGGTTTAATTAGTTGAGGGGGGGTGTAAGGTTTGGGCATTGGGGTTTCTAAAGTCTTCCCAGGCAATTCTAATGTGAACTATAACCTAGCTCTGGGAGCTCTCCCTAGATAAGCTTTTCTTTCTGCAAAAGCTGTTACTGGTTCTGGCTCAGCAGGGGAAGGAAGAGAATAAAGGGTCTTTTCGTTTAGCTGTAGAGTTACAAAGTTCTTGATTTACTTCAGGGCCCCTTAACTTCTCTTTCTATATACTGTTTCTGAGATTTGGGTATCTCTGAAATTTTTCTTACCTTTGTATAGATTTGTCTTGCATTCATTTGACTGTGGATTGTCTTTGTTTTGCGTTCTCTGTCAATTTATCTTCTTTGAATGCCCCCACATATTTGATCAGTTGATATCACTATTTATTGTTTTATAATACTATATTAATAATATACTGTGATATAGTTTTATATATGTAATATAGTTTAGTACTAATACATGTATATTCTGTTTTTTAAGGGATTCTGAAAGGGATGGTAGATGAATTTGCTCAGATTTTTTCCCTTTTTTTTTAGAGAGAAAGAGTGTGGGTGGGGAGGGGCAGAGGGAGGGAGAGAGAATCTCAAGCAGGCTCCACATTCATCATGGAGCCCAATGCAGGCCTCTGTCTAACAACCCTGAAATCCTGCCACCCAGGCACCCCACTCAGATTCCTTCTTGATCTAATCTTTGCCTCTTCATTAAACTGTATTTTAAGCCATTGTATGAACTAATTGAGTCTTTTTTGTTGTTGTTTCCTCATAAGCTATGCTGTATTCCTCAGAAAGCTCTGCACTGGAAACTTGCCTTCTTTCTGAGGTGACCCTATAGATTATAGTTTTCCTGGACTTTTACCTTCCTGGGATTTTGGACCAAAGTAGGTCCTGGGAGAGATTTGGAAAGAAAGGGAAAAGATCATTTTCATGGCTCCAGAGGTCACACTCTTGCCGCATTGAATTCCATATTCAGAAAGATATCAGATACATGCTTTACATTAAAGGAGAGAGATATAAAAAGGTTTAATATACTATTTGCAAGAGCCAGTTTAATGTTTTAATTCAAAAGAGAAATCTGCAATCATGAAATTTTAGACACTAGTAAGATGTCAGAGAAGATGAAATCATCCAAGTAAACTTATTCCTTAGGCAGTCTTAGGGGTCTTCTTGATTTGACATTATTAAAATTGGGGTGAAAAGTATGCATATAAGGTAACAAATATGTTTTGCCTAAGAGTGTGACTAGGGTTAATACATTTTTTTATATTTTGTATTACGTATTTCTTGCCTGATCTTTTGTTTTTCATTTTCTGTTGTGTTAAAACCTTAATTTACTATTTATTGTGCTTACAGAATATATATAATCCTAGGTCCCAGGGAATGTATTTTGATCAGTACAGGGAACCATATAGTGACAACTTTATGGATTAATATTGGGAAATAATAAATATTTACTAGATGAAATACACAAAACAGTTGAATAGATTTTGCTCAATCTTCTTTACAATAGTCACCAAGAGACCGGCTGAAAAATATCAGCACTGAAGTGTTATTTTTTGAGAAAATTTATAACAATTGAAAGCAGAACTTTAAGATGAAGTTGCCAGCACAATCTTACAGCATCATCCCTAGGTACTGTCAGTAAGATTGAAATTTTTGATCCCTATCATTATTTTCTACATAGTATATTCAGAGACTGAGCACAGGTAAATAATGTTCTGTGAATTCAGTTCATCGTGCCAGTATCTTGAAAGGCACTTTACATCAGTGCTTTCTATCATATATCAACAGGGGATTACTAGTCTCAGCTCTTCTGATTGTATTCTGAAAACTCTGGTATTTATCTTAATCCTCTCTCTTTTCCCTTACCAAGATATCTTTTTCATATCATTCAGGCAATTTTGCTCGGCATTTTCTTTGGGGATTACAATTTCTTTTATGTCGCTTGGGGTCTCTTCTAATTAGTAGTAGAAAGGAATTAGGGACTCCAACTTTGCTGATTTGTGTGTGTGCTAGTCTGATCTCACAGCAGTTCTTTTATATTCCTAATAAATACTTTAAGAGATTCAGCTTTCCCAATTGTATGGTTGCCTCTCAGATGATTGACTTCTACCAATTAACAGCTGCTAAATGACTTTACTATGAAAAAAAAAAGTCATGTTTGCTTTTTTTTTTTTTTGGTAGAAGGGAGCCATAAACACAGTGTTATCATTGGAAATTTTTCTAAAGAAAACATTGGGGGGAAAAAATCCTACCAATTATTAAGAGGAATGAAGTAGAATTCAAATTTGATAAAAACATATTTATCCCTTATGAGTGTCACACTAAATTTATTTTCATGGTTCAATGATTAAAATTTTAATTATAAAATAAAATAATTCTTTCTGGGGCACCTGGGTAGCTCAGTTGTTAAGCTTCTGCCTTCGGCTCAGGTCATGATCCCAGAGTTCTGGGATCGAGCCCTGCATCGGGCTCCCTGCTTGGAGGGAAGCCTGCTTCTCCCTCTCCCACTCCCCCTGCTTGTGTTCCCTCTCTCGCTGTCTCTTTCTGTCAAATAAATAAATAAATAAATAAATAAATAAATAATAATTTAAAGAATAGTTCTTTCTCAGTAAAATGACCTATTTTTAAACCAATAATTTTATTGTGACAATTTAGTAAGGACATTTAAGTTTATTTTATTTGCTTAAACGTGGAAACCAAACACAATTTTCCCCTCATTTTATTTAGGCTACCCTTAGGCAAAAACTATAGCTAGTCCCTCTCAATATCTTGTTTTTCTTTTCTCTCCACTTGTTCTTAACTTTGTGATATTGATCCATCTCAGGAACTTAAAGTTCTCATGTCCTCTGTTCTTTTGTCTTCTCTTTAAAACTCCATCTCAAGAAAGCATCATTTGATTCATTCAAATTAATAGACATTTTATTAAACTTTATGAATTTGCATTTTAACATAGGACAAAGTTCTAATTTTGCTTACACACCTGAAAATGAAATTCAAATTTGGCATAAGTTGGAGTGGGGAAATTTGGGGGAAATTTAAGCTTACTGTTGTGATTGAAAATCATCCAATAAATGATAACTTATCTGGATTTGTGCTGGATTGTCTATTGTCAACTCAGCACCGTTACTACTACTTCCTTCTGAGGCTGGGAACTATATTTTCAAGAATGCTCTGCTTTGAATGGTTCTAGATTAGAGCCTTCCAAATTCCAGTCTTTCAAATTCCAAAAGAACAACAGAAGCAGTTCTTTTACTGTTGTCTGAGGAATTTAGCTTCCCTTTGCCTGAAGAACATATGATGAGCTCTCCTGAAGTAATCATCTTTCTGAAAAATGTCAATCATCCTTAAAATTCAGTTCCACTTCTTATCATTTCTTCTAGACCTATAATTAGACAGAAAGCTCTATATGCCACAGGAAGATGGATACAAAATGTGACCTGGGAGGAGATACCAAACTTGCCAAATATGCCAATATGGATATTTCTAAGCAAAGACTCTGGATTTAGTGTTGTCTTGAGTACCTGGGAAAGGCTCTATAAGTTTGCTCGGTTGGTTGACTAAAACCTGAACCCAGTAGTGGCTATTGTCAGAGTCTGGGATTGATTTTACTTTCCTTACAAGCTAATAAGTTAGTTAGCCTGTTACAGTTTCATGGAATACGTAAGACTCTTGGGGTCAGATATAAAGAACTTTATTACTGTATAACAAGTAGTATGGGCATAACTTCTGCATCATTTCCCCTGTTCTCTAAGTCTCAGAAGGATAGTTCAGAGGGCACAAATAGATGATATGCATGCTGTGGGTTTGTGTTGTAGATGAGGAACAATGAGCTTGGGAATCTACCTATCTTATGGCAAGTGTATGCTTTGGTTGATGGAGACATTACTTCATATCTGAAATGATCGCTGAAAACACAACCATGGGAAATAGCTTGCATAAAGATCAATCAGGGCCTTGTATTCATGGAACTGGCAAGAGCATGCAGTTTTGCTCAGAGTCCATGGTGGAATGGACTTTCCCATAAGTCTACTCCTCTGTCCTACATGTTCTTGGCAAAACTCAGATTTTCAACTTTATTTGCACTTCATTGATCATTCTGATTAATCTGAAGGATTGAGGCTGAGACAAATCCATTCAATTTGTTTTATACAACATTTAATTAAGGATACTATCAACATGACTCTAATCATCAGAATGAGGCCATCCTTCAGTATTGACCTCCTCTCTGTTTCCCAAAGTCCTGGGCTCAGTTAAGTGTGAGTAAGTCCCAGGAGGATAAGTATGTCTCATTTCAGAATGGCAGGATGTAATCTAAGTCCAGTCTGTTACCCATTATGATTCTTTTAAAGGAGTTTAGACTGACTTGCTGATCTTTGGTTTCATTGCTAATGTTACAGGGGCAATAGATGCTACAAAACCAATCCTCATTCCCAATGGAGAGACATTCTTGGACCATTCTCTTCCACAGACAAACATACAACTTGGAGAGCACAGGTAACTTCAGTTTGGGATTTGTTGGTAAACCTGATTTGGATGACCATTACCTGACTTTGGTTTAACCACATGGGCAGTGTAATCAAGTAGTTGCAGCCTTGATTGCTACACATAGCATAACCCAAGGCTGTTTGGATATTAGAGGGGGCATATGAATTTGTCTCAGTCAGATCGAAACACAGTTCTGTCAGTCTTGTGTTTGTACACATACGAGGAGAGATACGTGTACTGAGGCTGATGTTGGTAGCACCAGGAATAAGATGGTTAAGGATCAGTTCTGTCCAAATGGATTTTTCTGCCTTTATAGCACATAGAGAGGGATGACAAACCTGGCAGCAAGTTAGATAGCCAGGTGCAGTTGCTGCTTTACTCAGACCACAGTAATTGTTAAAATGCACATACTCAGCAATTAGTGGGAATGCTCATATTGGTTCCCTGACCTGTTTAGTGACAAGGAGGGTCAAATGGAAGGCCCTGGAGCTGTTTCTTCCTGCCCTAATAATAAACAAATGCAATAGAGCTTTCCTGCAGTGATTTCAGACATTTGTGGCATCATCACACACTTAAAAGAAGTAAGAATGATGATTCATATTACATTCCTATTAAACTTCTCTCTTGTACAGAAGACAACAGCACTTGGAGAAGGACTTAATCAGGTAGTGACTTCATTAGCAGGTAGTGTTCAGGATGTGATTTCTTTACTTGAGCAAATTAACTTTGTCCGTAGTTCATAGTATACAGCTACCGATCAGGCAAATTCCTTTTTTTCTTTATAACTTATTAACAAAGACAAATCAGAAGCAGGTGAATAAGAAGAAAAAGTCTGCAGGAGAAATTTTGGAGGAGGGTGCATTCCACATAGAGACTAATTAATACTATGGCTATAAACTGAGGCTGGGCTGGAACATATCGGGCACAGGATAAGGTTGAAATAGTAGGCTAGGGCTTGATGGTGTAGGGCTTTTAAGGAAACAGTTTAGGTAAAGGATTTTAGATTTTATTTTAGGAATAATAGGCAGGGCATTTGGTATGATCTGATTTATAATTTAGAAGATTCCTTTAGCTGTTATATGGTTAATGGATTGAAGTGGGACAAAGGTGTCAGGCAGGAAGCAACTAGAAGGCTATTTGAGAGTGCAAGTGAGAGATGATGTTGACTTGGACTGAGGTGGTAGTGGAGAGGCAGTGAAATCACATGGGTTAGAGAAATATTTTCAAAAGCAGAGTTAATAGAATTTGATGATGGATTGAAGGTGAGAAGTCAAGGATGACTCTAGGTTTTAGGCTTGAGCAACTGAATGGTTAATAGTGCAGTTTACTGAGCTAGAGAAGACATGAGGAGTGAGGGAAGAGAGTGAAGAATATACAGAGATGTTGTGGTTGGGGAGTGGGAAAACTGAGAATTCTTTTGAGCATCTAGTGTTTGAGATGCCAAATAAATAGCCAGTGGAGATGTCCAGTAGGCAGTTGGATATATGAGTCTGGCATTCAAGGAAGTGGTCCAGAACAGGTATAGGTTTTCGAGTTATTGATTTAAAGATGGTATTTAAAGACATGCGGTTTCCTAAAGGTAAGGAAAATAGAGAGATGAGATGTAGTTCCATGGCCAGCACTGGAACACTCCCAACATTTAGAGGTTAAGCAGAAGAGGAAAAGACAACAAAGAAGTTTGATGAATAAGGTAGAAGGTAAATAGGAAAAAGTTGGGTCATAGAAACCAGGAAAAGAAAGCATTTCAAAAAGGAGGAAATGATCAACTTATTTTATTTTATTACATTTTATTTTTAAAAACCACTTTATTGAGGTATGATTCACATACAAAAGCTGTACATATTTAATGTATACAACTTGATGAACTTGGCGTTAAGTGTTCATGTGTGAAACCATCACCACAATCCATGACATAAACATAATCACTACTCCTAAAAGTTTCCTCCTACCCTTTTATTTATTGATTGATTGGTTGGTTGATAAGAACACTAAACATAAGATCTACCCTATTAGCACATTTTTAAGCATATAATACAGCATTGATAACTATAGGTATTATGCTATACAGATCTCTAGGACTTATTTATCATGTGTAACTGAAACTTAGTACCTTTGATTAATATCTCCATTTCCTCCTGCTTCCAGCCCCTGTCAATTACCATTCTACTCTGTTTCTATGAGTGACTATTTTAGATTCCTCATATAAGTGGTATCATGTAGTATTTGGTTTTCTGTGTCTGGCCTATTTTCTTAGCATAATGCCCTTTGTATTCATCCATGTTGTTGGAATTGGCAGGATTTCTTTCTTTTTAAAGACTAAATAATAGGTGTGCCTGGGTGGCTCAGTCAGTAAGGTATCTGCCTTTGGCTCAGGTCATGATTCCAGGGTCCTGGGATTGAGCCCCTCATTGGGCTCCTTGCTCAGCGGGGAGCCCGCTTCTCCCTCTGCCTGCTGCTCCCCCTGCTTGTGCGTGTTCTCTCTCTCTGACAAATAAATAAATAAAATCTTAAAAAAAAAAAAACCCAAAAACTTGTCTTTAAGAAAGAAACTATGGAAAATACAAGTAGAGGTCCTGATCGAGCCCTGTGTTGGGCTCTTGGCTCAGTGGGGAGTTTGCTTCTCCCTCTACTTCTCCCACCTGCTTGTTCTCTCTCTTTCTCTCTGTCTGTGTCTTTCAAATGAATAAATAAAATCTTAATTTTTTTTTTTTTACTTTATAATAGCCATCCTAACAGATTTGTGGTCGTATTTCATTGTAGTTTTGATTCTCATTTCCCTGATGATTAGTGATGTTGAACACCTTTTCATGTACCTCTTGGCCATTTCTATGCCCTCTTTGAGGAGATACCTATTTGGGCCCTTTGCCCATTTATTAGTCAGCTTATTTGTTCTTTTGCTTTTGAGTTATAGGAATTCCTTATACATTTTGGATATTAGCCCCTTATCAGATATATGGTTTGCAAATATTTTCTCCCATTCTATAGGTTGTCTTTCATTTTGTTAATAGACTAAGTTAAAACTGTCACAAGAGACAAAGAGGGTTATATATTAAGAAAAGGGTCAATTCAACAGGAAAATATAACAGTTATAAATATATATGCACACAACTTCAGAGCACCTAAATATATAAAGCAAACATTGACAGATCTGAAGAGGAAATAGACAGCAATACAATAATAGTAGAAGACTTCAATACCCCACTTCCAATAATGGATAGATCAGACAGAATATCAATAAGGAACCAGCAGACTTGAACAACATTATAGACCAAATAGATCAAGTATTTTAAATGCAGCCAAAATTTCAAATACAGTCGAGACAGAGAAGTGGTCTCTGACATTGATAGAATAGAATATTATAGTGACTTCAGCAAGTGGAGTGTTAGTGGTGTTGTAGGGATGGAAGTGGTGGAGACTGGTGTGAGTTAAGAAGAACATTAAGACTAGCTGAAAGATATACTTAAAACTTAAAACAAAAAATGGAATGTACAACAATCCCACAACAACAATAGCAGGAACAAAACAGAAACAGAGAACTTAAAAAGCAAACAAAAAAACCAAAACAACAAGATCCAAAACCTCTCTTCACATTAAATACATCTTTGAACTATGTTCTAATTTTCCTTTTACCACTTATCTTCCCCCTAGTGTAACATATTTCAGCCACTCAGTTTTATCCTCATGTCACTCTAGATTCTACCTTTCCCATTCCAGTAATCTGCTCTCTTTATGGTCATCAGTGACTGCATAATTATATTTCATTCTCCTCCTAAAACTTTCTCTTCTCTTGATATCCACAACCTTCCATTACATTGTTTCTCCCTTGTAACATTTTTTCTTTCTTTTCTGACTTGTCTCTCTTCTGTCCTTCCTCAGACTGTATTTCACCTTTTTTCCTTCAGTTTTTATACATTCTTCTATACTAATTGCCTACTATCTTATGGTTTCAATGACTTCAGTTATCCCTTCAGCATGAGTGATTCATACATTTGTCTCAATCCAGTTTCATTTCCAAGCCTCACACCAACATCTCTAACTTTCTTATCAACATCTTCATTTAGATAGCCTGCAAACAGTGTGTTCCAGACCTGTTCCTCTTCCAAACTTCTATGTGGTGAAGAAAGCAAGCTTTCATGAAGATAATATTTTTGCATGGAGTTGAAAGTTGTTCCAGGATTAAAGTAAATTTTATAGGAATAAGGACTCCTTCGGAAATTTATCTATTTTAGATCTTTAATGTTTAAATGCAAAATAGCTATTAGTAGGAATATTTTATTCCTACTAAATGCTAAGAGCCGTGTAGAAAGCATGCTTTTATGGAGAAATTAATCAAATGTTTAGTAAGGCATTAATGGTGCAAGGAGGGATTATCGGTATAAATTTTAATTAGTGACAACATACTTCAGACAGAGTGGAAACATGGTTTGGAATGTCTGATTAAACTCTTGAACATTGGGCATTTAGGGCACAGCATTTTCACTGTGTTTTAATGTAAAACACCATAATATATACATATGTATGTAGCAAGTAAGTTAATGATTATGATTTTAATAAGTTATAAAATATATTATAAATTATATTTGCCTCAATCCCTTTGTTAATATTACATAGATATAGTGGTTATTCAGAGTATTTTTGTTAATAGGTAGCAGTTTTGCATTGGCAAAAGAAGATATTTTATTCATATTAAGTTGAAGGCATCCTAATGCAGGAGAAGCTTATGGGATATAAAATTGATTTTTGTTCTTCATTCATTATATCAAATTGAATATGAGCCATGTAATGAAAAAAATGCTTGGGATGAATTTATTTAAATACCCAAATATGTTATTAATCTGACAAGAGAGGATCCATTTAACTTTTCTATTACATAAGCCTATTGAGTTCAGGGCTTCAGAGATCTTTTTTTGCATGGTATACAAAGATGAATTCAAAGCTAGTAAATGGTGGGTTAAAGGAGGGTAAAGGTGGGTTAAAGGACATAGAAATGCAGAATCAGGAGCTGTTTTAGGGGGAAGTATTATTTAGGAGGCCTTGAAGCATGAGGAGGAGTTCCCCAAGAGGATATGGGAAAAAGGAGTTCCAGGGAGAGAAAACAGAATGAGGATTGAAGTGGAAACTGAGTGTCTGCATGGACCTGAGATGAATTTAGCTTGACTGGGTATCTCTGGGTGTGATAAAGATGAAGATAAATTTGGGAAAAATATTATGAATAGATTTGAATACCTGGCTCTGAAGTTTGGACTTTTGGAGATAGTGGACAATCATAACATTCTTGAGTTGGGTGGGAAAATAAAGGGACTCAAGCTTTAGAAAATATAATCTGCTAGTGGTATGTAAACTGCATTGGTAGCTGGAGAGGGAGGAGATGGGTAACTGGTTTCCTTGCAGATGTAGGCTATGTGTGTGGATATTCCACCTGGTGAAAAATAGCTGTACTTTGCTCAGACCTGAAACTCCCATTTCCTATGGCAATTCCACATGAGCTCAACTATGTGCCACATTTTCTCTGTAGAGCCCTTTATATGCAAATTGTTTTCTTTGTACCTATTTAATTTCCTGTTAATGACAAACCAACACAGCTTTCATTGGTTTTTAGTTTTCTACTGTTGAAGCCGGGAATTTTACCATCCTCATTTTGCATTTTAGACTAGTGTATGAAAATATTAATTTTCTGGGAATCTTGGTTTTTCTGGTAAGAACAGGGCTTAAGAACCAAGCAGACATATGTTTGATTCCATTTCTTGCTCTTATTAGGAAAGTCACAATTCCTTAAGCTCTATTTCCTGACTGTGAGATGAGTGAAATAATACATAATTCAAGGTTTTTGAGAATTGTCAATGAGATAAATTATGTGAAGAATTTAGCGTATTGGCCTATTCATAAGGATGATCAGTTGAGCTCGTTTTCCTCTTCTTCTTAATTGACCTTTTGCGCAGTTCAGCATTACTGATGATTTCTTTCTTTAACTCTCCTTTCCTTTCTGTAACACCTCCTTTTCTTGGGTCTTCGCACACCCAGCTCTGGCCTCTGCATACTCTGGTCTTTGATTAGCTTTGCCCTCTTCTGTATATTGACCTTTCCTGGAGTCTCATTCTTTGCCCTCTTCTCTAGGCTATTCCTAGGTGATCTCTCTAATGCCTGCAATTTCAACCAATTTCAGTCCAAGTTTTTATGTTTAGTAGAATCTGTACTCTTTAGTTTCATATCCATTTTTCCTACAGCAAGCTGAATGTACACTGCTAGGTATTATGACACAAATATTTGAAACTGAACATGTCCAAAACTTAGTGGGTTATCTTCTTCCCCTCCTGGTGTATTTCTTCTTAAATTCTGAGTAAATGGTACTGTTAACTGACTTTTCCTAGGACAAGCCAGTGTCCTAGGAATTTTTCTAGATACTTCCCTCTGCCTTACTTTCTGCTTGTGATCAATTGTTACCTTCTAAATTGTTTTCAGTATGCCTTTTTTTTTTTTCTGAAAGGGCTGTATTTCAGGCCCTCTTTGCATAGATTACTATAATATCCTTCTGACAGGTTCACCTGCCTCCTATCTTTTTCCTCTACAAATTATTTGAGTCTTTTTCTCAAATGCAAATGTTATCCCCATATTCATCAGGGTAAAACTCAAACTTCTTTTTTTATTATTTTATTTTTTTTTAAAGATTTTATTTATTTATTTGACAGAGAGAGACAGTGAGAGCAGGAACACAAACAGGGGGAGTAGGAGAGGGAGAAGCAGGCTTCCCGCTGAGCAGGGAGCCCGATGTGGGACTCAATCCTAGGACCCAGGGATCATGACCTGAGCCGAAGGCAGATGCTTAACGACTGAGCCACCCAGGCACCCCAAAACTCAAACTTCTTATCTTGACATACAAGACTGCTAGTGGTCAGACCGTGCCTACTTCTTCAGCCTCATCTGTCTCACTAAACTATTGCATACCTCAGGGTACAATATTAAAATGTTTTTGCAGAGATTGTTTTCTCTATTTATCATTACCTTCCCTATCTTGTCTCCAAGATAGCTTTTAGCTCCAAATCAACTCATTTAATATTCAGAAATTCTTATTAAGCATCAGTTATGTGCCAGGCACTGTGCTAGTCAATCCTTTGTGAATAATTCCTTTACTACCAGTACTTTTCATTCTGCCCTGTGCACATCTCCATTATCAAATTGAATTGTCAAGATCTGCATATTTATCTGCCTCTTTTACTGAACCATGTGCTTCCAGAGGGCAGGAAATTTGTCTTATTCTTCTAGGTGTCATTAGCTCTTGACACACTCATAGATAATCATTAACTGTTGGACAAATAAATGAATGGTTATTTTAAGCAAAATGTTAATAACATTTCTTAGGGATATTTGGAACAACATCATTTTCCTTGAGCTTAGTAGAACACAAATACTGTTTCCTGAAATTCTAAACCTACTGGGCTAGAAAACGAGTGTTTTAAAAAAGATGGAACACCTCAGCATTCTAGTTAATTGGCGTGAATAATTTCTGACAGAAGGTTGAACATCAAATAGCTATCTACTTTGCCTCTCTTTTGTGTTTATCATATATATTTTCATAGAAATAAGCAATAAACCAAGGAGATGTTTACTCACAGATACCATTGCTTTTCATTTGGGGGTGGATAATGAACACTAAGAAGGCAGGCAGAGTTTCCAGGGAGTAATTGATGTTGATGTTTTGTGCTACCATGTGGATATTCTAAAAAACGAAGAGGCTCTAAACTAGCATTATATGCCTAATAGTTACAAGCAAGGGCCATGAGGATCAGTGATTCTTTAATGAAATGCCGTGTAGCTCACACTGTCACTATCCTATTCTTAAAAATAAGAAGCAAGAATGAACTATTGAATTCATGGGCAAGGAGGGCTATTTGGATGGTATAACCCCAACTCCTCTTTTTATAAATGAGGGAATGGAGGGCCAGCAATGCTAAAGTGAAGTAACAAAGCTAACAAGTGTTAGAGGGAGGATAGAAGTCAGACATCCTAACTAAGATTTCTTCCAACTGTTTTAAGTTCTGGCAGAAGATCATACTCTGAACCGTATGGGAGCAAGGTTGATATTATATTCATTTTATTTATTTTTATTTTTTTATTTTTTTAAAGATTTATTTATTTATTTGACAGAGAGAGACACAGCAAGAGAAGGAACACAAGCAGGGGGAGTGGGAGAGGGAGAAGCAGGCTTCCCGCTGAGCAGGGAGCCCGATGTGGGGCTCGATCCCAGGACCCTGGGATCATGACCTGAGCGGAAGGCAGACGCTTAACGACTGAGCCACCCAGGCGCCCCTTATATTCATTTTAAATAGGTCCATTAATCAGTCATTAATTATATGTATACATTTATTACTCATATGGTTAATTATGGGTCAAGTAGCTCATAGTTGATATTAATTTTATATCATAAACCAAGATTTCACAGATTTTATTCATTTTTTTTCCTTTGTTAGCTCTTGAAAAAATTAAGATAATGTCAAGTTTCCCTCCAACTCTGGACAGATAAATGTGATTTATAGTGCCTAATGTAGTTACTGACTTCAGGCCCTATGGAATGTCAAGTCTAGATTCCAGGTTTTATATTTCCTATACTTCCTAGAAAAGTCGTTGGGGTGAGTTTGTAACAGATGGTCAGGTCCTCAGGAGCTCTGGATTAGAACTTGCCTGGGAAATTATATGATAGGAAGGCTGCCTGATGGTCTGGGAGTGGATGAAAATGGGGAGAGGGCAAGATGGGTGGGGAAAGAGCAGTTGAACAGAAGAACTAAAGAAGAAAAAAAAAGCAAGGACAGTATTTAAGGAAGAAAGGAAAGAAGCAAGAAGGTGAGGCAGGAAAGTTAGACCTGGAAAGGTGAATTGAATTCCTGCCTGTTATGGTAAGATATTGTGCTAGTAAACTTCAATTCTCATTTAATTTCACGACTTCAGGACATATCCCATTTTACAGGTGAGGGAATGAGACACAGTGGGGTGAAGTTATGTGTCTAAGCTATCTACTTAGTAATTGTCAGAACTAGGATTAAACCCAGACTTAGTATCTTCTCTTGAGGAAGGAGGAAAAGCTCATAAAATGCTTCTCAGGTGCTAGTTCACAACTTGAAAATTTAATCCTTCCTTCTAGGCTAATCCAAATTGCCCTATAGTACCTGCCCTTAGGAACTTAAATAGTTTCTTACAGAGGGCCCTGGAGAAAAGTCCGGAATGGTTTGAAGATTGAAAGATGGGAGGGAATTCTTCCATTCGTATATTAGCAGGAGCATAAGAGTGAGAAAGTTGAAATAGTGGCAATGACAATGTTGTTGGACCTCCCAGAAATGATGGAGTAATGGTTTTCCTTCTTTGGGTGCAAAAATCTGCACATAAACAGAATGGAAACTAGTTTCCAAATGGGATAGAGGGTGTGTGTGTGTGTGTGTGTGTGTGTGTGTGTGTGTGTGTGTGGTGGTGGTGGTGGTGGTGGCTGTGGTAGTGGTCCTATTTATAAAACTGTGTTGGGATTTGAAGCCTTATATGATTAGGATTGTAATTATACCTTAGATCTTGATTGTTCCAAAATAGGGTGTAACTTGGGAAGAAGATTAGTAGCAGATTAAATTGCATTGCACACATTTAAACACATCCAAATGTCCAACACCTGCATTAAAAAAATTTAAATTATAACTCACAGGTTTTTTAAAAAAAAGAATAATGTATTTACTATTTTCATAAGAATGGAACAGTTTCATTACATATAAAGAACAAAATATGGAAAATTACAAGGAAGAACTTAAAAAACCAGCCATTATTTGACAGAACACTTTAAATATTTGCTGAATAGCACTGAATATATCTTTGTGTGTATATGTAGATAGAAGGATAGATACCTAGGTAAAAATAATCTTGGAGCAGATGGGATAATTCCCTACTTGTAATTTTTAATTAAAATATAACATCTCATATACATTTAGTAAAAAATTTTAACTTCAGATTAAATATTTGTTTTTAATAACAAAGTCATATTAGGCCTTGAAGTATCTCTCTAGAATTATTCTAAAAAATTTAAGAGATTGGGTCATTGAATTTTGTTAAGTATATTTTTTCAACATTAGAGGGTAGCTACAGACTGTCAGCCACAAATAAAAGACATTAGCATATTTAGACTTTTCTTCCTACTCTTCATTTCCCTTTTATCTGTTTCCTTCAGACATTCCTGAACTGATTTTACTTTTGGTGTATTTTTTAAACAACTTTAAACTTCTGCTTCTTGCTATAGTTTATGTATTTTTGCAAGCCACCCTTGTTCACAATAGGAACAAGGCGAAGTATAACTAAATCACAGAAAATATGAAGTATTAAAATTTATTATAATTCAGAATGTTGATAATCCTGGCTCATGATTTACCAGTAATTTTTCTGTGTAAAGGTTTCTTCTGACATATCTTAATTACTGAAGGCAAGTTTAGAATAACACAGAAGTCTCTCTTTTTAAATCAGTATTCACCTATTCACTAATAAGTCCCATCATAAATTGTTGTGTCTCAATTTACCATTTATGAGCAGTAGGAAAAAATTTTGCCTTTCTTTGCTTTGGTAATGAAATTATGTGTTCTAGTATAGTGAGGCCATGAGGTGAGTGACTTATGGCTTACTATTTTTTAAATTATAGGTTGTTAAGATTTGTCAGGATCAGGTCCTAAAAATGAGTTTTATTCACATATCAAAATCCAAGTTGAAACACTGGCTTGCTTGTTAAGATTAATTAACTAGAGGTAATACTTTCACATTGTCTCATTAATAGAAGAAAAATTGGCTCACTAATCACTGACAGAATTTCAGTAGAAAAGTTAATGATGAATGTAAGCAAACCTATATAAATACAACCCTTTTACTGTTTAGGAAAAAAATAAAACATGTTTTTTTTTTCGCCTCCAAGGTAGAGATAATTGCCTAGTGTGCAATTCTCCTGCAGCTGTTTTCTCATCTTTAGATGACCTCTCTTTCCTAGTGTTAGAAATCAGAAAATTAACTTTCTGATCTTGTATGGTTGAGCAGTGTTGGATGTAATAATGGTGGAATTAGGACACAGTGGCTCTGTCCTAAGTAGATATGAACTTGGACAAGTTTCTTAGCCCTATGAGCCTCAGTTTCATCTGAAAAAATGATGGAGGTGAACTAGTGGGTCTCTTAAGTGTAAAAAATATTATTCTTAAGAAGAACTTAAATAAGCTCATTCTTAAATGAGCTATGTTGAAATATAAGAGCTCTTGGGTGTTCCTTGTGTCAAGTTGCAATGCAACAATTTCAAAACATTCTTGAAACAAAAATATATTGACTTGCTTTGACTTGAGCTTTAAGTGGTTTTGTAGAATTGAGTGCTCAATCTTAACACAGAGGGTCATCACTGATGATGTTTCTGTGATAAGCACCACATTGCATCACTGAAGCCCTTTAGTACTTCAATCTATCGGATTGACGGTTAACCTTTTCCAATTCCCACTATAGTGGGAGCAGGTGAAGCATTAATTGTGGCGAAAAGGGGAATCTAGTTATTTGATAAAACAATAATCATATGCCTGGCCACTTCATAATTGGTACAAATCCTGGGACTTTCAGTCAGGGTACAAAACCAACAAAACCAAGTATTTTCTACCAACTTTTAGTATAATGTTATTGTTGCAACTTTTTTTTAGCGATGATAAAACATGTGTCAATTTTTTATTATGGTTATTAATTAAGTCCCATATATCTTGTAGCTTATGAAATTTCTTTATAGAACTGTCAGTAGGTTGAGTGTAAATATAAGTTTTACAGTGTTGAGTTTTCTTTCTTTTTTTTGGTGCAAAAAGGTGTTTTTATTAAAGGGGACAGGACCTATGGGCAGAAAGAGCTGCTGTGACTGTGAGGAGCAATTGATTATATACTTTTAAGTTGCGGTAGGGGGTAGAGATAACGAAAGTCTCTAGAGAGATTTCCATCTGTTAAGAGGGAGGATCCTGGAGGTCTGGCTACAGTGTTGAGTTTTCATATATATATTCTGTGTCTTCATATATATGTCAGTGAGAATGTTGTGTTATGCTCTTCTCCTTAGATGTTTTATATGTAGAAAACTAACGTAGAGTTTTCTAGTTAGATGCCATCTTAATTACAAAATCGAATCCATGAGTCCTAATTTCTCTCACTAGGTAGAAAATGTCAGACCAGATCATCTTTAAAGATCCCTTAACTCCAAACTACTGTATTTGTATAATTTGTGCTCAGAGTAATTAAGCCGTCTTTATTTTTCTCAATTAGTGATAATGTTACTCATTCTGAGTTTATCCAAACTACTGGATGTACATGCTCTATGCTTGTAACCACTTTAAGATTGCTTTAGAGATATTAGTAGATGGATACAATTAGATGTAAACCATTTAAAATGATTGAAAATTACATGTAGTTAAGTCATTATTAGAAAAAGAGTCTTTAAAAGTTCCATTCATCATCTGAGTTTAGCAGCCACAGTTCTTGTGTCTAGTTTGGGATTTCAGTTCTTTAATTCACTACTTATCTTGGGACTGAATATTATGCCCAATAGGAGTTATGTGTTTGTTTCTTCACTGAAAACCATGACAGCTTCTTTTGGCAATCTTAATGCAAAGTGATTTCAAAATAATGTTTAGCCTGGGAAGTGTTGTTCTCCCCTGCCTGGTGAGTGATGAAACATGGGCATGTTGCTTCCTGCTGTTGCATTGCTTTCCACAGAGCACTGTCATTGTGAATAAGAGAAGCATTAATGAAAATGGTGAAATTTGCATCTCATTTCAGGGATTACTTTTTCAAATCCAGTCTTTTTTTCCAGAAGCTTAATATTTTTTTCTGATTCTTTTCGTTGACAGAGCAGTGGTATGTGGCATAGTCAAAGAGCACAGATTGTTTTGAGTCCACCTTAAAACTCTACCTCTGGTGCTCATTTTCTCCCTTTGTAAAATTTTGTAATATATGTAATTTTTGAAAGATGGCATAGTACTTATGAGGAAGGGCTCTTAGATTAGACAGGCTGATTTTGAATTTTGGCTGCAACCCTTAAGAACTGTATGATTCCGTTTCCTTTACTTAGTCTAAGACTCAATTATTTCAGTGGTAAAAATGGGGTTAGCAGTACTTTATGTACTTGTTCTGAGCATTAAATTAGATAGTCCATGTAAAATATTTAGCACAGTGCCTGGTACAAATATATATTTATTAACTGTTGGCTATTGTTATTAACTCTTACTAAATACAGTGCAGACCCACATAGGAAGCACTCAAGCTATTGTGACTGAACATGTAGGAGGCTCAATAGGTGTACTCTTAAGCAGTAATTACAGTTAGTCTCTTTTCTTTGTAAATCTATTATCTAATATGTTCTGAGAAGATATTCCTGATAGGACATCTCTTTAGGCATTAAATTATGGTAGAGATGACTCATGTTTGGCCTGTTCTACTTTTCCACTTCACTGGATTGTGTGTGGTTTTCTTGAAATTAAATTGCCTTTTTTATTTCCAACTGCACACCAAGTTGCTGTCTGGTGCCAGTATTTCTTAACCAAGAAATATCCAGTTAGTCTTTATTCTGATGAAGGAAGAACCTTAAAATTCTGTAGCAGGTTTTTTATCTGGGACATTTAACAAATTCTAATTGCAAAGGACATACGGTACTGATTTCACTAGTAGTATAGATCTGAGAACAACGGTAATATAATAAAGAGAGCACTTCCTTGTTTTTCCTAGAAAATGAGTGCAGTGTATGGGAAAACTTTTCCCTGAGTGGTGAGTGATTTCAGTTACTTAAAGCAAATGTTTTTCCGTAGAATATACACAATAGTAACCAGTAATATACATAAATAACCCACAATCTTGCTTATTTATTTCATAGACTAATAGGTTTTTTTAAAAGGTAAAGTGTGGTATAATATGTTTTTGGAAGGAATATTTATCAGAACAGTTCCTCTTATTATCAAATTAATGTGGTAAGTTAATTTTTTTTCCTAAGGCAAGATAATTAAAATTTTCACAGTGTGTATGTATGTATATATAATACATTAGAAAACATGAGGATTTGAGTTTTATTTATTTATTAAATTATTTATTTATTTGACACAGAGAGAGAGAGAGAGCAAACACAAGCGGCGGGGGGGGGGGGGGCAGCTGAGGGAGAAGCAGGCTCCCCACTGAGCAGGGAGCCCTACTCTGAACTCATTCCCAGAACCTTGGGATCATGACCTGAGCCAAAGGCAGATGCTTAATCAACTGAGCCACCCAGATACCTTGAGGTTTTGACTTTTAAAAATGTGTCATTATCCATTTTCTCAATTTTCACTCTTGTGAGACTACAGTGTTGTATATACTGTCATTACACTATATTATAGCACAGAGATTGATAGCATTTCGAATTACTGCTGGATTAGAGATACAAATAATCACATTTTTTGATCTATGTACATAGACAGAAACAGAAACACATATACACTCACATATTTATATATGTAAAGCTTTCTTTAACTCAATTTTTTGGGGGAAAAATCCCTCTAAGCTGATCTAGTGAGAGGGGCAAACCTAGAAAGAGAGTTTGCTTGAGCTCAGGACTGCCAGTCCCACAGTCTTATACTTAAAGGGTCACCTCCTCCATCTTTGCCCTCCAACTCATCCTTTCTTTTTGCTTTTCTTTGGAAAGATATATAGGTTTATGACATACAGATGGGCAGAAGAACATTTTATCATGATTATAGGATTCTTCTCAAACCCTGATTCTGTTGCTTAGTGGGCTAAGTGAGACCATGTTGAGGTTCCTTTATATCAAAAGGATGTAGACTCGGGGCGCCTGGGTGGCTCAGTCGTTGGGCGTCTGCCTTCGGCTCAGGTCATGATCCCAGGGTCCTGGGATCGAGCCCCGCATTGGGCTCCCTGCTCCGCGGGAAGCCTGCTTCTCCCTCTCCCACTCCCCCTGCTTGTGTTCCTGCTCTCGCTCTATCTCTCTCTGTCAAATAAATAAATAAAATCTTTAAAAAAAAAAAAAGGATGTAGACTCCATCTTAAAATCAAAGTGATCTTCTATGTTGTGTTTACCCTAAGTGTGATGATCAGGTAGAAGATGTAGGGCTGCTGGATGACCTCTAAGACTTGGAGCAGAATTGGCTTAGGTGCTTTACTAGAGACCTTTTTAGGGGTTGTAGCTCCCAAGTGGCAGTTGATTCTTCTGCAGCTGCATGGGAGTACATACTCAGAGGCTCCAAAAGGGAGCTGGGAAAGGAATACCTAGACAGGTCCAGACCTTTAATTTCTGTACTCATGACTGTGATTATCACATCCTGTAGTACTGAGATCCATCCAAATGTGCTTGCTTTTCACACTGACCCTTCCTAGAGGAAGATCTAGGGAAGGGAAGGGACAAAGAGAGGGTCTTAAGATCTTTTCTGCAATCTCTAAGTCTTTGACATCTTTTTATGCTTTCTGTTCTATTTTGTAACTCTATTTTGTAACTCTTTTAAAAGTCTAATGATATATTGGATATCATACATTTATCATTATGACTTTGATGTATAAAAGTGAGCTTTTAAAGACTTTATTATTGAAGATAAATCATTTTATGAAAAAAGGAGAAAAATAGAGTAGTTGTTTATCTCTTTTAAATACTATAGATTTGTTCACTTATTCCCTTACTTCTTGGTATTATAAAAATGAGAAGATCTTGCAATGTTCATGTTACTCTCTCATGGTTTCTCTTGTGCCCTAGATTGTAGATTATCTTCTGTTTTAGATACATACAGAGTTATCTCTCTGGTCTTGGAATGTATTGTTATTTCCCAGGGCAATAAATCAAGGAGGCTGACTGAAAGCTCTAAAATAACTAAATAACCAAGTTGTTGAGTCACTAACAAGCATATGCAATTCATCACTTAAATGATACATGCCACAACAGGTAAGACTGTGAATGGTGTGCTAGTGCCCTCTTTGTATTTATTTATTTTTAGTTGTTTCAGGTAGGTCGCTAGGGCAGAGAATATGAAGAGGAGGATATAAAAGGGAGAAAAATAAAAAAGGAAAGCTTTATATTATTGATTTAAGAGGATAACAATTTGTTATTTATAGAGCTAGAAGGGGACATTCAGGCATGAGCTTTTTATAATATAGCACTGTGACTGTCCTAAGGATGCTATTTTAACTAAGGGTTAAGAATAACACTTTTAACTTCTATTAATAAAGCACATGTGGGGCGCCTGGGTGGCTCAGTTGGTTAAGCTTTTGCCTTCGGCTCAGGTCATGATCTCTGGTTTTGGGGTCCAGCTGCATCTGGCTTCCTGTTCAGTGGGGAGTCTGCTTCTCTCTTTCCCACTGCCCCCCCCCACTTGTGCGCTCTCTCTCTCTCTCAAGTAAATAAATAAAATCTTAAAAAAAAATAAAACACATGTGATGTCTGTTTTAATACATCTTAAAGAATTCACCTAAGCCAATTGTTCTCAAGCTTTGATTTGCATATACATCAAAGCAAGGCTGTTTAAAATTCAGATTCTCAGGCTCCCTCTTAAGATTCTGATTCACTCCTGGGGAGGGTTCCAGAAGCTGTGTTTTAAACTAGCATCCATGAGATTCAGTATGGGTGGTTGGCACATTTCTTTCTCCTCTGGGTCCTGCCAGAACTTTGGAATGTCTGAAAAACAGGACAGTTGTTCTTAATGAAGTATAAGTAATTACTATAAAATAGTATCAATTTAAAGCTTGATACCATCTCCTAGTTACTATTAAATCCTGGTGTTGTGATTGCTTGTGTAACTTTGATGGTGTCCTGTTGGAGGCATCTTGCTATTCCTGTTGTTTGTGCCTGGGGGTCTGTCTTTGTTACTTAGAAACAGAAATCAATTGTGGTTAACTTAAGCCAAAAAAACCTCCATTCAAAATCTTTTTCAAGCTCACAGAATTGCTGGGAGTCTGAAGGGACCAATTTTGGAAAAGGAGCAGGACTCAAGGCAGTGGGGCTGGGGAGACCTGTCAGGAAGACCCACCTGTGAGGCTGCCATGCAGGAAGAGTTTGGGCCATGTCCTGCAGTTGCCCATGCTGCTGAGAAGAACATCAGTGCAAACATGGCTGTCGGACTTGCTCAAGAGTCAAAGTTCGGGGGAGAGTTTTTGCAGTTTGTTCTGCTCCCCATTCCCTGGCTTCTGATATGGACAGGAAGGAAATCCTAAAAGCAGACTTTTGAGACTGTTTTGAAGACTTATATCAAACATCAGAGAGTTACTGATCTCTGCAGTTTTATTTCTTATAGTGATGCTGATGAGAAAGCATAGATATCAACTATATGATTTATTACTCGAGCTGACTAGTACAGAGTCAGTGGAAAAAGCAAAAGGTCATCTGTGCCCAGAAACTCAACTTTTAAATTAATTAATTAATTTGTAAAGACTTATTTATTTTAGAGAGAGGGGGAGAGAGAGAGAGAATGTGCATGTGAGTGGAAGAAGGGCAGAGGGAGAGGGAGAGAATCTCAAGCAGACTCTCTGCTGAGCTTGGAGCTGGACATCAGGCTCGATCTCACAACCCTGAGAAAATGACCTGAGCCAAAATCATGAGTTGCTTAAGCCAAGATACTTAACGACTGAGCCACCCAGTCGCCTCCAGAAACTCAGCTTTTAATACTTTTCTTCATGGCGTTATTCAAAACAGAATTTCTCCTGTTTTAAGATATATATTCATGCAAGTTTTTTTCCATTCTTTTTATCTGTGTGTTTTAATAAGCATACAATGCTTAAAATGACATATGCAAGGAAAATGAATACATTACTAGCATGCAACATATTTATTTTGTTATTTCATACACTTCTCTGGATAGTACTGAATGTATCTATCCTAGTTGAAGAAGCATGATCTTTTTCTTTATTTTTATTTTTTACTTTTTATTTTTTTAATATTTTACTGGCTAAATGCTGGTATACATTTATATATATATATATTTAAGATTTTATTTATTTATCTGACAGAGAGAGGCACACAGCGAGAGAGGGAACATAAGCAGGGGAAGTGGGAGAGGGCGAAGCAGGCTTCACACTGAGCAGGGAACCCAATGCGGGGCTCGATCCCAGAACCCTGGATCATGACCTGAGCCGAAGGCAGACGCTTAATGACTGAGCCACCCAGGCGCCCCAAGAAGCATGATCTTATGCTATCACTAAAAGTGTATGACTATTTTTTTTTTGCTTATTCCTTACATATAAATACACCGATCAATTTATGAAATACGCATTTAGATGACATAAAGTTTGTTGTCATTTGTTAAACAGAAAACCATTTCAAAATTTTAAGCCTTGTTAATTTTTGGGGGGAAATATTTCTTGACTGAGGCAATATTGGATGGATGAAATAATTGAATAGTTTTTGGTTGATTGAAATCTGCAAGTTCCTTAAGATCTCTGTGTGGCTTTATATAGGAAAGTAAGCACTCCCTAAGGACTTCTGCTTATTCTTACTATTTTTCTTCAATGTCCAGAGCTCTGCAATGTGGCTGTACCCGGTTTCCAGGTAATCTCTGTCCTCTTCCCTGTCCAAGAGGCAATCATTATGATTATGATCAAATTGTGATCACATTTATTATGAATTAGCTTTGCCTTTTCTAGACCTTCATGTAAGAGGAATCATATATTATCTTTTGGATAAGGCTCTTTCCCTTAGTATAATATTTTTGAAATTTATCTATGTTGTGGATATCAGTAATTTGTTCCTTTATACTTAGTAGTGTCCATTCTATGGATGCACCACAGTTTGCTTATGTGAACACTCGGACTGTTACCAGTCTTTGGCTATTATCAGTGAAGTTATAATGAAAATTCTTATATAAGTCTTTGTGTGGACATTACCTTTTCTCTTTGGATTTCTTTCCCATTGGATTTCAGGAGGATGGGAAGCAGCATTAGGGTAGCTTGTATTGTAGCCACACTTTGAAACTATGTGTGTTTCAGCAAAGGCTTACTCATTGTGATGCAAAGGAATCTGTTTCAGTCTGATCTCAGGAACTAAGAAATCAGTCCTCAATGAGACTAATGTGTTGCGCTCTACTCTTAGAGAATGTAACTTTTAGGTTCTCTGGAAAGCAGTGCTGAGACAGTGAGGATTGCAAAGGGTTTGTTTTACTTAGGGCTGCCATAACAAAATACCATAGGCTAGGTGGCTTAAACAACAGAGATTTAGTTTCTTCGGTTCTTGAAGTCAAAAGTCCAAGATCAAGGTGCCAGCATGTTTGTTTTCTCCTGAGGCCTCTCCTTCACTTGCAGATGGTTGTCTTTTTACTATGTCCTTACATGGACTTTTCTCCGCACACTCACAACCCTGGAGTCTCTTCCTTTTCTTATAAGGACATCGGTCCTATTGGATTAGGGTCCCATCCTTATGAACTTATTTAACTATAATTATTTCCTTAAAGGTCCTCCTTATTTCCAAAGACAGTCACATTTAGGATTAGGTCTTCAACTTTTGAATTTTGGGGAGACACAAGTCACAATTCAGTCCAGAACAAGCTTTATTGAGAGGTTAACACCTGTAGAAGATAAAAGGGAAAGAAGCATTAATTAGGCAAGGAAAGCTTTCAAGCCATGATAGAAGTCTATGAAAGGAATGAGGGAAGGAAGCAGAAAATGGTGGGGAAAAGAGTTAGCCAGCAATATAGATCTTAGGAAGCTCAATGGAGAGCTTTGAAGCCAATGCTTGCCCATGAGGACCTTCAATTAGGAAGAAATGGCTGGAACCTAGTACCTCTGCTGAGGTCTTTGGCTGAAGGCTTTGTGGGAAGAATGTAGGCTTTAGGTTATAAAATATATCCATTTTATACCCTGATGGTTACCTTGCTTATGTGACATTTTCCCCTGTAAATCTGTAGATCCTTTGATTACCATAAATAATCCCAAATCATGTACATTCTCCTCAGAATATTCCATAGATAAGGACTAGTCTTCTATCAAATATGATTATTCTATTTTGTAGGCAGTCTAATTATCAACATCTTATAAGATCGTTAGATCCTGACACATGCCTTCTTTCCCCAGGAGAATTACTGCTCCCCTACCAAAGAGGAGGGAAATAAATCACAGTCCAGTTGCTTTAACTTCCTTTTCCCCAGTAGATTGTCTAGTACTTAAAATCCAGTTCATATTACCACCTATGCTTAGAAAAGACAAGTTCATAAGATAGAAAGTAAATTAGTGGTTTCCTTGGACTGGGAGTGGGAAAAGGGATTAACTTCCTGGACATAAGAAATCTTATTGGTTGGATGAAAATCTACCAAAACTAATTTTTGATGTTGGTTACACCACTTGGTGAAATTACTAAGATCACTGAATTGTAAACTTGAAATGGGTGAATTTTACTATATGTAAAATCATAAAGTTGTTAAAAAAACGAATGCTGAAAGTAAAACACAAAGACAGATAAAAATATGTCAGATTTGGGAGAAAAAAACCTATCTGAAGAACATGTTTAATTAGTGCAATTCAGTATATAAACCTTGTAAATCACAAGTTTGCTTAATAAACAGTTTTATCTTAAGATAATTCAGCCCAATTATATTATTATATACTCTATAATTTATAGGTAAATAATTTTCTTTATCAAAAAAAGTTATGTAAAATTGAAACTAGGGTTCCAATTTCTTACCCTTTCCATCCCAAATAAACAATGATAAGGTATAGTAATTTGAAAATCATGAAAGTAGGTCATTTTGAGAAAAATTATAACAGCTATAAATTGCCTCCGAAATTCAAATTATGGCAATGAGAGATGTTTCGTATGTCGTGATATACAATGGATTGAGGAAATGCTCTGGAAGTGTTCCAAATACAGTACATATGGCATGTTTTTGAATCCTACACTGAGAGGCTGTTCTGCATTGATGATAATAAATTGGATTGGTTAAGTAATTAAACTGTGAGTTTTTGGAGGTGAAAGACATTGTTTTCATGGCACGTTTTACTTGTACTGTTCTGTATATATTTAATAATAGTACATTACTGAGCCAAATTCTTAAAGTAATTCAATTATAGTAAATGATAATACTCAACTAAGAGAGTCATTAATCACTTTTAATCTATCTCTTGCAGGCATAGGATTCTTTTTAGGGCATAGACTTTGTAATGATTTAGTTTTAGGCAATCATGTACAAGTATATTTAGTTTTAATAATTCATGAAGTACTAAAATATTGAACAACTTTAATCAGATCCACAATAAATTTATTAGCTGGAAAAATATAGCATAGATTCACATATTTTAATTTGAGACTGTAAAGTTTATGATATGGTAAATGTTAAGAATGAAAATTTTTCATTCCCTGTTAGAATTTGTAGGCCTCAGGAGTAGTTTAGAGATGCCATGTTCTTTATTACTTCTCCATTCATCTCTAGTATCAAAAAACATTTTTGGGGCGCCTGGGTGGCTCAGTTGGTTAAGCGACTGCCTTCGGCTCAGGGTCATGATCCTGGAGTCCCGGGAT